>NC_080043.1:625760-937390 GCF_012489685.1 Lotus japonicus
GTACACTTTGCAGGGTTGGGAAGTTAGGTAAATTTTGAAACTAAATGCAGCCAAACCTGAATTAGTTGCGCTCAGAGGCAAATTAAGGGGCAGCATATCAATTTTCATTGCTTTATGCAATGAGGTTGTGTTTGATGGTAGTTATATTTGAATAATTTGACAGTGCAGTTTGATGGATCCCAACCATGTGCACCCCTACCTAGTTTATACTCAAATTTATATACGCGCAACTGATCAGGCTATGCTTTGACATCATCATTTTAAGAGAAATATTTAATTATGCTATTGAAATCTTGATTCCCTTGATTTCATACCTGCTACAAGATATCTTAGGGAGGAGGAGGACCCATAAGTTTGTAGGTCCATATCTGCCGGATGTTTACAACCTAATCTCAAATTAATCATGAAACATGTTGACATAAGTAAGAATTAAGATGCAAAAAGTAACTGAAAATCGAGTCATTATAACAGTTAATATTAATGATGGTAATCTCACATGCACTAAACCTCCGTGCGATGCGACATATATATATATAGCAGTGTAGCACCTCGGTTAGTTTGTCAATTTTGCTTGTGGTGGTATGCATGCCTCAGTCTTCACTGTGGTCCAAATTTTTTCATTAAATAAAACTAAGTAACCTTCAGGAACACTTTAATATTGCAATGGGATGAATAAAACAAGTGGAGCTAGCTTTCATTTTGCTAATTTGTTAAATTTGGAGGACAAAAAATACTGTGTCTTGCTCATAAGATCATCAAGCTCGAGATTGTCGATCATCTTCAGTGAAAGTAAGGAATTTGATTTGACATCATTGTCAAGGTTAGGCTCATGAGACTGTATGCTAGAGGTCCTTTTCTTTCACATTGGTGCACTTTATGCCATTTTTATCATATATGTGATGGGTGTCATCTTAGATTAGATATTTGTATGTGATATTTCCAAGTTTTTTCATGTTAAAGTTTTTGTTTCTATTTATTTTCTAATAAAATTCACATGGTTCCACCTATTCAACACATATTTAATGGGTATGAAAATGAATATAACAAGATTATAACATGAGAAAACATTGAGTTTTTTCACATGAGAGTAGTGTAGTACTCTTTCGCCACATCTTAAGCATGTAATTAGGGATAACACCCGGGCATGGCGGGTCCCCGCATCTCTTTCATGTCCCTATTTTCACTCTCTATCCCTGTGGCGGGGTGAACTTTCTCCCTATCCGCAATCCCCACCTCCTCACATATTTCCACGTGGTCCACTAACACATCATTAAAAATAAAATAAAATAAATATAAAACATACGTAAATTTCTACCTGGATTATAAATAGTGAAATATAGAAACCACAAATGAGAATGGAAGATGTCAAATTCTATGAAAATATATAATGAAGTTCAAATAACATTGAATTTATTATTAAGGTTATTATTGATTTTTTACCTATGTATACAGGGCGAGATTCCACGGGGTGGGGAGGGTGATTCTCACCCCCATCCCAAACTTGTCTCTTTTTGTCCCACCTCCATCCCAACGGGGAAAAATTCCTCAAGATCGAAGCCCCAAACAGGGCAGTACCCGCAAGGATCTCCATATACATGTGCAAAATGCTATCCTAGGCATATTATTAAATTGGAAATTGTTGCTTAGACACAAAAGTGGGGTGTCTATACTCAAATTTACCGGAGAAAGAGAAGATATATAAGAAAAGAATAATAAATGAGATATATGATATGAAGGATTTTAGGGTTGCGAATATATATTTAAATACTACTTTAGTAAAAAAAAATCGGTTCGTCCCTAGTTGTTATTGTTTGAGTGTTTAAAATTTTGAAATTATATTGAATTTCATCCTTTTATTCAATGGAAATATAACAAATATTGGTTATAATTCCTGAATTTTTTTATTTTTTAATTCCTTGAAATATATATTGTTATCTCTTTTAGTCTTTTCTTTTTTTGGTCAAAGTTGAATGAACTATCATTAAAGACAAAGACTAAACTCAAGTTTTGTGCTTAGTTTTTGTCTTTAAGTTTCAGTAAAGTAATGTTCACACCTCTTAAATGAGGTGGAAAGAGGTGGAAGAGGAGAGAAGTAGGAAGAAAAGAAAAAGTAAGAGAGAGAAAGTTTAAGATATGCATGATAGATAATAAGATGAGAGAGATAGAAATAAAAATAGGTGGAAATGAAGTGTATACAAAAGAAGGTGTGTATATATCATTACCCTTGTTTTCCTTATAGGGCTCATTGAATGGTGATTCATTCCTTCCTTTCTTTTTTTTCCACTCAGAATCTTTTCCCACCAAACAAAGTTTCCCATTCTCTAATTGGAGTTGCCTGGCCCAAATTAAGTTATCCCAGTCTTCCCACAAATATTTGAGCTTTCTAAAAAATCTATAATTTATGAAGAACTTTATTGAAATCCATTAATTTCTCTGGCTTAAACATGTACGTTTTTAGTCCATGATAAATAAAATAGGAATTTACATTAGTCTTTATAAAAAAAATTCTTACAATTGGTCCCTAAAAATATTATTTCAAAGTAGTTCAACTGATGTGATCTTTTCTAGGTATCATGAATTTTACTCCGTCATGAGTCCAGTTAGCCGAGAAGTAACCATGCGACCGACGCTACGATTTAACACTGGTCTAGCCAACTCTAAGCTAACACAACACGCCTGTGGTGATGACCGACGCTAAATCATAACTATTAACATTGGTCATTTAAGCCGACTCCAATAGTCTCTTTTTCGCATCAGTTAAGCAAACTCTACATTTCAGTTTTCAAAATTGAAAATAGAATCTATTTTTAAAAACAGGTTATCTCAAAAAAAATCAGTTTTTAAAAACTGCAAACAAAACTCTTAATTAAGATTTTTTTTAACAGTAAGATTCCTAATTATGGTAATATATTATATTATGTTATATATATATCAACACATCTCTATCATATTTTCAAATGATTTATTTTAGTTTTGTTATACTCTAGTGCATGTAGGATTACACGTTGAGCGGAGACACTCCACATATGCGCAACACCATATTACTTTAATCCTTATTATTCCATTAGCTTCTGTTGACTTGAGCATCAAAGTTCTTGCCGGTAGCCACATCAGATGCCCACCCATATATGAGAAGATGAAGTCCCTTCCATGTAGGAGTAGCCCAACAAAACACCTCTTCTACATGGTCAAACGTCCTTATAATCCTTGATATTTAAACTGAGATCAATTTAGATTCACCCTATTAGTAATTAATTGGAAAATGCATGGATGGAACTTGCTTGGGACGTTCGAATTGAATGAGCTAAGCCTCAAGAGAACGAGGGAAAGAGTATGGTGCCATAGTCATGTCAAATCAATGTTGCTATAACTTGGATACCCTAATGACACAAAGGAAAATGAGGTCAAGAATAGCAGCTACGTACTACCCTACAAGCCCGCAACACATACGCAGAGTATGGGCTATATAGCTTGAAAATTACATCAAACATGGGCTAGTGTCTTTGGTCATCTTGCATTGTGATACACATGGGTGGGTTTCCTGTGTTAAGAGTGTTGTGATGTTAGCCACGTAACTGTATCCACTAAGTTGTTCAGTCATATAGGAACATCCTTACTCCTTTAGACATGCATGCCGGCCGTCACGTTGAAATTCAGGGAAAAGATACACGTTTTCATTTTACACTACTTTTTTTTTTTTGGTTACAGAGGAAAATCATTTTACACTACTTTGAATACCCTTTGTGATAAGGTTATTTTTAAAATTTCTACCTAGCTATACTTCTTAATTTGAATACTATCATTCTCTAATCTCATAAACTATATCAAGAATCATAGGTGGAAACCATGTTTATGGCGACATGTACACCAACAAAATATGTAATTTGTGTCACTTTTTTGCCTCCACAAATTATGGGATTTTGATATATATATAAAACTATGATTTGTTAATGTTAAAAACCACAATAAATTATTGTAGGTGTTACAGTATTATATAAAATGGTGTCCACCAATCAAAATAATAAGTGTGTGCATACTATTTTTTTTGTGCACGTGACTGATATAGTTGGCTCATAGCATAATATCAAAACATTATGTGACCCTGGTCTAAATTCCGATATTTGTTGCCGTTATTGTTTTAAGGGTTTTATGCTTTTGGTCTCTGATTTATACACCTGCGCCTAAGATAACTATTGAAAAAAAATCATCTTTTTTTATCATTGGAAATTTTTATTTAATGTTTTTTTTAAAAGAAATTTTTTTATTTAATTTAAATTAGTCTTTATGACATCATACATTATATATGACATATTTTTTATGGAGTCATCCGCCTCACGTAACAACATCAATATCAATCCTTCAAAGTTCTCTTTAATCATTTGTGTCCATCTCTTTCCCAACTTCCTCTTTCTTTTCCCCCCTCTCCTCTCCACCCTCCGCTCAATCTCCACCACCACCACTTTCTTCTCCCCTCCATCGTTTCCTCTTCCCCCAACCTCAGTACTTCCTTCTCCTCGGCCACCCTCTTCCATCTTCTCCTCACAACCGAACCTTAACTCTCTTAGCAACACGAACCCTAACCGCAACATCACCAGCAAGGAGAAGGGGAAGAGAAGGTACACAAATGATTAACTTTTTTTTGAAGGATTAAAAATGATGTGAAAATCAAACGTGGACACCAAACTAGACTAGGATCGTCTCATGAGCTAGTGATTGAGTAAAAAATATGTCAAATAATGATGCGGAGCAATTAGAGCTACAGTATCTCCAAAAGTTGGAGCACCCGAAGAAATCCCACTGATTGACTTCAGTTTTACGTTTATTTATTTTAATTTCATATCTTATGGTTATTTTGATTTTATTAATTTCAAATCTCAGGACTATTTAGGATTTTAGGATTTACTATTTAATTAGGATTTAGAATTTACTATTTAATTAGGATTTGCTATTTAAATTTAGGATTTACTATTTAATTAGAATTTACTATTTAAACAGGTGTTGTTTTCTTTTATGAGACAGTTTGAAGTTTTATAATTTCTGGAATTAATAGAGAAGTTTTCTCTTTGTCTGTCAACCTTCGGTATTTTCCGGTATTTTCCGTGAAAATTAACGAATCTTGGCCTTTGAATTCTCGGTATACTGCGGGTATCAACGAGGGTTTGAATTTATCCTTCTTTTTCCCACGCATGCTGCATCATAGATGTGTTTTGTGACGTCATAAGAGCTAATTTAAATTAAACAATGTATTTTATGAACCAAAAATGAGATATCATTTTAAATTTCGGTGTATACGTCATAAACTAAAAACATATTTAACCTTGTTTTTTCATTGTGATATTTAACCTTCTTTTTTTCTAATAGAATTGCAGTTTACTTTAAAAAAAAATTTAAGTTTTTACGATAATTTATTCATCACAATATGTACTTTCTTGATACCATAGTGAAGAATCCTGAGATTGTGTGTAAAATGTATACTCTGTTGCTATGAGTGGACCAATGTCCTAACAAAATTTCTTCACATGTTCATAACCGTGTATTCAAAAACCTCACAAATATATAAAAGATTCAATTTAATCTCATTGCACGGAATATCATGAGAGAATTTTTAAATTATAAGACGGCGTTATTTTATTTTATTTTTCTCTCTGCCAATATAATTGTTAGGGCCGCTGCATTATATTGTATTCTTATGTGACCACAAAATTTATATATTGTATTCTTATTTCTTCTCTTCCCAGCAATTAACTATAAATTTCAAAATACCTTAGTCCCTGCCTTTAAGTACTCACTAATATCTAACTCACAAAACCTTTGGTGACTGATAAGAAGTGAGGAAGAGGTAACTAGACCTTTAGAAGTTACCAAGCCAACAATTCACTTAGTTTTAAAACGATGACCATAACCTAAACAAAATATAAAATGTGTAATAGTTTTTTAATTCAGTTATTTACCATTTAGGTCAAGAATCTGCGACAAGGAGTATTAGAATGCGGAAAGCTTAATTATAGATCTAAAACTAGCTCAAGATGTAAGGATTGTCTTCCCACTTATTAGTATTTCAGTAGCCAATATGAGACTTAACATTCATTCACGTCCATAACGATCCGGATGAGTAGAGGTCACTGATCATGCCCATATCCTTGTCCAACATGGAAAATCTTCATATGACGACCCAAGTGATCCAAGAATAAATAAATCTAGACATACTCTAATATCATATTAGAATTTAGGAGGACTAACTCTAAGCCAAAAAGCTAGCTCAAGATATGAGAATTGCTTTTCCATTTATAAACACTTTAGTGTGCTAAGAATTCAAGTGAGTTGGAGTCTCACATTGGTTAAGCATGAGTGCGGTGAAAATTTTATAAGAGATGTGATTCATAAACCTAATATCTTAAGATTTTGGGTAAAGATGTGGCGTTTAAATCTCTTGTTGATCTTCAGTACGTGTTGGATCATTGGTGCATGATCCTATGCTTTGAGCTCACTAACTCTCAACAAGCATGTCATAATCTCTAGTCAATCCGAGACTTAACAAAGAGATTAATTGCAGTTGTAGGTTGGCCGTAGGTTATTTGATTTAAAAAAAGAGCTAAGGTTAATATAATAAGATTCACCTATCCGTAAAACTACAAAATTACTCCACTTGGAAAACAGGGGAAGTAGGGAAACAAAGGCTGAAAACAGTTGTGTGGGTCCATTCTAGATTCAGTGTAAGAGTAAGCCGCAAAAAACGATTATATAAGTAAGTGCTACACAGGTAGCTTCTCCTCCACTTCACATTCTCTGTTTCTCATTCTCAGCAACCTGCAAACAAACCCCATCATCATATTCATGGCTAGACCCCAACAACGCTATCGTGGTGTTCGTCAGAGGCATTGGGGCTCTTGGGTCTCTGAAATTCGCCACCCTCTTTTGTAATACTCTCTCTTTCTTCCTACACTTCAAAAGGCCTATCTTTTTGTTATGAATTTTAGTAGATCTTTGTTTCTTTTAAATCACTACTTCTTTGGATCAGTTTTTCGTTTCTCAGAAACAATTTTGGTAGTCACATAAGAGTCTCTCTATAATTAATTTTGACTTTAAAATTAATTATAGTGCATGTTTGGAAATCTTTCTACAATTAATTCTAAAATCAAAATGTATGGGTGTGTGAATAACTTACTTCTGGGTTTTAGAATTATTTCTGAAAAAAAAGAAAATGATTCAAACATGCTACATTCTATGAACCTCTTGTTGAATGTTGATGTTTTTATTGCTGTTGATATTGTTATTTGGTTTATAGGAAGACAAGAATATGGCTAGGAACATTTGAAACAGCAGAAGATGCAGCAAGAGCCTATGATGAAGCAGCAAGGTTCATGTGTGGGCCAAAAGCAAGAACCAATTTCCCATACAATCCCAATGAGCCACATTCATCTTCAGCTAAGCTTCTCTCTGCAACTTTGACTGCTAAGCTGCACAAGTGTCATATGGCCTCACTTTCCCTTCAAATGGCCAAGCAGAAACCGCCACAAAAAGGGCCTCAAATGCCACTAAGATGCAATGACATGCCTGGAACAAGCACAGGCATTGCTGACTTTAGATGGCCACAGAGGAGGCATGAGGAATTGCAGTGGTTAGAAGGGAATTGGGTAGGGAAAAAAGGCCAATTTGAAGTTCCAGAGCAACAATTTGAGCCAGTTCTTGCAGATGATCACATAGAACAGATGATTCAGGAGTTGCTAGATTATGGCTCCATTGAGCTTAAGCCATGAAATATAGCATTCTCCACAGAGATATGGTACTAACTACTAGTCTACTACTATCTACTAATGCAGCATGTAATAAAAGTGAGCCTTGATTAGTATCATAGGAAGGTCACAAATTTTTTTAATCATTTCTCCAGTTAATGGACAAGCATGTGGTACAAAAATGTAGTGATGTGTGTTCGTATTTACGTTTAAGTTGGCCTAAACTACATTCACTCTGATGACACATGTATGTTTATATTTGCATGAGCGTACATTCCAACATGGATAAAATTTTGCTTATGTTTCATTTTAAGTGAAAATGAAGTAGAGAGAAGAGAAAAATAGAAAGAAAATAGAGACAAAGTAAAAAATGTGATGAATAATATGATAAAAAGAAAAGAGAGATAGATAGAAAGTGAAGTATAAATAAATTATAGTTATTTCAACACAGTTTGAATGTGTATAAAAAACACAAAAAGAGATCTAGAATGACAAACACACCTCAATCATTGAAAAACCAACTCATGCATATGATGGACTATAACATAACATGGCACAGCAGTAGTAACTAGTAACATTAGAAAGAAATAAAAAAACTACAATTTCTAGCTTTTACTTTTGTTTATACCTGGATATTGGGTAGTAGTGAAAGGTTCCCAAAATTATTCAAAAGTGTGATATGGATCGATGTGGGACCTCTGTCTGTCTAAGACATCCTCAATTTTTGTTTGTTTTACAACCTTTACTATACACAAACTAAGGATTATGTGGGGGACAAAGACAACATGAAAATAATGCAAGGAGAATGGGGCTAATTGTAGTCAAGTTCATCCAACATTAGTTAACCAAACTTTAACATTGTTTTATTTCAATGATTGAACTACCCCAAAATTTCTAACAAACATTGCACCTAGAATATAAAAACAAATGACATTCACGAAGAGTTAACACATTATTGTTAGAAAGCCCCACTATTTTGGCAGCAGTAGCAAGCATCACGAGCCATGATGACAACAGAGAAGAGTGTTGAAAACAGAGGAAGCAATATTTTGGAAAAAACCATCAAATACAGCCAAATATGAAGTCAAACCTTTGGCTTTGGTGTGTGTATCCAAGGGAATGTCCACAAATACAGCCAAATATGTGCCAATTTTGAGTACATGGCGAAAAAAGAACCACGTCAGCTTCAAAAAAACCTTGTCTACACTAATATTCCTTAAAAAAAAACCTTTTTGTGCCAAAAATAAAGGGGAAAGAGAAAAATAATAGCCATTTCATTTTCTTAATTGTAAGCAAACTCTTACTTTTGTTTACATTTCAAATTATGATTCTAAAATATTATTTTATCATTGTTTTATTAATTATATGTTCATCAAATTAACTAATGAGAGAAACAATTATGAAGAAGTAATATATTAAATAAAGTATACATGAAAAAAATTAAATAAAATACTTAAGGTATTAATTATACTTCTTAGCCTCAACAATCTATCTAAGTATCTATCACCTTGCTTTTACTTAAAATTATCATTTTTTTTTACTCAAAATCTTGACAAATGAATTTGACTTAATCATCCACGATCTTCTTATGTTTAAAACTCATATTCCAAATATTAAATTTCACAAAAGAAAAACTCGAATTCCTAAACCCTTGACACATCCAATAAAATATTTTGAATTTTATCCGAATTTTCACTAATTTTTTTTACCCTTAAAATGACTTTAAATCGCACATCCACATCATACTCCTTCAAGTATTTAGATAGAAAATGAGATTTGGGGGATTTTATATTGAAAGAAATTAACTTCAAAGCTTTAAAAGATGTTTCAAAAATAACTTAAACAAGCATGAATAGCATAATTAAACAATGATATTTTATTGTATATGTAGTTATTTGTGGTGCTTCATAGATTGGCAGGTTACTTAATTAAGCATATTATCAAGGGTTCCAACATTAGGAGATTTGTTGGTAGAGGACATATCTACCATGGTAATCTCTTGGTTTCGAAAGGGATTAGTCTTTGGCTATCGTCCGATGGAAATAACTCTTAGTATACCCAAAAAATTATTTGTGCCGCTAATCTTTAATTAAAACATAATATTTTATTATTAAAATTTACTTTTACATTAATTTTGTCATTCTTGTTATTCTTGTTGGTTGTTGTATTTCTTGTCTTATTTTTCTTGGATTAATTGAATTCATGTTCTCATAATTTGTTGTTTTGGACTAATTGTTTTAGTCTCTCAACTATATAATTGTTGCAAATCAAGTCAAATTATACACTATCAGTATTGTAAAAGCCGGTGTATACTAGATTAGAGATTTTGATCTTTTGCAGAATTGCAGGATTCTCCTGATAGGCTCGGCTCGTTCACGTACGGATGATGTAGTAACTAGTTTTCCCATAGCTTTGGTGCATGGGGTCTTTTAATTTCTTGTTTTTTTTTTTCTTTTTGGTATGTTTATTATAATTAAAAAAGTGTTACGTGGCAAAAAAGCACATTGTATAATTAGGATTTAGGAGCGTTTCTTTATAAAGAAAGATGATACATTACTTCTTTAACAAAAAAAATATTCTTATTGTTTTCCCACTTGCTTTTTCTAGTTGATAACACACTTACACACCTAACGAGCTTTTCTATTCTCTTTTGAAGTATCCGTCCATCTTCGTTCCTTTGTTTTCTGTAAACTTTTGACCCACATTCCATCTTTGTTCACTAACCACAAGACACATCCATTCGCAATCCCCATACACCGTTCCTTTTAATTTTTATCAAGACTTTATGATTATATATATGTACTAGCGTTTTTATCTCGTGCGTTGCACGGTGAATATTGATTTTATTATTTAGGCACGTAATAATGCATTGACGATCGCAAAAATGAGTATTCAACCAAGCAAAATAACAATGAGTATCACACAACTTGCAAAATTTGAAAAAAACTTCATATATTTAATCATAAATATTTTGTCAAAACCATTTTTAAGATTGTGAAAAACATACTTAAATTAGATGAAAATTTGTTACCAAGAGTTGCAAAAGTGGTAAGAGCTATGACACATAAGGGTTGAAGGGTAATAAAGAGTTAGCAAAAATTATTAGTGTTTACATGAATTATTTTTTTTGTAAAATGTTTTTTCCCGTGGAAGTTTTTTATATGATGTGTGTATACATATGCATGTATTAATTAGTTCAAGTACATAGTTCGTACAGTATAGTACATACAACCGTATTTCTAAAAAACGTTTTATACAAACATATAATCAGCTTTATTTTTTAATTTTTCACACACGCAAATTATGTTTAATTATTTTGAATTTTTCGAAAATTAATGACTTTGTAATTAGGTAAATAAAGCTTACTTGGATTAATTATTTTAGAATCATTAATCACCTTAATTGTTGCTTTAAAATTAGAAATTATTAATTATAAATAAAGTTAATAACGTAATTTTGGCTCATAATTAATTGCATGACTATTTGAATTTTTGGCCTAGTATTGATGTGTAATAAAATAATTTTAATTCAATTTAATTAAATTTATGTTAAATAAGGAAAACAACATTTTCTGTTTTTTAAATAGTAATTAGTATTAAATGTTATATTATGATTTTTTTAAATATGTCAACGAATTAAATATTTAAAATTGTCAATGATACATAATTAAATTAAGTGATGGTAATCAATGGTTATAATTAAACTGTTTAGAATTAATCAATGAAATTCGAAAAATAATTTTCTTAAACAAATTGTCATTGCATTAAAATTTAAAAAATTCTTTCAAATGTGATTTAAAAAAAACGGATATACCATTTATTTTAAAAATTAATTGCATCATATATTTTATAAAAGAATCTGGCCATGATTCCATCATTTATTCGTTCAAAATTAAAAAAGTCAAGCATATTGAATGACCCGCATGGAATTGTGGAAATTTGATTGAAAAAACGTGGAATTTTCAAATATGATTGAAAAAATGTCAAACAGCAAAACGTGGAATCACGGGTGAAAAAATCAAGCATTTAACATTCAGATATCTGATTGCCAAAACAATAGTAACGTTGTGGTTGCATTTAATACTAATTTTCCAATTCTGAATGTTTTTTGTGTTTCTTGTGCAAATATGGCCCTTTTAATTGTTTTATGGTTGTGGGCTTTTGGTGGGCTGTGCATGAATTGTATTTGTGAGAGTCTATTTAATAGGTGCTAATTTATTAGGTGACAAATTAGAGGAAAATGAATTTGTATAATTAAAAATAATTAAATATGTGTATTAATGTGTGTATCTAATGTGCGAAAGTCTCTCTGGCTGTGACACTTGTCAGTCATAGAGATGGGTGTGAGGAAAGTCATTCTTAGAGTGTCATGTGTTATAATGTTGTGGATAACGATTTTCTTTTATAAAGTATATAGATTAGAAATACCTTTTTGTTATATTATAATTTTGTATTTGTGGCTACACAATCAACAAAAATAAGAAGAGTCGCGGTAGAAGATGCCACGAGCTGATCACTCACGAGTTAGTTTTCATGGCACAGTTTTAGCTAGAGACTTTATAAAGATGCTGATATTTCATCACAAAAGTTAAAAGAAGATGAGATAAAATATATAGTTGATAAAAGTTAAAGGTAATTAATAAGAGTTTAATAAATGTGCACTGTCATGCAAAACAATTTTACACTTATAATCAATTACAGCATGTCACGTAGGTGAAATTATAATTTTCATTTTAAATTTTAATTAAAACAAGAAGATATTTGACGATATCACGAAATTCAATAGAGTAACTGTATAAAAAAAATTTACACTAATAGTGAACACACATTAAATTCTATTAATAAACAATAATTTACTCCATGATTTAACATGTGGTGGCCGAAGGAAAGAACGGTGTGTTTCCTTTATAGAGAGTTCTTACGTTCATATATAGGCTGACCACTATTATAGAACTTTCCTTAGCTTTCTCGAAATCTTATCTCTTATATATTTAAATAAATTTTTATCTCATATAAATTTAGACTTATAATTCACGTCTTATAATTCAAAATTAAAGACAAATCTCAAGTTCTCAATAACATTTTGATTATATAAAAAAAATGGATTGATTTTTTATCTTATTTATTAATAATGATATGTTGACACTCCACTTCTTTTTCATCTTTTTTTCATCTCTTTTTTTCTTATCTTCTTTTCCTATCTTTCTCTACACTAAATAGCTTAAGGGTCTGTTTGGTGGTCAGGATAGGATATGATATGTGAACAGGATATCAACAGGATAGGATAAGAGCAGGATAGACTCTTATCATATCCAGTGTTTGAGGTGCACATGATAAGAACAGGATATGATAAGGAAAAATGTATCAGATTTATATTTGAATAAAAAATACATTTAAAATTGATAATTCTATTAAATTTAATTCTTTATATTTTCATGAATGAGTCTATATTTTAAAATAAATAAAATTAATTTAAATTTTATTAATTAGCCTATTTTATTGTTTTGAAGATGTCATATATGTTAAATAAAATTATGCAGTTAACCGATTGGTTTTCACTTAGTTGTGACACGTGATAATTAACAATAAAAGTTAACTAAATTAAGAATATTATTATTTCAAAAGTACTTTATATTTGAATTATAAATTATTATATAAGTAGATAAGTAGTTTTAAATAATAGGAGATGAAAATAAAAAATTAATCTATATTTGTAATAAATGTTTTTCACTTAGTTGTGACACGTGATAAACAATAAAAATTAACTAAATTAAAAATATTATTATTTCAAAAATACTTTATATTTAAATTATTATATAAGTAGATAAATAATTTTTAGATAATAGGATATGAAAATATTAAATTAGTCTATTATTATTAATAAATCAATATTTGTAAGTGAGTAGTCTATTTTACTATTTATGAATAATAATTTTATTTATTTTTATTTTAGTTAAATTAATATTTTTATATTTATTAATTAATATTATTATAAATTATAAATTATATAATATTAAAATAAATTAATTTGGAGTTAGGATACTGAAAGAAAATATATAACTGGTATCCTATCCTGCTCTATCCTAGCTCCCTCCTCAGGATAACTTTTACACATGATTGACAGGATAGGATAGGAGACAGGATAGTGTTATCATATCCTGCTGGCGCAACAAACAACAAATAACAACAGGATATGATTATTATCCTGTCTTATCCTATCCTGTCCTGGTCACCAAACGGGCCCTAAGGTTGTAAGTAGGATTTGAGCTTAGGACTAGTGGCGAAGTTATTCATATGCTTACCGCTGCACCACAATATGTTAAGTGAATATTATCAAAATGAAAATAAAAAAGATGATGGGCGCGGAGGCACCAGTGAGCCATCCCTCCGCCTTTGATTATATTTAGTAGGGTTATACATGTTTTTGGTCCCTCTACTTTAAGTAAGTTTTGATTTTCATCCCTCGCCGCAATATATTCTGGAATTCATCCTTGAACTATTGGAAACAGTCGGAAATATGTCATATAATTACAATAATTCAAATATAAAATCATACTTTAAAAAATATCATATTGGTATCATTTTTTTAATTTTTAGTTGTTAAATTATTTTATATGGTACTTATTATTTTATCATCATAATATTAAATTTAATTCTTTGTTAGCTTCTCCTTATGGGATATTTAATCAAATTTGTAACAGTTATCGTTATCATCAAAGATCAAATTTAAACACATAATATATATTTATCTATTTCCTTTTAAACATTTCTAACAGAAAATGAACGAAAGAGATAAAAGAGTGCGAGTTTGTTAGTGAAACGAGTGGGAATGAGTGATTTTAGAATTTGCTTCACACACAAACTCTCACTTCTCAGATTTTCATGACTCATCGCTCGCTCTCTATCTCGTTCGCTACGTTACTAGCTATCACCACCGTTCTTCATATATATATTATTATATATATACACATTCTTCTTTGACACTTTCTTTCCTTCAACAACAAACTTATCTTCTTCTTCCTTTTTTCTCTCAGTTTTCTCTCTATCATTTCAAGAATAATTATTCAATCTCAATAATAATAATAATAATCAACTGAAACAAAACATTTTGTAATTCTTCAAGCCAGCCATCATGGCGAACCTCGAAGATATCAAGAAGGAGACTGTTGATCTCGTTAGTATTGATGATTTTTTTCTTGTTTCTTTTTTAATGAAATATTTTTTGTTGAATGTTATGTGAATCATTGCCATGCAACGTGCTTGATTTGTAGGAGCGAATACCCGTTGATGAAGTGTTCCGAGAATTGAATTGCACCAAGGAAGGTCTCACTAGCGATGAAGGTCAAAAGAGGTTGCAAGTTTTCGGGCCCAACAAATTGGAAGAAAAGAAGGTAAAATCATCATCTTATGGATTCATTCATAAATAATCACTTGTTATACATATGTTATATATTATAGCATTTTTGTATCAGCGTCTTTTTGAATTGATTTTGACTTTAAAACCATGCGCGGATTTTTTACTATTGATTTTGAAGCCGCCATGATCGATTTATTTGTGACCGGCTTCTAGGTTTTAAATTGATGATGAGAAAAAAAGGTGGTTTTAGACTTTATAGGCTGTTAGTTCCAATTATGTAGCGTTGAGGATTTGATTTTCACTAACATTTTTTAATGTTTGTTAACAGGAAAGCAAGGTGCTCAAATTCTTGGGTTTCATGTGGAACCCTCTCTCATGGGTCATGGAAGCTGCTGCTATCATGGCTATTGCATTGGCGAATGGAGGGGTACGTTCTGTTCTGCATGGCATTATTGGCATATATTTGCTGATTATGGACAACACTAAATATTTTGCTCACCTAGTTTTTGTCATTCTCTTGTCTAATTCTCCATCTTTTGAAACATGCAGGGTGAGCCACCGGATTGGCAAGACTTTGTGGGAATTATGGTGTTGCTAGTTGTCAACTCAACAATCAGTTTCATAGAAGAAAACAATGCAGGCAATGCTGCAGCAGCCCTTATGGCTGGTCTTGCGCCCAAAACCAAGGTATAATAATCTAACTAGTGTGTGTTTAAATACCAATTGAGTGCACTTTGAACAGATTATATCCCAATTCAAAAGAACTTCACATTTTGTCTTAAAGTGAGTGCTGCAGCTAACATTTGTTTGCTGATAGATATCCAAAATAGCCATAGTAGTCATCAAAGTCTTATCTATGTGTTGTTATTTGTTAGCTAGCTTCTAGTATTTGGATGGTAATGCAGCTTCACTGTAATGTGTATAGTATAGTACTTAATGTTTTAACATGCATATGTTCTGTTTGAACAATTGACAGGTTCTGAGAGATGGAAGGTGGACTGAGCAGGAGGCTGCTATATTGGTACCTGGAGATATAATCAGTATGAAATTAGGAGATATCGTTCCAGCTGATGCTCGTCTTTTAGAAGGAGATCCCCTCAAGATTGATCAATCTGCACTCACGGGTGAGTCCTTGCCTGTTACTAAGAACTCTGGTGATGAAGTCTTCTCTGGTTCCACAGTAAAACAAGGAGAAATTGAGGCTGTTGTGATAGCTACTGGGGTGCACACCTTCTTTGGTAAAGCTGCACACTTGGTAGATAGCACTAACCAAGTTGGCCATTTCCAAAAGGTACTACTATTATCAGCTATCTCTTTGTTCTTTGAGTTACATACTATTTGTCTCTTCACTAATGTGCATTTTGATGGTTATGATCAGGTGCTGACAGCTATTGGTAACTTCTGCATTTGCTCAATTGCTGTGGGAATGATCATAGAGCTTGTTGTCATGTACCCAATCCAGCACCGCAAGTATAGGAGTGGAATCAACAATCTCTTGGTGCTCCTCATTGGTGGGATTCCTATTGCCATGCCAACAGTCTTGTCAGTAACAATGGCTATTGGTTCCCACAGGCTGTCCCAGCAAGGTGCAATCACAAAGAGAATGACAGCCATTGAGGAGATGGCTGGGATGGATGTGTTGTGCAGTGACAAGACTGGCACTCTTACACTGAACAAGCTTACTGTGGACAAGAATTTGGTAGAGGTAAGGGGATCCAAGACAGACAATTCATTAAAAGTTTACTTGTGTTGGAACATCAATTTAATGTCATTTGTTTTTCAGATTTACTAATCATGGAACCAATTTCTCCACATTGCAGGTTTTTTGCAAAGATGCTGACAAGGACACAGTAATTCTGCTTGGAGCTAGGGCCTCTAGGGTTGAGAACCAAGATGCTATTGATGCTTGCATTGTTGGAATGTTGGGAGATCCAAAAGAGGTTTGTAATTTCTTCCACATGATTTCTTGTCCTGGTGGTTTCCTACACGAATAAGCCAGATTCTACATGCTTGAAATCTTTGAACAAAGAAAAAAAAATTCACATTAATAAAGTTCTCTTGCTAGCCTAGTGAATGACTCTTGGGGTAACCTTGTAAAATATGCTAAGGTGCTTCTTTAGACATGCATATGAAACTTTTGATTACCATGACCATAGGTGATTCACTGATTTGATAAGATTATAACTATAATGACACACTTTTCATGCTTACTACAGGCTAGAGAAGGTATTGAAGAGGTGCATTTCTTACCCTTCAATCCAGTGGACAAGCGTACAGCCATAACATACATAGACCATCTGGGAGATTGGCACCGAGTGAGCAAAGGGGCACCAGAGCAGGTAAATCGATCTTTCAATGCACTACACATAATTGATGTCTCCTGTTTCCTTTAACAATGTAACTCATATTGAATTTCTTGCTAGATTATCGAACTCTGCAAGGTTAGAGAAGATGTGAAGAACAAAGCCCTTTCCATTATTGATAAGTTTGCTGATCGCGGTCTTCGTTCGCTTGCTGTTGCCAAACAAGTGAGTTATGGTCCTTAGTAGTAGTACATGCCTACCCCCCAACAAATAATTGCTCATACATGGTTTGAATAAGTTTTGTGACAAACTATACATGCTTTCAGGAAGTGCCAGAAAAGAGCAAGGAGAGTCCAGGAGCACCATGGGTGTTTGTGGGTCTTTTGCCTCTCTTTGACCCACCTAGGCATGACAGTGCAGAAACCATCCAACGCGCTCTTCACCTAGGAGTGAATGTCAAGATGATTACTGGTGATCAACTAGCTATCGGCAAGGAAACTGGTCGCAGGCTTGGCATGGGAAGTAACATGTACCCTTCATCCTCCCTCCTTGGTGAGCACAAGGATGCGTCTATTGCTGCTCTTCCAATTGATGAGCTTATTGAGAAGGCTGATGGCTTTGCTGGTGTTTTCCCTGGTAAATTACTACTTTCTTACAAACTTGTACTTGAAAATCAATTTTTTTTACTAGAATTATGAAGGCAACAATCATCGAACTCTAGACCACTTAGTCATAGATGCTATGATATTATGTCATGAACTAACTATCCAAAAAGTTTAAGTAATTAGTTGATCACACATGGATGATTTTATATTTTATTTCTAACATTCTTCACCTTACTAATTGATGTGAGTCTGAATCTTGTCCTTTTGTCCAATCCAGAACATAAATATGAGATTGTTAAGAGGCTTCAGGACAGGAAGCACATATGTGGGATGACTGGGGATGGTGTCAACGATGCTCCAGCCTTGAAAAGAGCAGATATTGGAATTGCAGTGGCTGATGCAACCGATGCAGCGCGAGGTGCATCTGATATAGTCCTCACGGAGCCTGGTTTGAGTGTCATTGTGAGCGCAGTGTTGACAAGCAGAGCCATCTTTCAGAGAATGAAGAACTACACCATATATGCTGTTTCCATAACAATCCGAATCGTGCTAGGCTTTATGCTCCTTGCACTCATCTGGAAGTTTGATTTCTCACCTTTTATGGTTCTGATCATTGCCATACTAAATGACGGGACGATCATGACAATTTCCAAGGATAGGGTGAAGCCATCTCCTCTTCCGGATTCATGGAAGCTGAATGAGATCTTTGCCACCGGCATAGTGCTTGGTGCCTACCTTGCTGTTATGACTGTTGTCTTCTTCTGGCTTGCTCATGCATCTAATTTCTTCTCAGTAAGATGGAGATTTCAAAATCATATATCGGTTGGAACATGATTTCAGACATAACTCACATGCTAAAATGTTGTTTGCAGGACAAATTTGGAGTGAGATCAATCAGGGATAGCCACAATGAGCTCACAGCAGCTATTTACCTTCAAGTGAGTACTGTAAGTCAGGCTCTCATCTTTGTCACACGTTCAAGGAGTTGGTCTTATGTTGAACGTCCGGGCGCCCTTCTCATGGTCGCCTTTCTGGCAGCACAACTGGTGAGTTATGATGACATGAATAGGCAAATGTTAGTTGTTAATAATGTTAGTCAATTAATCACTCATCAGGGTTCGAACCCTGGACCCTTCACCCTTATCCCACTTTCTGATTTAGTCTTGTGTGTCAAACAAATTACTTATAGTTTGTATTTCTTTTCATGAATAACTTGTTAGGTTGCCACACTCATTGCTGTGTATGCAAACTGGGGCTTTGCTGATATGAAAGGAATTGGATGGGGTTGGGCTGGTGTCATTTGGCTCTACAGCATTGTTTTCTACATCCCCTTGGACATCCTTAAATTCATCATAAGATATGCATTGAGTGGAAAAGCATGGAGTAACATTACTGAGAACAGGGTAAAATCTCAATCTCAAAATTCTAAATATCACACTGTTAGTGTTATCTACTAAACAGAACCATATGGATGCAAAATATGTGACCATTTTATTTTCTGTGCTGTGATGCAGGTTGCTTTCACCTCAAAGAAGGATTATGGAAAGGGAGAGAGAGAAGCACAATGGGCTGCAGCTCAACGCACACTGCATGGTCTCAACCCTCCTGAAACTGAGACTATGATGAATGAGAAGAACAACTATAGGGAACTTTCTGAACTTGCAGAACAGGCCAAGAAACGTGCTGAAGTTGCAAGGTATTGTCCGTCCAGAATTTGAGCCGAGCGGAACCACAATGTTCATTGAAATGCTTACTAATTTAAAGGTAAATCCAATCCAATGTGCCTCATTTGGTTTACACTTTGCAGGTTGAGGGAGCTTCACACGCTTAAGGGGCACGTTGAGTCTGTTGTGAAGCTCAAGGGGCTTGACATTGAGACAATTCAGCAGCACTACACTGTTTGATTGAACAAGTGTTTTTGGAAGATAGATTTAGGAGAGAATAGATAAATAGACAATTCAGTATCTTGAATCTCATTTGGGTTTTTGAATAATGCAAAGGCCTTGAAATAATCCAACACTTGGAGATTATGCAACATAATCCCAAGGTTCGGGTGTAGAGGATAGGTGTTTTTTTTTTTGGCTGATGTTATCCTTTTAATAATAGCACTAGCATGATTTGACTTCCTATTCAATGAAGACTTCGTTTCTTCACTTCTTGGCTTTTTGCATTGCTAATATTTATCTTAGGAACCATTGCTAAGTTTTGATGAATCTGTTTTGCTATTTGGCTCCAAAAGTTTGAACAAAAGCTCGATGAGAAAACAAATGACCAATGATAAGGAAACAAAGGGGACAAATAACAATCAATCCCATGTATAAGTCGTAATAAGTTCATTCATTAATTTCTTCAATCTCTTTAATGATATCACCCTTTCCTCTTTGTTGAACACTTTAATTTCCTGCTCAACACTTTCATCTTGTGCCCATCGAACTGTCAATTGTCAAAAAAATTGAGAAACAATGACAACAAACATTTTGAGATCGTGATAGCATCCAAATTAAATGTGTACCGAAATTAAATATATTAGAGCTCTACTCACATTCCAGCTTGGTCATCTTCAAAAAAGGTTTTCATGGATTTCTCATTTCTCACATTTTTTAGATATCAACAGCAGAACCACATCCCCTCAGCCACACACAAACCGTTGTGAATCAATGGACGAGGATGAAGTCTGATACGAAGTGACTCGCCTTCCTTGCATGTCTTCTCTTCCTATCGATTTTCACTCTCCCTTTCAGCTCTCACAAATTAGGCTTCAACACAACTAAACACGAGGGTTCCGTTTGTTGTGAGACTTAACTCAACATCTTACGCCACGAGCTGACGACAATAGTCATGCACCACTTGTGTCCGCATTCTCTCTTTCAAAGGATTCCCTACATCAACTTCCTTGACCTTTCCAGCACTTGGCAGTCATCGGCCACTGTACATAGTCTTACAACTTCGTACGAACGTTTGTTTTTGGTAAACAATTGACATAGTGGGCCCTAGCGGGAAGTCCGCACGACGGGCTATCAGCTCAGTGGTAGAGCGCATATATAACCGTAAGCTCCCAAGCAGTGGGAGGAGCCCAACCTTGAGCTCTAACCTTGCGCATGTTGAAGAAGCTTACAGATTCATGTTCTATTTCATTCCTAATGGAGGTTTTTTCACCTTTCTCTCACGGTACTACTTTACTATCGGTTAGGCATGATCTTATACCCTTGAACACTATCTTCATAAAAATTAATATATCATTCATAAGATTTCTAATTTCTTTTTATTTATAATGAATTAAACTTCATGGATTTTGCATAATATATTAATAATATTCATCATAGCCATAACTAATTGAAGGGTTAGTTGCTAATGTAATCTTATGATAAATCAAATATTAAATGAAAATTTAAATACATTTCATATCTTAAAACTATAAAAGTGTTTAACATTTTCTTTACTTAATGAGATTAAGAAGATTTTTTTTTAGTGTATCAAGTATCACCCCAGTAGACATGAAATATTAATTTAGTAAACCTTTCTCCAGCATTTCTTCAATATACTCAAAAGGATTTAGAAGATGAGGTAGGAGGATTTAAAATTATTAAAATAAAAATTAGGCTAAAAAGCATTTTTGGTCCCTGATGTTTCAAGTTTGTGCAAATTCTGCCCCTACTCTATTTTTGTCGACGTTTCTACCCTTCATGTTTTCAAACAGTGCACCGTCTACCCCTCCGTCAGTCATGCTTTCTCAGGAGAGGTTCCTGAGTGGATTGGAGAGATGAAGAGGAGTATATGAAGTTGATGATGATCAAGGAAATGATATGAATTAAATTTGTTTGATGTATATATCAATTATGTATGTAACTGAACTGGTTAAATGCATGTTTTTCTACTTACAGGTCTTGAGTTTGAATCTCTCATGCCCATTTTTTCCAATTTCACTTGTAATTTTCACGTGATAGGTCCAAAAAATATTTAAAAAAAGCCAAATCAGCTCATTTCATTAGATTTTTAACGTCTGACTGACGGAGAGGTAGACAATGCACTGTTTGAAAACATGAGGGGTAGAAACATCGACAAAAATAAAGTAAGGGCAAAATTTGCACAAACTTGAAACATCAGGGACCAAAAGTGCTTTTTAGCCTAAAAATTACTAGGGTTATAAATTATCTTTTTCAGTCACACAAGCTTCTAGTTGGTTGGTTGGTTTGGTTTGTCTGGTCTGTTTGTCCATCTCTCAAAATCAATAGAAAATCGAATCTTGAACTCACTCTCTTGTTTCTCAGCAGCCGCTGTGACTTTGTTTTCTCGCACAAACAAACACCCACTGCAGGTGTAATGAATTTGGTTGAGTCTCATGAAGGCATTGTCAAAATCCCATTGTCTTTGGGGATGCATCTTCAATTTCATCTAACAAAGAGAGCCACAAAGAGAGGGGTCCAGATCCTCTCCGGTGGATTTCTCTCAATATTTCTCCAGTGGAAATTTGTGGCTGTTTAGAACCGCCACAAAATGTTACCAGCTGCCACAAAATGCTGCTGCGAAAAATTGACAGAATTTGTGGCAGCTTGCAACATTTTGTGGCGGTTCTTAACTGCCACAAATGTCCACTGGAGAAAAATTGAGAGAAATCCACTAGAGAGGATCCCAGCCCCAAAGAGAGTGAGACTTGTGGGAACACAACCACTTTACCTAAGACACACTATGCAGATGAACAAGGTACACAACAAGTGCTTGCATTGCATGCTGTTTCTATCTTTGTGTTGAATGATGTGAAGCTCCATTTAGGTTATGCTATAATTAAATTACTTATCCTTCCATATTATTCAAAATTGTTCACCTTTTAATGTATACTAAATTACTAAGCATGCATTGAAAATATTATAAAAATCAGCTTCCAATTACGTAAATTAATCCTAGTTAATTTTGTACTCCTTTGAGAATGTCTTGTCCTCTTCCTGCATTTTAATTACTTCTTATTTTTTTCTTAAAAGAATATTTCATCAATGAAAAATGTAACTCCTTTGATTTTAGGTATGAAGAAAGGATCTGCTAGGTCAAGTTTGTTCGAGACCTGTGCAGCAAACCATTGGAAACCCCCTGTATTTGAATGTTGCAAAGAGGAAGGCCCATATCATCTGAGAAAGTAAGTTATAACGTGTATTTCCGGACAAATGACTTCTCCATTATGGAGCTATAATAAATAATAGGTGTCATTTTCTATGTTAAATGGTAGGCTTAATTATACATTTTGTCCATGTAGTTTCGAAAATGTGTGATTTTGGTCCCTATAGTTTCAATTGCTCGAATTAATTCTCTTTACTTTCAAAATTTAACAAATTTGGTCGAAATGTTAATTTTTGCATTGTATAGTGACATAAATCATCTTAACATGCTATTCATGTAAAAAATATGTCAACTTTTTCATTAATTATTAGATGACAAGTTAAGGTCAGGACCAAAGTCGTTCAATTTTGAATGTAGAGAAACTGCCAGGACCAAAATCACTCATTTGTAAAACTATAGGATGTAATTAAGCCTAAATGGTATATAAGTTCTTAGGAAATGTAATATTGTGTATGTTTATGAGCGTTCATTCTTGCTGAGAAAATTTATTCCATTGCATGCTCTGTTTGTTGTTCTTAGTGACTAGTTTATGTTTGTCATAGGTTCACCTTCAAGGTTACTATGGAGATAGAAGGGGCATCGAGACTCGAGAGTAGAGTGTGTTGTAATAATTACTCAAGGAGTAATAATTACATAGTGTTCCAAAATGACAAGTGTATTGATCTTGCATTGAATGGATTGGAATGAAGTCCCACATAGAAAGTGGAGCAAATTTCCAAAGCATTTATATACCATTAAATGTCAACCATTCAACAAAGAGACAAAAGTGAGGATATAGTGCCACATGTGCATGATTTGGTGGTCCCAAGCTTTATGTCACATGTTCTATTCACACCACCCCTCGCCGGTGGCACTTGAGTTGTAGACGCGGTTGCCGTAACGACCGCTTGTTTTTGCTCGTTTTGAATTGGAAAATTGCGACTGTTGGGAACAGATATATCTGTTGGTAACAGAAATCCACTTCCCTTCATTTCGAGTTTTCATTAGTCTTGTGCAAACTCGAAGCAAGGCTGATTATCCTGGGTATTCTTGCATCCAAACTCTAAGACGAAATCAGAGAGTGCTTGAAATACTTTAGGAAAGTGATTTCCATCACGATCAAGCCTATTTTTCTAACAGAGTGCTATGGTGCCCCTCGTCGACAAAAGAAAACAGCAGCAGACCACGCAGCTGAGGGGGCTTTGTGGTACTTAAAGTCTGTATGTTGTCTTGTGAAGAACAAATAAATAAATCGTTGATTACCACGAAGGTTGTGCGGCCTTAGATTTATTTAAGAAAAAATGTAGTATTTGTAAGAGGCATCTATGCATTAATGTGTCAAATTTGTGAGGATGAAGAAATGTTAAAAGTAATGAAATGATAAGAAAATGAATGGACAGTTTGACAAGTAGTAGTCATTATGAGAAAGATAGCAAATCACATTACATGGTAAAGATTCAACAAAAGTGTGACACACCGTGGACAAATTGCTAATGTGGTAACAAAGAGTGATTATAGGCGAACATACATTTTCTGGCAGATATTCAATCGACATACTAGTTAGCTAGTTGCGGGTATATAACCGCCGCTAATATATATGTTGATTGGATGTCCGGCATTTCGAGAATCATTTTTCGGGGAACAAAATTGTGACACACATTACAATTTGCCTCACAACTTCAGTGAATTAAAATATATTGGATATCATCAACAGCCAAGGATTCTGCTGCAGCCAAATTCATTTCATTCTTCAGTGATGCTGTTTAGACTTGGTTGCCATTGCTCACAAGACCATGTTTTCCTAGGAGAACCACCTCTTAACCCCTTTCCTGTTGAATCTTTGCTCCTCTTCCTGGTTTGTGTATCGCTATCATGAAGGTTAGTGCTGCTTGGTGGTTTCTCGCTCTCCTTTTTTGAATGTTGCTTGTACTTCTTAGATTGCTTTCCAATTCTTTTCTTCCTGAAGATGCAACAAGTAAAGTTCTTACCATCATCTTCCTCCTTCTCTTTGCAGGATTGTGCGTTTCTAATTTCATCAACTGAAGAACTGATTGTGACAATTTCACGAGCAGGGGAAGGAGAAGGAGAGCGGTTTGGAGAAAGCATTTGAAGCTTTCTTACTGTGTTTATTGGTACAACATAGAACTTTTGTCCAAGCATGAGCACCGTGTCTGGTTCAACAATTGCCCATGGTTGCTGGAACACAAATGGATACGCTACATAGCAACTTGGGTTGCGATGCATGATCGCAGCGGCTGTAACTGGTCTGTCATGGAGCTCAACCTGACCGCCGGGGTAGACTATCCGGAGAAGGTTGGTCTTTGAATTGTTAGCACAAATCCAGTTTGATGATGGCATGGTTTAGTTCTCTGTTTCTTGGAGGTGCAGGAGGGCCTCATTGGGAAGAATTCAAGTGTTATAAGTACCTCATTGAGGTCAACCAAAAAAATTGTGGAGCACCTTGTCCTCATCAAACATGCTAATTTTTACATTGTAAATATCGTAACATTTGGTTCTATTCGAGGCAGTAGATTGAATGTGTGCACATTTTACCCTTGTTTTCATTTACTAGAACTAGAATGATGTGTCCTCTATGCTAACATTTCATATATTCTATTATTTTTTTCACCATGGAACTATAGAAGTTTCATCCAAGAGCTAGCCACCAATAGAACTTTACAAATTGAGGATTAGGAGAAGAATATAAGGAGATTCTAACAAAGGATGCTGGAGGAATCTTCCGTCCTCCTTGGATTATATTTCTCGGTTTTCTGGGTGACATTTACCTTATTTATTTATTTTTATTTATAAAAAAAAAACTCATATGAGATGTAATCACATTTATATACCAGTCAATCAAATTAATATAAACAATTGAGATTAGTTATTCTTGGCTTTGACACAATTAGTCACATGTTCCAAGCTTAACTCCCACCTTCTCATAGGTTGATAGTTGGAATTACTCTACATCCAGTAAAATCTCAGTTGTTCGGCAATCATTCTTAGAAAGATTCTCTGGCACATGTTGACCGCGAAACCGCTTACAGTAGTAGCTGGCCATGCATACTAGAAATGTGCCTCTGTTGGTCTCCTTAGCATGTCACTAGCGCCTTGTTCGGTAGCCTATCGGAACTCCTATTCACCTTGGGACGGTGGTGGTGACGAACCCAAAAGTGATGATGCAGTTGTTCGAGAGGGACTTCCTCAGCACGAAAAGGTGCTAGAAATGGAGATTAAGAGCCCGTTTTGATACTGTTGAATATCTATTAAGATTTAGTTTATTATTAGTCTTATCTCATAGAGATATTGTTAAGATTTGTTTATCTATTTTAGATTAGTATCTATTTAAATAGGGATGATATCTATTTAATTAGAGATAGGTTTAGATAGATTTAGTTTCTTTTTGTCTCTTTGTTAGTCTATATATATTGTAGTCTATAGTCAAGTATTAATCAATGAAATACAAGTAATATTTTATCAAATTCAAGTTGGTATCAGAGCGCAAGTTTCGATCCTACCGCTGTGAGGGGGCTCCTCCCCCGTGAGCCCCCTCATGGTGACTTTCCAAATCTCTTTGGATTTATTTTTCATACTTTGCTTATGCGCTTGTTAGTTCTAGCCGTTTTCTTACGGCCTCGTTTCTTTCTGATCATGGTTCCCTTTCTCTTGAAACCCTAGTGATCCTTGTCACGTTCTTGGCAGTCACTATTGGCGTTCAACACTGTCAGTGTCTTTCCACCGCTGTTTTCCGAAGTTGCTCAAAACGGATCAGAAACACCTCCATCTTTTCCCTGAAGCGTCGCCGCCTGTATCTTGAGCAAGGTTGGTCCTTGAGTGGGCGAGTCTCATTGATTAGTGAACACT
This sequence comes from Lotus japonicus, assembly GCF_012489685.1. NCBI lineage: Eukaryota > Viridiplantae > Streptophyta > Magnoliopsida > Fabales > Fabaceae > Lotus > Lotus japonicus. The sequence continues at coordinate 652,710 of NC_080043.1, forward strand.
AAGAATCTGTGGTAGGAATTTCTATGTCTCTCCCACGGTACCCCCGTTCATACTTATCTGTTGCGGCGCAAGGAATGGAATACGAATTCTTTGTATGGCGTGGTCAATAATTCGAGATTGTACTGATTCAGTAATGTGGTCTTTGTATGGTCAATGGCTGGTATTATTTTAATGTGTTGTTCCTTTTTTTATGTTGTCTGCATTTTAGCTAATGTATGTGTGTGCCAAGATGTGGGACCAGATGTTGTAACATCGTGCTGTGACATTTGTCCCTGCGGATCTGCTGTGTGTTTGGCTGATTTTTCTAGAAGCTTTGGATGGATTTCGTGATAATCAAGTTAGGGTTATTGAAGAAGCTTCTCTATGCTATCTGGAATATATTATAGTGGAATCAAATCTGTTGAAGAGGATTTGATTTGGTTTAAATTGTGAAAGTTGTTATCTTTTGTTCAAATCTTATTTGATAAGATTTGTTACTGGTTTAAAAGATTTGTTCCAGATCTGTTTTATGGACTCTATTTTCGTGTAAGCCCATTGAAGATCAAGACCAGAAGAACGGCTATTTAAGGAGGCTTAACCCTAGTTGCAAAGTGTGCCTTGGGCACCCAAGGATTGGGTTTTTAGGGTTTTGTTTTGTGAGTCCTTGTTCTGTTATTTTGTACACCTCTCTACTGCCTCCATTGATAATCATATGGCTTAGAGTTGGTTTGTTTAGTTGAGTTGTAATCTCTTCAAATTGTTGTTTGATCATGAGATCTATCTTTCAATCTCTTGTAAGGGATCGGTCACTGTGGCAGTGATCATTAGGAGTTAGGGGAAGTTTCCTCATAGCTTAGAGGAGAAGGGCTAAGCTAGATTCACTTATGTAATAGTGGTAGACATTGAAGAGGCTCTATACTAAGGGGGAGTACTTAGGTATAGGAGGGACTTTCATGTGACCTGAGAGCTATTATTTGATAGTGAATTGACTCCTGGATTGGTATCCTCCAGATGTAGGTGATGTTGCACCGAACTGGGTTAACAATTCCCAGTGTTTTTTTTCGTTGATTTAATTTATGTATTGTTGTGCAATTGTCGAACCGATTGTCCCAACATCGCGTTCGACATCTGTCCTGTGCGAGAACCAGAATTTCAATTGGTATCAGAGCAGGCACCCTATTCTTTTTGGGTGAGTTCCAGGGAATATATTCTGGTTTCATGGACAACGCCAAGGAAGGAGGTATCCGCTGCTGTTTATGTTATGATGTGCAACTGATAGTTGTTGATGAATATTTTCTCCACCCCTGTGCTCACAAGTTGTGTTAGCCAAAATTCTGCTAATAAGGGGGAGTATTAGTATGTGTTTTCTGAGATTGGTTTTTGTGCATAGCTGCTGATCATGGCTATGTTGAAGATGTTTTTGTGTAAGCTACCTTGATATATTCTGTTTGCTCTGATCTGATGTTTCAAGCTGCAATATTTCTAAAGAGCCTTATGGTAGTGGATTGTATTAGCTAAAATTTGACAAAGGGGGAGATTGTTGTTCCTTTTTTTATGTTGTCTGCATTTTAGCTAATGTATGTGTGTGCCAAGATGTGGGACCAGATGTTGTAACATCGTGCTGTGACATTTGTCCCTGCGGATCTGCTGTGTGTTTGGCTGATTTTTCTAGAAGCTTTGGATGGATTTCGTGATAATCAAGTTAGGGTTATTGAAGAAGCTTCTCTATGCTATCTGGAATATATTATAGTGGAATCAAATCTGTTGAAGAGGATTTGATTTGGTTTAAATTGTGAAAGTTGTTATCTTTTGTTCAAATCTTATTTGATAAGATTTGTTACTGGTTTAAAAGATTTGTTCCAGATCTGTTTTATGGACTCTATTTTCGTGCAAGCCCATTGAAGATCAAGACCAGAAGAACGGCTATTTAAGGAGGCTTAACCCTAGTTGCAAAGTGTGCCTTGGGCACCCAAGGATTGGGTTTTTAGGGTTTTGTTTTGTGAGTCCTTGTTCTGTTATTTTGTACACCTCTCTACTGCCTCCATTGATAATCATATGGCTTAGAGTTGGTTTGTTTAGTTGAGTTGTAATCTCTTCAAATTGTTGTTTGATCATGAGATCTATCTTTCAATCTCTTGTAAGGGATCGATCACTGTGGCAGTGATCATTAGGAGTTAGGGGAAGTTTCCTCATAGCTTAGAGGAGAAGGGCTAAGCTAGATTCACTTATGTAATAGTGGTAGACATTGAAGAGGCTCTATACTAAGGGGGAGTACTTAGGTATAGGAGGGACTTTCATGTGACCTGAGAGCTATTATTTGATAGTGAATTGACTCCTGGATTGGTATCCTCCAGATGTAGGTGATGTTGCACCGAACTGGGTTAACAATTCCCTGTGTTTTTTTTCGTTGATTTAATTTATGTACTGTTGTGCAATTGTCGAACCGATTGTCCCAACATCGCGTTCGACATCTGTCCCGTGCGAGAACCAGAATTTCATAATGGAAGCAAGCTGCAGAGTTTGATTAAGGTCTCCAGTGGTGCAACACCTTTGAATGCAGCGGATATTTATTACTTTGTCCAAACTTTCCTAATCTTGATTTCATACAAGATACGTGAATAATGAGGAAGCCACAATTTCAACAATAGATAAAGATGGTTATTGGAGATGTTTATTTCAATCAGGATGAGTATATACATACATCTGATCGCTATCTGATCGCTTGCAAGGTATTATCAAATACAAGGGCTTTCAGATTGCTCCTGCTGATTTAGAAGTTGTGTTAATTTTGCATCCTGAAGTAGTTGATGTTGCTGTTACAACTACCATGTATGAAGAAACTAGAGAGATACAAGGTGGCTCTTTGGTCCAGCCAAGTTCTCAATTAGTGAGTTGGGTTACTCTGGTAATATTTCTTCTGTTGAATGGATGTATGCATCTGATGTGCACTGCAACTCTTTCTTAGAGTCCAATATTGAAGTTGCTATTGTTTGAAAGGGAAAAGTCTTTACCTAATCGTTGGGAGTAGGCGGTGAAGGGAAATTTCAAGTCTCTACGATTTCTGATTACCGCATTGCATTGTGTGGCAGTAGCTTCTCTTCTCGAGTTAATTATATTTGTTACAAGCTATGCATATGATATATATGCTCTAGCTTGAGGGGAAGTGTTGTGTGAATTTCTCTCTCCGACAGCAGTGGCTTCTTGAGTTAATAATATTTGTTACAAGCTATGCATATGACATATATGCTCTAGCTTGAGGGGAAGTGTTATTAGAGACTACGGTCAGCCACCACCGTCGGATTTCAAGCCACGCGCCCTCACGACTCACGTGCCTCCCATCTCTCTGCGTGTGAAGTCCACGCGCCGCTCTCTCCGCTGCTTTGTTATAGCTGGTCCTCTTTGTGTATCAGCTAGGTTTGGTTTTAAGGATCCTCTGTTTTGACGTGTGTTGTGTCGTCACAGTTGTGATCATCCGGTCGTCCTCTCCCTGTTTGGTTTGTGGGTTTGCTGTTTTGACCCTGTTTGAACGTTTCTCGTGCCATCTCTCATTGTTGGCCAAGTTTGGTTTGGTTTGGTTTGGTTTGGTTTGGTTTGGTTTGGTTTAGTTTGGTTTGGTTTAGAGTTTTAACTCTGTTTTCACGCTCAGGTTCCGCATTGGATTTTGAGACTTGAGTTGTTGTTTGCGTCTCATTGTTCGAGATGCTCTTATTATACTGCTCTTAGCTGACTTTATGCAATTTGGTTTTGAAGGTGTCATTATCACCTTCGTTTGTTTCGTCTCGATTGTTTGGTTTTCTGGTTTAGGGCTTCAGCTGCGAGTTGCGCTGGCCCACTCTCTAGTTGAGAGTTATTGGTTCTGGTTTAGGGCTTCAGCTGCGAGTGGCGCTGGCCCACTCTCTAATGTTTGAGAGTTGTCTGTGTCAAAGTTGACACCATTGTTTGTCTTAGAAGCCATCAATCAGTCGACCTCAAGTATGTTTTATTTCTGTGTGGTTGTTGTTGGGGAGTTGTTGCTTCAGCCTTGTTTTGTTTTCGGGCGTATTGTTGCTGGTTTTTTTTCGCCCTTGTTTGCTGGCTCAGCTACCCTACGACACTCCAGAAGAATTGGTTTTTGTCTTGCATCAATTTCAGCCAGATCAAGTATGAGAAGTTGTCTTTTGCCTGCCTATGAATTTAGCAGAAGTTCAAAAGATTATTCAATTTGAAGTATTAGAAGTTGTCTTTTGCTGCCATGGATTTACTAGAAGTTTGAAAAGTTATTCAATTCAGAGTTTCACCAAGACTGTCATTATTAAGGGATATCTATTAAGATAATTTTCTTCTTGGGTTCGATTTGTTACAAGCTTAAAGCTAAGTAAGCTTTAGCTTGAGGGGGAGTGTTGAATATCTATTAAGATTTAGTTTATTATTAGTCTTATCTCATAGAGATATTGTTAAGATTTGTTTATCTATTTTAGATTAGTATCTATTTAAATAGGGATGATATCTATTTAATTAGAGATAGGTTTAGATAGATTTAGTTTCTTTTTGTCTCTTTGTTAGTCTATATATATTGTAGTCTATAGTCAAGTATTAATCAATGAAATACAAGTAATATTTTATCAAATTCAAGTGATACCATATGAAAAGGTAACATATTTCAAATAGCAATCTGAGACAAGTATAACTTACTTTTATCTTATGAATAATGATTGTGTATCATAGCTTGTAAAGATGATAATATTATATTGAATTACAACTAATACAAAGAACAACCAAATTGCAATCATGGAAGGTTGCATACAAAAGGATGGCTCCACCTGGAAAAGGATGATCATAATTGGATATTTCTCTTTACAACAACAATAATAACACAAGTCTTATCCCACTAAGTGAAGTCAGCTATATGGTTGAGCTCGATCAAAAACATGAGTGATATCAGTGGGAAACACAATTGTGGGGTAAAAAAGGTGCACAAATACCATCTTTGAAGACACAATTGTCTGATATCAGTGAGAATTCTCAGAGCTGATTGGTTCTGTAACTCTGAGTGACCCTCCAAGCTCAACAGGCACCAAAGGGATGAGAGAATGCAGAACATCTGTTATCAATGGCCTATAACTTGGTTCTGGTTGGACACAGAGTACAGCCACTGCAGCAACCTGTAAAATGTTAATGTCAACTTAAGATTCAGCATTTATCACAAACCAGGAAAAACATGTGAGATTACATTACAGAGCCTCTATTCAATGAACCTGATATAAATGTTTCAAATCCATTGTGTCTCTGATAACAGGATCCAGAATACTCGGAAGCTTTGCTCTGTCAGTTAGTTGAGGCATGGCCTGCAAGTTTAAAGTTTTAACCACCAAGTACAACAGAACGCAGTATCTCAATTATCCATTAACGAAAAGCTTATGAAAGAAAACATACCCATGAGACAAGGGATAGATATTGTTGTGAGGACGAGTTCTCCATGGGTTTTCTTGCTGTTAAGAGTTCTAGAAGGAGAACCCCAAAAGCATAGACATCACTCTTATCAGTTAGTTTACCTGAAAAACTAGCTATTGTTATATTTTGTTTTGAGGAATAGGAGAAAAGAAAACATCAAGTTCCATATTTTAGTTAAAGCTCAAAGTTTAACCAATGTAAAAGAATTCACTAATATCTCCCTTTTCTGATAAAAGTAACTCGTAATTTATACAATAACAAATATAACTAAAATCATTACCACTTGAGGTGGTCATCTACCCAAATCAATTGACATCATAGATAAGGTTGAAAGGTACACTGAAGCAATGTTTTTAAGAAATGATTAATACTACAACCACTTTGTTCAAGAAAGGAGCAAACAGGGCAAGAAGGTTTATGTTTTTGTCTTTTAATGATAATAATGAATGTTTTATTATACCATGTGATATGTACTCAGGTGCCACATATCCCAAAGTTCCTGACATCTTCATGTTCTTGTGTTGCACTCCAGAAGCTATAGCAAGTCCAAAATCTGATAGCTGAATCACAAAACTCAGTAAGGGTAGTGAAGACATAAGTAACATGTACGATTAATAGGTCACTAAGGAACTAACCTTGGCATTGAAGTTAGAATCCAGAAGAACATTGGAAGATTTTAGGTCTCTATGAACCACAGGAGGATTGGAGTGCTCATGGAGATATTCTAATGCTCTACCAAATGAAACGTATCATTCATTATACATAAAACAAGGGATATTAAATTAGTTTTTAGAACAATATGCGTCGTAAACTCACCGAGCAACATCAATTGCAATTCTTAACCGGAGATGCCAAGTTAACGGTGATCCATGATTAGGCCCTACAATTGGTTATACCAATGAACAACATATGATGCTTAAGTTCCCACTAAACAGTATTTTTCTCAGTTTTCAGAATCAACATTACTGAAAAACTTACCATGTAATTGAGTTTCCAGAGATCCATTCTCCATCAATTCATAGACAAGAAACCTTGATTCACCATGAATACAATAGCCCAGAAGTTTTATGATATTCTGATGCCGTATCTTGCTCAACCAACTCACTTCGTTCTGCAATTAGTGCAGTAACTAAAGGCAAATTCAGTAAACGGAAATACTACATCCTACGAAATTGATATTCAAAACTAATTCTAAAGGACTATCACCTCAAATTCTCTATCAGCATCACTATCTGCTTTTTTCACTGCTGCCTGGAAATGTTCATCAAAACGAGCTCTATAAACAACTCTAGAGCCACTCTCTCCCATTACATTGTTTGTGCTAAAATTGTTTGTTGCAGCCTCTAACAGCTGAAAGTCGAAAATAGCTACTGAACTCTTCTTATCTGCCATCCTTGAGTAATTAAGTTTAGCATTAACAGAGCTTACACTTTCCGCTTTTGCAACCTCTACAAGTTCAATAAGTAAAATGAGTGAGCGACAAAAATGGATTTTTTTTCTGTGCCTGCAATGCATTACCTCTGTGCAAAAGCAAAAGAAAAGTTTCAAGAGAGAAAATAGTCATACCCATGGTTCCTAGGCTTTTACCATTTGAGCTTCGAACATATTTATGTCGACGGAGCCAGACATATAGCAAGAATAGGAAGGTTCCTCCAAGAAGTGCAGAACAAGCAATTAGTGCTACTAGAATCCTCTTATTCAAACTATGGTGGTGCACTATTCTAACCTCCTGAAATCCTGTTTCAACATAAGACAATACTAAAATACATTTAAAAAATGCTGATGAGTGTTCACAACTCATGAAACTAAATCTATGAACAAGAGGGTAGTGACTAGTAAGATCTCCACAGGGTCAGAGGAGACATATCAAATTGTCCATGTCTATTAAGCAAGCAAAACTGAGGAACCAAACTTGTTTTATCACTATATATGACTACAAGATTGCAAGTAAAGGGTATATCATTTTTCAGCGACTTGAGCAATAAAAATGCAAAATTTTCAATCCTTTAATTGCAAGATTGCATTTTTCAAAAACCACACTTGAAATAGAAAGTACAGTACAAACAGTGAGCTTTTGTTGTCTGGGGTTTCAAGTTCAGAACTTTTTAGTGTTTGGAACCAACTCCGCTAACTCTTAGAAGCACATTATCAAGCATGGAGCTAGCAGAAACTCAAAAAATACTTAACATAAATCAAGCATTGATTTATTTATTTGGCAAAGTACCTGGAGATTCAGCTTGTGCATTTGCAGAAGATTGAGAAACAGAAATGGAGGATGCAGCATGAAGAATTGCAGAGGAAAGAGAAACACTCATCACCCAAATGGGTAGGAACAGAACAGGAACATTCATTTTGGGTGTTCTTATTCAAGGAGAGTGAATGGGACAGAGAAGGAGAATGTTATATGAGTAGGAATAACTTGTCAAGTGAAGCTTGTTCAATTTTGAAACATGTTTTGGCAGTAATCAGCTCAGCAGAAATGGACAAAAGCACTTTCAGGGAAACCGAGAAAGTGCTTTGTTACTCCATTTGATTCGATAATTGATGGATGGTGATGATGAGTGGGTTCATGAGAGGTAGAAATAGAGAGAGAAAGATGCAATATGGAACCTGAAATCATGTGGTAGTTATGCAAAGGAAGAAAAGAAAGAGAGAGAGAGAGAGAGTTGAAAAGTTATGGGGACACACAGGGCTTGTGAAGATGTGGATAGTGGAGACAGATACTTGGGGGACCTCTTTGCACACCATATTGATGTTGTTGTTGTGGGTCATCATCATTCATGACTTCATGTCATACCAGTAATATTAATAGAAGGATCTAAGGTGACTTGATAACTTTCGAAACATAATAGCCTAAAGCTCTCACCTTATTCTTTACCAATTTTTACCTCTTCTTGTTTTCAAATGTGATAAGACTTGTCCTCTAGGCTCTAACTCATTTGTAGTCCTTCTTATTTGTGAATTTGTGTTTGCGTATTTAAAAATACGGTGAAAAATTACGATGGATTCAAGATTATAATGAATAGAGGTAAATTCTCTTAATTTTTGCATTTGACCGGGGATTTTAGCCTAAAATCAATTTTTGGTGAAGTACTATGATTGATTCTCCAATCAAAATCAATTATTGGGGTATTTGGTTGTGTTATTTAATAACAAGTTTAACTCTAATCAACTTCGGTGAAGTTACCGATCTTAACTTCTACAATAGACATAATTAACTACGGGGTTTTACAATTAAATTTCACAAGCATTACGCTATAGAAATCACATTTTCATATATAAATCAAAATATAAGTCACTTCAATTTTAATTCAACTTTATTTAGAGGTATCAAAATGGGCTAGGCCATAACCCGATCAATCTATCAAAATTTAAGTCTGATCTAGATTGGACCCGCTCAACCATGCTGGACTGGGCGAGCCCCTAGAGGGGCAACGCCCAGCATGTATCTCGCCCTGGGGCAGGGCCCTGGCCTTCAGATGGGCCTTGACCTCGGAGGCCCAATTGGCCCAATAGGTAGTACCCAAGCTCTATAAATAGGAGGTAGTTATCAAGTGTAAGGGACTTTTTTGGCTCATTGGATGAAATAACACATGAAATTCAGCATTCTCTCTCTTACTCTCTCTCTCTAGCACAATCTCTCTACCCTTAGGTACTATACCTTTCCTCAATGTTCATTCCCAGAACATTTGGCGCCGTCTTTCACGTGGATTGATTGTGCATGAAGTTACTTCTGATTGTGATTAGGCAACTCTCTGGTTTTCCGATTTTGATTCTGTGACTAGTGTTGGTTTTCCGATCGAGTTTGCATCGTTTCTGGTTTGGATGGAGACTCGACGCAGGAGGCAACATCACTCACCAATGCGACAGCGGATTTCGCCGCCTCGGCGGCCTCATCGTGTGGACCTGGATTCTCCGGTGCGAACGGCAGGAGTACAGTCGCCCTCTCCTCCTCCATCACCACCACCTCCTCCATCGCCTTCACAGGTGGGATCTCGGGAGCACTCACCAGGGAATTCACCTGCTCCGGAACAACAACCGGCGGTGACGTAGGAGCAATGGCGCCATTTGATGCGCAGCATTGGCAACATCCAGCAGCGGAATGAGCATCTACAGGCTCAGTTAGATTTCTACCGTCGCGAGCAGCGAGATGATGGAAGCAGAGAAGCAGATTCCGTGGCTGAGTTCCGTCCATTCTCGGAAGATGTCGAGAGTGTGGCGATTCCGGATAACATGAAAACGTTAGTTCTGGATTCTTACAGCGGAGATTCCGATCCGAAAGATCATCTACTGTATTTTAATACGAAAATGGTGATAATTGCGGCGTCAGATGCGGTGAAGTGCAGGATGTTTCCATCGACGTTCAAATCGACGGCGATGGCGTGGTTCACAACTTTGTCGCGTGGATCGATTTCAAATTTCAGAGACTTCTCATCCAAGTTTCTAGTGCAATTCTCGGCAAATAAGAATCAGCCGGTGACGATCAATGACCTATACAATATTCGCCAGCAGGAAGGGGAGTCACTGAAAGAGTACATGGCAAGGTATAGCGCGGCGTCGGTAAAGGTAGAGGACGAGGAGCCTCGAGCTTGTGCTTTAGCATTTAAAAACGGTTTGCTGCCGGGAGGGTTGAACAGCAAATTGACACGTAAGCCGGCGCGCTCGATGGGAGAGATGCGTGCTCGTGCCAGCACTTATATTCTCGACGAGGAGGACGACGCTTTCAAAAGAAAGCGCGCGAAGTTGGAAAAGGGCGACACGTCGCCCAAGCGCGTGAAAAAAGATAGGAGCGGCGAAGATAAGGGGGATGGCAAACAGCAGAGGCCAGGTAAGGGGAAGTCGGTATTCAAACCGACCAAGGAACAGTTGTATCCACGGCGCGATGATTATGAACAACGTCGGCCTTGGCAATCTAAGTCTCATCGCCAGCGGGAGGAAACTGATATGGTGATGAACACAGATGTATCGGATATGCTCCGAGGGGCAAGCGACGCAAATCTAGTGGATGAGCCGGAGGCCCCAAAGTATCAGCCACGGGACGCCAATCCCAAGAAGTGGTGCGAGTTCCACCGGTCCGCCGGGCATGATACGGATGACTGTTGGACTTTGCAGCGGGAGATTGATAAGTTGATTCGGGCGGGATATCAAGGAAATCGTCAAGGCCAGTGGCGCAATGGTGGCGATCAAAACAAAGCGCACAAGCGGGAGGAGGAGCGAGCGGACACTAAGGGCAAGAAAAAGCAAGAATCAGCGGCTATCGCCACAAAAGGGGCTGATGACACGTTCGCTCAACACTCAGGACCGCCCGTCGGGACCATCAACACCATCGCCGGGGGATTTGGCGGCGGTGGCGACACTCATGCGGCGCGTAAGCGCCATTTTCGTGCCGTTAATTCCGTTCATGAGGTCGCTTTTGGATTCGTACACCCTGACATAACAATCTCGATGGCGGACTTTGAGGGGATAAAGCCTCATAAGGACGACCCGATTGTGGTGCAGTTAAGGATGAACAGTTTCAACGTTAGAAGGGTACTCCTGGATCAGGGTAGTTCGGCTGATATTATCTATGGTGATGCATTTGACAAGTTGGGACTAACTGACAATGATCTAACTCCATACGCGGGAACCTTGGTAGGTTTCGCGGGGGAGCAAGTAATGGTGCGGGGATACATTGATCTAGACACAATATTTGGGGAAGACGAGTGTGCTAGGGTTTTGAAGGTAAGGTATCTGGTTCTCCAGGTGGTAGCATCCTACAATGTCATCATTGGGCGAAATACATTGAATCGCCTTTGTGCTGTAATTTCGACAGCCCACTTGGCGGTCAAGTATCCGCTAAGCAGTGGAAAGGTGGGAAAACTGAAGGTGGACCAGAAGATGGCGAGGGAGTGTTACAATAATTGCCTTAACTTGTACGGCAAGAAGAGTGCGTTGGTTGGTCATAGATGTTATGAAATCGAAGCTTCGGATGAAAATCTTGATCCTCGGGGCGAGGGGCGAGTAAATAGGCCCACGCCAATTGAGGAAACGAAGGCGCTAAAGTTTGGCGATCGCACTTTGAAGATTGGGACCAGACTGACGGAAGAGCAGGAGACGCGCCTGACAAAATTGCTTGGGGAGAACTTAGACTTGTTTGCTTGGAGCTGCAAAGACATGCCTGGAATTGATCCAAACTTCATATGCCATCGGTTAGCATTGAATCCAAGTGTCAAGCCAGTTTCACAAATTAGGAGGCGCTTGGGTGGCGACAAAGGGAAGGCGGTGCAACAGGAGGTCGACAAGTTGTTGGCGGCAGAGTTCATCAGGGAAGTGAAGTATCCGACGTGGTTGGCGAACGTCGTAATGGTGAAGAAGGCGAACGGGAAATGGCGAATGTGTGTAGATTACACAGACTTAAACAAAGCATGTCCAAAAGATTCGTATCCCCTTCCCAGCATCGATAGCCTTGTTGATGGTGCCTCGGGCAACGAACTGCTTAGCTTGATGGATGGTTATTCTGGCTATCATCAAATCCGCATGCACCCGGCAGACGAGGACAAAACGGCTTTTATGACTGCCAGAGTCAATTATTGCTATCGCACCATGCCGTTTGGACTAAAGAACGCTGGGGCTACCTACCAAAGATTGATGGATAGGGTTTTTGCTGGGCAGGTGGGAAGAAACATGGAGGTTTACGTTGATGACATGATTGTTAAATCAGTACGAGGTTTAGACCATCATCAAGATCTGGAGGAAGCATTTGGCGAAATAAGGAAGCACAGTATGCGCCTCAATCCGGAGAAATGCTCTTTTGGTGTTCAGGGGGGCAAGTTTTTGGGATTCATGATCACATCCAGAGGAATCGAGATAAACCCAGAAAAATGCAAGGCGATTCAGCAGATGAAAAGCCCTTCCAATGTGAAAGAGGTCCAACGTTTGACGGGGCGAATAGCAGCTTTATCTCGGTTTCTTCCCAAGTCTGGTGACAGATCTTTTCCTTTTTTCAAGTGTCTTCGCAAGAATGTCGCATTCGAGTGGACGGCGGAGTGTGAGGAAGCTTTCGTTCGCCTCAAGGAACTCCTATCGTCACCGCCGATCTTGTCGAAACCAATACAGGGACACCCGCTGCATTTGTATTTTGCTGTGAGCGATAGTGCTCTGAGTTCTGTGATGTTGCAGGAGATAGATGGCGAGCATCGAATTGTTTATTTTGTTAGTCACACACTCCAGGGCGCGGAGGTCAGATATCAGAAAATTGAGAAGGCGGCGCTGGCGGTCCTCGTCACCGCCCGGCGGTTGAGACCTTATTTTCAGAGTTTTCCCGTGAAGGTGCGGACGGATTTGCCCTTGAGACAAGTATTACAAAAACCGGATTTATCAGGTAGATTGGTCGCCTGGTCGGTTGAATTGTCAGAGTATGGTTTGCAATACGATAAGCGGGGCACGGTTGGTGCGCAGTCACTAGCTGACTTTGTGGTCGAGTTGACTCCAGATCGGTTTGAAAGAGTGGACACTCAGTGGACTCTCTTCGTGGATGGATCCTCCAATAGTAGTGGCAGCGGCGCGGGAGTAACGTTAGAAGGGCCGGGGGAACTAGTGTTGGAGCAATCCCTGAAATTCGAGTTCAAAGCAACGAACAACCAAGCAGAATATGAAGCTCTCATCGCCGGATTGAAGTTGGCGCAGGAAGTGAAGATCAGGAGTTTGTTGATAAGAACGGACTCACAATTGGTGGAGAATCAAGTGAAGGGAACTTTCCAGGTCAAAGATCCTAATCTGATCAAGTACCTTGAGCGGGTACGGTATTTGATGACACTCTTTCAAGAGGTCGTGGTGGAGTACGTTCCTCGGGCAGAAAATCAGCGGGCGGACGCGCTAGCCAAACTGGCAAGCACGCGGAAGCCCGGCAATAACAAAAGTGTGATTCAGGAAACGCTGGCGTACCCAAGCATCGAAGGCGAGCTCATGGCCTGCGTGAACAGAGGGAGAACATGGATGGATCCCATAATATCTATCTTGGCGGGGGACCCGGCAGAAGTGGAGCAATGCACGAAGGAGCAGCAGCGGGAGGCGAGTCACTATACTCTCATTGACGGACACTTGTATCGCCGTGGTTTCTCGACGCCATTGTTGAAATGTGTATCGCCAGAGAAGTACGAAGCGATAATGTCTGAAGTACATGAAGGAGTGTGCGCGAGCCACATCGGGGGAAGGTCTTTGGCTTGCAAAGTGTTGAGGGCGGGTTTTTACTGGCCCACCCTCAGGAAAGATTGTATGGACTTCGTGAAGCAGTGCAAGGAGTGTCAAGTGTTCGCGGATTTGTCTAAGGCACCGCCAAAAGAGTTGGTAACGATGAGCGCCCCGTGGCCTTTCGCCATGTGGGGTGTGGACTTAGTTGGACCTTTCCCGACCGCCAGGGCACAAATGAAGTTTATATTGGTGGCGGTGGACTACTTCACTAAGTGGATTGAGGCTGAACCCTTGGCCAAGATTACTTCTGCAAAGATAGTCAATTTCTACTGGAAGCGTATTGTTTGCAGGTTCGGGATCCCAAGGGCGATCGTATCTGACAATGGGACCCAGTTTTCAAGCAGTCAAACAAGGGAGTTCTGCAAGGAAATGGGCATACAGATGAGGTTCGCCTCTGTTGAGCATCCGCAGACGAACGGGCAGGTGGAATCTGCAAACAGGGTAATCCTACGAGGACTAAGACGACGGCTCGCGGAGGCTAAGGGAGCTTGGTTGGATGAACTTCCGGCGGTGCTGTGGTCGTACAACACCACCGAGCAATCTACTACAAGGGAAACCCCCTTTAGAATGACCTACGGGGTAGATGCCATGTTGCCGGTGGAGATTGACAACTTTACATGGCGGACTCGACCAGGTTTTGAAGAGGAAAATCAGGCCAACATGGCGGTGGAGCTGGACCTTTTGTCGGAAACGCGCGACGAGGCGCACATTCGGGAAACAGCGATGAAGCAGCGCGTGGCGGCAAAGTTCAACAGCAGGGTTCGCGTCCGAGATATGCAGGTTGGCGACCTGGTCCTCAAGTGGCGATCGGGAGCCCCGGGGAACAAGCTTACTCCCAACTGGGAAGGGCCCTACCGCATTATTAAAGTTCTTGGTAATGGGGCCTATCACTTAGAAGAGCTTGATGGGAGGCGGTTACCTCGATCGTTCAATGGTTTGAGCTTGCGCTACTTTTATAGTTGATCGCAGGCGAGAAAGTGAACAAGGCGGAATCGCCGGAGCCAGATATCTTTAAGATTTTCTGAAGTGTTCTCAAATTCTCCAATGTATTGCAACGACAAATCAATAAAATAAAACGAAAATTCGCGAAATTCGTGTCCAAAAAATTCCAGGGATTCCCTGACGATCGGAATTGCCGATCGACATAAAGAATTACGGCGATCACTAAGTGGGACAAACTTGATCCCCAAAGGGGCTTGCTGGAACCCTGAAGGTTGTGGCGATTCCACAAATGGCCTTTGACGCCTGGGAATCACCCTCCGGAAAGTCTGACGTGATCGCCGGTCCCGTAAACGATGTGCTGGGTAAGTCTCGCCAGAATACGACGAGCGCCGTTAACTAGGCAAAAGTCTTGGGACCCCCAAATGGCCATTGGGATCCAAGCATTGTAAGCCCCGAGCGGGCAAAGCCCCGGGCGAAGTCCTCGAGAATGGAGGCCGTTTCTTCCTATTAGGGAAAAAACGTCTAAAGTCTTGGTGGTGGAATACCAAGCAACAAGTCCTAGTTAAAATTAAGGCACGAAATCGTTAGGCGTAATTCAATCATATGACGCGTGAAAAATAGCGCAAGATATAAGGTCGGCGAATGAATAGGAGGGAAGGCGAGTGCTCGGTCACTCAGGATGTTGAGTATTTTACTACTCTGGCGTGTTGAGGGATTGAACTATGAGACTTATTCTTAAATTTTTAAAGCCATAAGACGGCAGCGACTAAAAAGTGTACGGCGGAAGCATTCCAATATGACTTACAAAATATCCAACGGCGATATAAAAAGTTATGGCGAAGGGTTGCTTAAACATATACGAATGGCGGAAAAGTACACTACAAGGTGACAGTAAAAGATAAAAGTAATGTTAAAAATTACATTATTCATTGTTTTCTTTCTCCTGTTCTTCTTCTTCCTCTTCTTCTTCAGTCGCTGTCCAGAGGTTTTGGTCAATCAGGGGAGGATCGTCGGGACCAACCAGTCCTGCGGCGGTTATCTCTTTCATTACTCCCATGGCGCTAAAGTCAAAGTTCGGGTACAAATGTTGGGCCTGATCTTTGGCGAGGTAGAAACCGCGCTCGCGGTTGTCAAGGGCGATGTCAGCGGCTTGTTCCCTCGCCTCAGTGGCTTTGGCCTTCTCCGTCGCCAGCTCGTCCTCTAGACTTTTGATCTTTGCCAGTTGGGAAGCAATCTCAGCATCTTTCGTGGCGAGGGCCTCGGCATGAGTTTCGGTCGCTTTCTTGATCTCCTCGGACGTAGCCTGCATCACCGCCTCCATGTCAGATTTCGCCAAGGCCAAGGACTCCGCAGACTTTTTCTCTTGCTCCGCCAACGCCTTTTTCACTAACTCCAGCTCAGCGCGCAGTATGGCAAGCTCTGACTCCTTAGCAATCAGCGCCTCGCCTCGGGCGATCAAGTCCTTCTCAGCTTGCTCTTTTTCCTTCTTGCAAGCTTGAAGGCTTGCATCAAGCTCATCTGCTTCTTCCTTCATCAGCGCCAGCTGATCCTCCAGCTCGCCGATTTTAATCCCCGCCGTGCCAATCATCTTGTCGGCATAGACTTTGTCTTTTCCTGCCTGCGTCGCCAGTTTGTCGAAACGCTTTTCCCAAGCAGCGGCGGCTTCTTGATGCTTAGCACTTTCGGCCTTCAACCGCTCAGCTTCAACGTTGGCGGCATTGAACTTCTCAAACGTGTGAGCAAAGATGCACCCAGCGCGTAGGAGGCAAGCAAGAGTCTCCTCCTTGGTGTCATTCAGGCCCCGACTCAAAACTTCTTTTTCTATGACGTCACGGTTGAGACCAGCAAGTAAGAATTCTGAGGGTTCAATGGCGTTGGGGAGCATATTATAATAGCTTGAAGAACCGACCTCGGGAGCAGGGGCTTGTTCAATTTGAGCCGCTTCAGAGGTAGTGGCAGCGCCAGGACATGATTTTTCCCCTTGATGAGGCGGGGAAGGCATGGAGCCCGCATCATGTGTTGAGGGCGGGCTAGGAGGCGCATCTTGGCGAGGGGGAGACTTTGGGGTTTCATTTTCTTTTTCCTTCTCTCCAATAGGAGTGTCGGAAGACGCAGCAGCTTTTGTGGCGTTAACGCCGGCGGAGGCGGCTGTGGCGCCAACAGAGGACTCAGCGGCAACAGCAGCGGTCGCACCGGCGGAGGCAGGAGTAGAAGCTGGTACGGCGGTTGGCTCGGTAGCTGCGGCGACGGAGGCTTCAGCGACATTTTTGCCTTTAGGCGCAGCAGCAGTGGTGGGCTGAGCACCAGGGTTGGATGTGCCGGCGCCGGAGAAGGCTTTGGCCAATCTTCTCCTCTTGGGAGCTTTGGTGCTCTCGGCTTGGTTCTCAGCACCGCCCCGTTTTTTCGCGTCGCCCTCAGTGTTGAATTTTGGGGAAAAGCGAGCCATTCTCCTCTCGCGGGCCTTCAGGAGCTCGGCGTTCGTGAAATTCATATCTTCTGTAACAATAAAAAAAACGATCAGTGACAACATAGGAGTCGAGAAAGGAAATGTCAATAATAAAAGTGAGCTATGGGCAACCTAAGTATTTGGGAGTTCTTGAGAGGTCAGCGCCCTCAAGGACTGTTGTGCAGTCAAGGATGGGAAGTGGGGCAAGGAGATTAAGAAAGGCTTTATCGTTGGCGGACAAGGATTCCTCTGAAGGATCGGTGATCCCGTTGGGCTTCTCCGTCCAGTAAAGAGGAAAGAGGGCGGTCCCGTCTCTGAGGGTGAATGCCTCTGGGTAGGCGGGATGAACCGCCACACGGAAGTACTTTCGTGCGAAGGAGGACTTCGCGTTACTTTTGTGAGGATGCAAACACTTCCGGCCGGCTCGGGCCTTCAAGGAAATCCATCCTTTGTTTTTGATGGACTTGGGGTCGACGTCGTAAAGGTAGAAGAAACTGGTGGGGGATGGGGCGATGCCGACAGCGGCGCTTAGGATTTCAAAACATCGAATGAAAGCTCAGGCGTTAGGGTGGAGTTGACAGGGAGCCGCGTTGATGTCGCGGAGGACGGTTTGGACAAAGGGCGAGAAAGGAAGCCTGATTCCAAGCTCGCTAAACATGTATTCGTACGCAAAGAAAAAATGGGATCTCTTTACGTCGCCGTCTGGCTTGTGAAGCCAGGGGCGATCCCCGGGACTGCAAACCCAGATCCTGAGTTTGGCGTTAAACTCATCGTCATTGGACAAGCCACCCAGGGAGTTCACGAATTGCACAATGGGATCGCTGTCTTGGAAGATGGAAGGTTGATCTATAGCCTCGTGTTTGGGGGCTACTTGGACTGGAAGGGGCAGAGTGGCGTAGGTTTTTAGTCGGTGAGCTGGGATCTCCGGAACCTCTAAACGGAGGCCGCCGGCAGCGGTGGAGTCAGGGTCGCTTTCGGAGGAGGAAGAAGAGTGATTAGGGGAGGTAGGGTTTGAAGCCATTTTTAGAAGACAGTGAAGTGAAAGAAAGGAAAAGATAAGTATGTGTGCGATGTAAAGATAAGGGCAGTGGGACTCACCGGAGTAGGATGTGAAGAGTGGGTAGCGGAAAGGGTGATAAGCGACGGCTCCGGAGCGGAAGTGGACAGAGGGAGTTTGGTAAGCGATTAGGGAAGTAAAGAGGGGTCTCGGAAAGGGATGACAGTGGGGAAGAAGGGTTTTTATAGGAGAAGGGGAGAAGCTGGAAGGGTGACGCGTGTTGGACGCGTGTGGAAGGTTGGAAGTCATGATGGTTTTGGGGAGGTGGGTCGCGTGCAATGGGGAGTTACTGCGCACGATGGGACGGTTATTAAAGGTGAAGTGACGGTTCCGGAGAAAGAGGGAAATTGATGTAACCAACACATCACGTGGGGCAGCCACGTGAGGCAGATAGAGATTTGAAAGGGTTTTAAAATAAGGGAAAGCGCGAAAAGCCTCGCCACCATAAGGATCAAACACCATCGCCTGACGGGTGACACCAACAGCAAAGTTCAGTCGCTCGCCGGGGTCACCGCCAGTCAATGATTGAATGATCGGCACATGACCCATGCCTGTCACCTTTCCCGCCGGCGAGCGATCATACACCTGCTCCAACTTATCGCCAATACGAAGTAGTCGTTCTCGCCGCTTGCGGACTTGTGGACTTGCCAGCTCGGATTGCTCGTCAAGTCAGTGGACTGGGTAACCGAAAATGCTAGTTTCCTTTTGCTCACGCCATGTTGGCGATATAGTTTATTTCTCTTTTCTCAAGCCATGTTGGCAGTGTAGATTCCGGTGTACAATAAGACATGTAAAAGCATTTAAAAGACACACTTAGCTCTCATACCTCGAGCTCGGTGTCTTGTGGACTAGTGGACTGGGCGAGCCCCTAGAGGGGCAACGCCCAGCATGTATCTCGCCCTGGGGCAGGGCCCTGGCCTTCAGATGGGCCTTGACCTCGGAGGCCCAATTGGCCCAATAGGTAGTACCCAAGCTCTATAAATAGGAGGTAGTTATCAAGTGTAAGGGACTTTTTTGGCTCATTGGATGAAATAACACATGAAATTCAGCATTCTCTCTCTTACTCTCTCTCTCTAGCACAATCTCTCTACCCTTAGGTACTATACCTTTCCTCAATGTTCATTCCCAGAACACATGCAGACCAAAAATTTGGCCTCAGCCCGCTCGTCAAATTTTTTATTTTTCTCTTATTATTTATTAACTATAATTAAGTACATAAAAAATGAGAGAAATAACATAAATTTATAATTTTTTCTATTTTTTTGTTTTATACTTTCATGTACTAAAAAAATGTAATTTGCATTGAAATATTTTTACGAAAACATTTATAAGTGAGTTTGAAAGAAAAAAAAAGTAATGGTCAACCTGTTTTGCAAGTTGTGCTAGTAAATTAGTAGCTCACATTAACTTTGGCATAACGTCCCATAACTAGCCCAGCCCAACTCGAGATTGAGTTGACACAATATGTAGGCATGCCAACCTGAATTTGCATCCTTAGTTTTAGTACCAGGGTTGTGGGTTGTGTACAGACTTTTTGGGACGTAAGACGAAAATGTTAAAGAGACCTATTTTATACAAATTTTTTAAAAAAACTTAGTATATTATATAAAACATAAATAAAATACTAAAAAATATAGGTTATATTTGGCATGTCATTTTAGCTAGTTTATAGCTTATTTAACTAGTTTAAAGCTTATTTGACTAGCTTAAAAGCTCTTCAAAAGTGTTTGGTGAATGAGCTTATTTCAGTAGCTTAAAGCTTTAAGCTATAAGCTATCTCAGATAGCTTATAGCTTAAAACTTATAGCTTATTAAATTTATTCTCATTTTTATCCTTATTATTTTATTAAAATTCCATCATAACCCTTATATATTTATAAAAATATTAAACATATTTTCCCCTCACACTTACGTATGCAGTTCCCACCACACCGTTGTGCACCATAAGTATTAAAAATATTATATTAATAAAAATAAGTAAAAATCAATATTATATTTTTAAGATGATAAATAACTTGAGTTAATAAAAATATTTAAAGTGATAATAATTTTAATATTAATATCATACAGATATTAATGTGAAAATAAAAAAATGTTAAATATAAAAATAATTATACAAGTATGTCCTTTTATGTCCGTTTACAATTTCAGCTAGTTTAACAGCTAGTTTTACCAAACACTTTTGTTTCAATTACGTAGCTTTTCAGCTTTCAGCTATCAGCTAGCTTATAAACTTTCAGATAGCTTTTCAGCTTTCAGCTAGCTTATCAGCTAAACATGTCAAACATAGCCATAAATAAACTAAACACTAAAGTCTAAAATATATTTCAGAAAAGAAGTATTGATGAACAAAAGTAGAACAATAGAACCTGGAAACGTGTCGACTGCATAGTCGCGGAGAGACAGTGAAATTAATCGTTCCGCCAATCCACCACGTGCAGTTTGTAAGCTTTTAGAATTTAGAAAATCAATTGGTTCCAAAGCCTATAACCTTCAAGAGAATAGAGATGAAATTGAAGGAAAGGAGATGAGGAATTTTTTTTTTGTAAACCAGGGTAGTTTGTCGTCTAGTCTAAACCAGAGAGAGATTGAAAGATTGAGAGAGAATTGGAATAAATTAGGGATAAAATGAATTTATTTTTTGGAATAAATAAATATTTTAAATTATATTAATGATAAAGAATAGTTTTAAAAGAGATGATATTGATATACCTTATTTTCAAAAAAAATATTATGTAACATCCCTTTCTAATTGGCTAATATTTAAGGAAGATGAATGATTCTTATTCATTTTGTTTTGGTCCACTATCGGTCTTTATTTCTGGTAGATATTTCTATATCAACCATGAATCGTTCAATCTTTTTTTTTTTTTTGGTCAAAGATTAATGTATATTGATCAAAAGGCCTAGGCCCAAAGAAACAAACAAAGAGCTGATCCTACACAGCCAAACAGATTAAAAGAAAACACATGGCTATGCCAGCAATTGTTACAGACAGGAGGGACCACTACCAGCGAGAGAGCCAGTGGAGATAATAAAGAAACATAAAGCCTTGGACACTTGTGGTGGGAAAACCAGCAAAAAGTGGTTGGGAGTTGAATCTGAAGGCCTTCCCCAAAATAGACTTGTCTACCACTAACTGGAAAGAAAAGAGGGAAGGACTGCAGATTCACCAAAAAACATGTCTTCAAAGCAAGAACAAGGCACCACAGCTAACTCCAAACGACACACTACCACTGGCACGGAGCTGGAAGAGGGGAAACTCCCTCTAAGGCGGGATGAAAGGTTCTCTGTTCTCCTGTCTGAGGATGTTCAACGATCCTGTAAGGCCTCTGGTAGAAAAATTCCTTACTATATATTCCTGGGAAGCTTGCTTGTCTCTGACCAGGGCTCTCCTCAATTCAGAAGGGGGGTTCCAAAACCAATGGTGGGGGAGATTGCCATGCATAGCAAGGTAGGCAAGAGCATGCGCACTAGCGTTACCAGATCTACCAGTCCAAGTGAAACCCCAAAGGGGGAATCTCCTCTTCCAAGTAAAAATGTCCTGAATTATGTTTTTGATCGAACCTACTTGTTTCCTTCTCAGGCAGGCCTCAATAAGCTGCTGGTTATCAGACTCGAAAAGGACCTTCTCGATATTCATGTTAGCTGCTGTAAGGGTAGCTTCTCTGAGGGCTAAAGCTTCAGCAAGGAGGGGCTTTGTTGTGCAGAAAACCTTGGTAGAGCCAAAGGTAAGATCTCCTTTACCATCTCTAAATAACATGCTCCCTGTTGCCCTGTTGTTGTGGTTGTTCAAAGCAGCATCTGTATTGCACTTCACAAAATTGGTGGGGGGTCTTCTCCACTGGTAGACTCTCTTACTTGGTGGGATCTGCTCGGTCCTTGTATGGGACTGAGGGCCAGGGCCAAGCTCCTTGAATTCTGCGTGTGCCAAGTTAATTATCTTTAGGCAGTTGTGGGGGCAGGGTCTGTGGCCTCTGAAGACTAAATTGTTGCGCATTTTCCAGATCTCCCATAGGGAATAGCCAATGTAGGCTAGAGCCCCATCTGGACCTTCAATCCTTTGAGAGAGGCTGTGAATTTTTGATTCGAGCCAGTGAGCAAAAGAATCATGGCCAAAGGTGGTACTATCAAAGTTTAACAAGCCCCCAAACCAGATGGGTCTTGTCCACTGACAAGAGAAGAAACAGTGGCCCAAGTCTTCCACTTCCAAACCACAGATCGGGCAAGAACCATCAGTGCCACATCCTCTCCTAATAAGGTTCCCCTTTAAAGGCACTGCATTATGACATAACTTCCAGAGGAAGTTCTTAATTTTATTTGGTAATATCGCTTTCCAAATATTCCTCCAAAGGAAGCTAGAAGGGCCATCTGAGTTGGAAACTCTGTTCTCCACTGGATTTCTGGACGCGTAGGCTTGGCGATAACCAGATTTGACCTCATAAGTCCCTGAAGATCTGTAGGGCCAGATAAGCTCATCAGGTCCCTCCGTGTAGCGGAGCGGAGTCTGGAGAACTTTGCTAATTTCTGTGCTAGGCAGAACAGTTCTAACCTTTTGGACATCCCAGCAACAGTTCTCCTTGTTGATTAGATCCTTGACCTTTGTACCTGGAGGGCCTCCTTGAATTAAGGAGTTAGCTGAAACCCATCTGTGGCCTGAAACTTCCACTGTGTTACCATCCCCTATAACCCACTGACCCTGGGAGAGAAGGAGGTCCCTGCCTTGCAATATGCTAGCCCAAAGCCAAGAAGACTGTCTTTTTTTCTTTACCATGATGATGTTGTTGCTTGGAAAGTAGAGTCCTTTTAGGACCAGGGCCCACAGAGCATCAGGTTCTTGAAGGATCCTCCAAGCTTGTTTCCCTAAAAGTGCTAGGTTCAAGCTTTCAAAATCCTTAAACCCCATACCTCCCTCATCCTTTCTGTACGTTAGAATTTCCCACTTCCGCCAGTGGATACCCCTAGATTTATTCTTTTTCCACCTGAATTGGGCGATTTTTGAACAAAGTTGGCTGCTAAAGGTCTTTGGAAATTTTAGGATGGACATTGCATATGACGGGATTGCTTGGAGGACTGCTTTGATTAAGATTTCCTTCCCAGCTTGATTCAACAGATTGCCCCTCCACCCTTGAATTTTGTTAAAGACCCGATCCTTTATCCACTGTAGAGAGGCTGTTTTTGATCTACCCCAATCAGCTGGGAGACCAAGGTACATATCAGGTTTATCCCATACCTGGATTCCTAAGATGCTGGCCAAATGATCCTTACGGATTCTTTGCATACTCTTTCCCCCCATAAGACCGGACTTCTGAATATTGATACGCTGGCCCGACGCCTTAGAGAAGGTGTTGAGAATCCTGTTTAACTCATAGAGCTCCGAGTCCTTAGCTTTTGCGAACAAGATTGCATCGTCGGCGAAAAAAAGGTGGGTCAAGGTGGGGCAGGTAGGGCGCATCTGGAAGCCTTGTAAGGTGCCAAGCTCAAGACTTTTGGACAAATTGTGAGACAACACCTCCATAGCCAAAATGAAGAGATAGGGTGAAAGGGGGTCACCTTGTCTGAGCCCCCTTTCTGGTATAAGATTCCTCCCAATAGAACCATTGACTTTAAATCTGTAGCTAACCCCCTTTACCAGCCTCATCACTAAACAGATCCATTCACGGCAGAAACCAAACTTCCCAAGAGCCTTTTCAAGGAAAACCCATTCGAGCCTATCATAGGCCTTATTCATATCAAGCTTGATGATGATTTGATCCTCAACACCAAGTGGGGCTGTTTTGATGAAGTGGAAGGCCTCTTGAACAATTATAACATTATCTTGGATCTGTCGCCCTTTGATAAAAGCACTCTGGAAAGGAGAGATAAGTGAATTCATAAACGGCTTGAGTCTGGTTACAATGATCCTTGTGACGACTTTAAACAAGAAATTACAACAGCTGATTGGTCTGAAATGGGAGCAACTCTCCGGGAAGGGCACCTTCGGGATCAAGGTGACAAGAGTCTCATTCAATTCTTTTGGGATGTCACCACCCCGGAAGAAGGAAAAGATGGCGCTGCAGACTTCTGAATTTATGGTGTCCCAATTCTTTTGGAAGAACAGCCCATTGAAACCGTCCATTCCAGGGGCCTTCATGTCTCCAAGAGCAAAAACTGCAGATTTAATTTCTCCTTCTGTAACAGGTTTCATTAGTTCGCTATTTAGATCTGATGAAATTAAGATGGAAACATTTTCAAGGCACTCCTCAATGTGGGTGCTCCCGGAGGAGCGAAAGATGTCAGAGAAGTGTTCGTAGATAACTTCAGTGATTTGTTCTTGCCCCTCGACCCACTGATCTTGCGAATCCTTGATTCTGGAGATGAAATTTTTGTCCCTTCTTTGTATTGTTGAGGCGTGAAAAAACCTAGTATTTTTATCCCCCCAATTGAGCCATTTTACCCGAGACCTCTGTCCCCAATAGGCCTCCTCCTGTTTCCACAGAGTCTTTATGCGGTTTTGGGTTTCCCTGAACTCCTCCCATTCTTCACCTGTGAGAGCTCTATTCTGCATATCTTGGAGTTTCCTCTTTAGGTTCCAGATCTCTTTGTCAGCACGCTTGAATTTGTCTTTGCTCCAAGCTTGCAGGGAACTTTTGCAGGACTTGAATCTCTTGAGCAGGTTGTTCCAAACCGGGGACCCTCCTTCCTCTCCTTCATTGCAAATCCAACCTGTATTAATAATAGAATGACATTCCTCATGTTCAACCCAAAAGGCCTCAAATTTGAAATTTTTCTGCATTTTAACCTTTGGTTGGACTAGGGTGTGGATAGGAGTGTGGTCCGAGCTAATAATGGGCAAAGCAGTGGCAATGGCATTGGGATAACACAGCCTCCAATTCCAATTGACTAGGACCCTATCAATTCGTTCTTTAGTGACAAAACCGTTCCTTGGGTTACTTAGCCAGGTGAAACGACACCCCTTGAGTGAGAGGTCCATTAAATTGGCAGTATCCAGAAAGCTCCTGAAACTATCAAGTCTAGCTCTGCTTTGTTCCCTCAAACCCTCCTTCTCACTTTGCTCCAAGATTTCATTAAAATCCCCAAAACAACCCCAAGGAATGGTAGTATCCATATTAAGATTGACAATAGTGGGCCACATAGCTTTCCTCTGAGTAAAAATAGGGCTTGCATAGATGAAGGTACCAAGCCAGATTTTGTTATTACCCTTATCTGTAATTCTTGTATGGATGAAGTTAGAACCAGAAAGCAGAATCTCAATTGAGAAAGGGGCAGACCAAAAAAGGCACAGACCTCCCGAGAGACCCTGTGCTTCTACACAATGGCTATGGGAGAAATTAAGAGTGGATCTCATACGCTCTCCCCTTTCTAGTGGAGCTCTGGTTTCCATTAAAAAAAGGAGAGACGGCTGGACTTGTTTGCATAAGTCCTTAAGCTCGAGAATTGTCGCGGGAGCCTCCATCCCACGACAATTCCAACTGAGGATACTCATCTAGGAGGTGGGGGCATGGGTAGGCCCGCCTCCTCAGCCATAGTGGGGTTCTTCAGAACAGAGTTTTTGTTGTCGTGGGGTGCTGTCAACAGCCTTCTCTTGGGTCCTTCTTGGTCTTGGTTGAAGTCATCTTCCTCTTCTGAGTTGCTTCTGATCCTTTTTAGTGTGACATTTTCTTTGAACCTTGTGACTAGTTTAGACTCCCAGTAGTTGTCTAGGATGTTGAAATTTTGGAGCTTTCGAGTGCATATGTCCTCAGGCAGTTCCACATAATAGGTGTTATTGATTAATTCACCTATGTTCTGCTTTGGGTGCTCATTTGTATTTCTGTTTGTTCTAACCCTGGTTGTGGTATCCCTGTGCAGGTTGTCATGTTTTGGGTCAAAAGTGAAGCATTTGCCCTTTGCTTTGAGGATCTCCTCTGTTGTTAAGGTAGCTCCAAAGGAAGAGGTTCCACCCTTGGAGGGACTTGGGTAGTCCAAGATGATTGGATCTTCTCTCAAGCCTATGAACTCCTTTTCAACTCTCAGAAGGTCTAAGGATTCTGGTCCCAAGCCAGGGCTAGGCCTCAAACTCCCCAACGACCTTCTAGTGACAGAGATTAGAGATTCTGGTATATGTGAAGTGTGTGAGCCTCTACCCTGCTCTTGTTCCTTCAGCATGGCTGGTGGATTTTGCCTTGTACTAACATTGCTGAAGGCCTCAGCTCTAACTTCAGGTTCAGTATTGTGGCTATCTAGAGGCTCAGGAGGGATTCTATTATGGCATAAGCAACTATCCTCTTCAGTGTTTTCTCCTTCAGAAGCCTCTTCCTCAAAGTGTTCTTGTATGGAGTTATGGCACTGGCAACATTCTTCCTCATTCTCCTCTGTGGCTAGAACATGGTTAGATGTAGGGTGGGCCTGACCCTTAGCTGCATCTCTGGGCTCATTTTGGGCTTTTTCCTGTGCTTTCCCTTTCTCTTGGGTTGCATTTCTCAGTTTTAGTTTCCATAGCCTTAATTCCACACTCTCCTGGTCTTTAGGTCTGTCCTCTGCTTGCCTTTTGTTGCCCTAGGACTCAACATCATACCAGTCGCTCTTCTCCCCTGCTATTGAAGTTAGAGATCTTGCAGACGAAACGCCCAAGCTTTGGTTGTATTTGGGGGTGTTTGGGTTCTGGATTGCCATAGATCTTGGGGCCTTGCACGATCTTTGTTCATGGCCCACTATACCGCAACTGTAACAAAAGCCTTGAAGTCTTTCATACTTCAAGTAGACCCAGATCTTTGGTAAGCTTTTGCGGGGAACCCAGAAACCCGTGGCCAAGGGCTTTGCTGTGTCAATGAAAACCTTAGCTCTCGTAAAAGTCCTTAGGAGCTTCCCACCCACCCTGGGATCTTCAATGGAGATAGGGTCACCTATCATTTGTGCTATCTTCCTCATGTTTGGTAGGTTCATCAAGTCTAAGGGTAAGCCATGTATTTGTACCCAAAAAGCCATGTGGTTGAAACTCACCTCAAAAACTGAAAGTTCAGGTACCCATTGTTGTAAACTGAGCATGTTGCCTAAGATGTTCCACGGGCCCTCCTCAAAAACCCGCTTGGCCATCCCTTCTTCCTTGAAAGTGAAGAGGATGCTATTGACTCCCATATCTGTCATTTGCACTCCAGATTGGTAGTTCCATGCCTTGAGGAGCATGGATTTCATGACACTCTTGTTCACAGTTTTATCCGTTAGCAGCTTACCTATAAGTGTTCGTTTTGCTAACTCCAAACTATTTCCTTCTTCAGGTAGTAGATCTAGAGTAGCTCCATCTATTGTTCCAGAGCTTGGTTCCCCACCAGGGGGGAGCTCCTCCATTGGTGTATCAGAGGTGGATCGAGGACTGAAAATCTGGTCTTCTCTACCAGTAAAACATATTTCACTATCCCTACCTTCTTCCATTACGGGAGCGGTAACGAACAGTGGAGAAAGGGAGTACCCGGGGTACACAGAAAACACCTCTTGTGCGAACAAGGTGAAGAAAACCAGCAGATCTGGTGAAGAAACTCTTCCTATCTTCAAGCTTGTAGAGAAACCCTAGCAGAGCTTAAAACAAAAGAGAACTACTGTTTCCAATTTCCAAGCGTTTTCTATTCTTTTCCTTTTTTGTCAATCAATGTGACAACGGTCCAATTTGTAATATCTACTTTTTTTTTCATTCCAAATACTGTACTGTTGTTCATAATTTTCGGCCATTTGGGTTATGTTTAAAAATAAAATTGGGCCTAAAATTTGTATTTTTTTGGGGGCCTTAGGCGGCCGCTTTTTTCGTATAAAGGGCTCCACGCCCCTGAGTTTTACCATCATCTAAACATAATCAATTATCATAATATTGATCCAAGTTAGGGATGGCAATGGGTCTCGGACCCATAGGGCACCCGCAAAAAATACTCACGATGGGTAGGGTAAAAACCCGTTAGATGGGAATGAGGTTGGGTATGGGTAATTACCCGCAAAAGATAGTGGGTAGTACCCAACCCGCCTCATACGTACCCAACCCGCCCCATACCCGCACACACATATTATTATTATTATTTAGTAATATATGAACAAATTAACTTAAGCTATAACTTTCAAACTTATTTATTTTATAAAATTGGTGAGTATTTAAGGTATTCATAATCATTGCTAATTTACTCCCACTTATTTTTAAATTAATAAGTTAATAACCTACAACTTTAGGACTACATTATAATCCAAAATAAAAAATTAAAGCTATATCTTTCTTGCTTATTCGTTCTAAAAAGAAATATTCTTAGTTGAATGATTTTATTTGTTAAGTATTTACATAATCTTTTGTATTTATATTATGTTTTTTATTTAAAAAGTTAGTTGTATTTTTTGTTTTCTATTAAAAAAGATAGTAAAAAATATATTTTGGTTAGCTAAATTGCGGGTAATGGGTACGGGTACGGGCATATAGGGACTCAGAGGGTACGGGGACATGCATTCAAGTTGCTACCCACGCGGGTATGGGGACGGGTACGAGTAGTTTTTTAAAACGCGGGTATGGGAATTGGTACTATAGTACTCTATCCATACCCTACCTATTGTCATCCCTAATCCAAGTAGAGTCAAACCACTCTAGGAAATCATTTGTTAAACTCATAGTCGGTGGATAATCTTCTTTAGGAAGATCCTCTTGCACATATAGATCTTCACAATATGTCACTGACACTTTGCTCGGTAATTTAAAAGTATTTTATAATTGTTCAACCATATATTTATAAAAAACAAAAAGAAATCATTTATTAAACTCATAAAAGGACAATGATCATTTATAAATTTAAGAACGCTAACAAAGGTTGGCATGTACTCCATCTAGGTGGCCGGACGCCATTTCTAACATTAGATTGTCGCAGTGTCACCTATAATTGTCGAAATAATCAACCTGATGAAGGAAAGAGGAAAACAACAAAGAAACAGTGGACACAAGGGAAATAAAATAAAGTTAGCCATAAATATAGTCATGTGATGTATAATTATTTTTTGTCTAGGAACTTGATGTTTACAACAAATTTTGGTAAAACAAATAGAGAATCCAAGGATTAATCTGGAGACTGGATTTGAGTCCTTTTTTGTTCTTTGGTGAAAACGTTTGAGTGTCAATTCCAGATTTTTTCATGAAGAACAGGATAAAGTAGAGAAATTGAAACAAGTAAAAGAAAAATAAAAGAGAAAAAAGATGAAACAATATAAATTGAAATGCAAAGTAAATGAGATTACACCACAATCATGCTCAAGATCTCCTAATTGTCATTTGTCTGTGTGATTGACTTGTTGGCTTTCAGAGTTGAAGAGCCTAAATGGGTGAAATCTGATTATTCTTAGTTACAACCTACTATTTATAATGTTTGAAATAAAACTGTTAACATAATCCTACGGTTAAGATTCAAACATAGAAAATAACTTCCTAATAAGAGCCTTTGATTCTGTAACTTCCAATAACTTTTGCTTCTTGTTGTATTTGGTCGAGGAACTCTTTCATGTGACTATATTTAACAAAACTGAAACTAATTTCCATTGAATCAAGAAAATGAAGAAGAAGATTACAAAAGGATAATGCTTCAGTAGTTTTCAGAATAAAAGATACTAGGTTATATAACAAGATAACCTTCTAACAGAAAACACAACTGACTAACTTCTAATTAAAGACAAGGACTCTAACTAATACTAATTACAAACTAGTCCTTGATCTATTACATATCTATTAGCCCCCCTCAAACTGGGAGGTGAATGTCTTTCATGCCCAGTTTGGAAATACAAGTCTTGAAAGGTGCAGGAGTCAAAGGTTTTGTGAATACATCAGCAGTTTGTAGAGTAGTAGAAATAGGCAAGAGATGAACTAATCCTTGTTGAAGCTTTTCTCTGACTATATGACAGTCAAGTTCAATATGTTTGGTCCTCTCATGATAGCTGGGATTGTGTGCAATGTGCATAGCACTTTGATTATCACAGAACATGGAAGTAGGAGCTAGCTGTGGCTGATTCAGATCTTGAAGAAGGTAGTGTAGCCATTGAATTTCACACACTGTTGTTGCCATGGCCCTGTACTCAGATTCACAAGAAGATCTGGATGCAGTGCTTTGTTTCTTAGACCTCCAAGAAATCAGAGAATCACCTAAGAATAAGCAATAGCCAGTAATAGATTTCCTAGTATCAATACAACCTGCCCAATCAGAATCACTGAAGGCAGTTAGAGTTGTAGAAGATGAAGCAGGATAGAACAAGCCTGATCCAGGAGATCCTTTGAGATACTTGAGAACCCTGTGAGCTGCTTGTTCATGAATGTCAGTAGGAGCAGAAAGAAACTGACTGAGCTGATTCACTGCAAACGTGATGTCAGGTCTTGTAGTATTAAGATATAAGAGTCTGCCCACTAGTCTTCTATAAGACCCTATATCAGTAAGAGGAGTGCCAATGTTTGTTCCTAGTTTCTGTGAGTTGTCCATGGGAGTAGAAACAGGTTTGGAAGCCAAATGTCCTGAATCTGAAATCAGTTGAAGAGCATACTTTCTCTGATTGAGAACAATGCCTGATGTGGACCGTGCAATTTCAAGACCTAAAAAATACTTGGCCTCACCCAAGTCTTTGATCCTGAACTGATCATGAAGTGAAGATTTGACAAGTTGAATCTCATGCATATCATTTCCAGCCAGAAGAACATCATCAACATATAGAAGCAAAGCAGTAAAAGAACCTGAGGATGCTTTAATATAGAGGGTGTGATCAGCATTACTTTGCTTGTACCCTAGTTTCTTGAGAGAAGCACTAAGTGTGTTGAACCATTGTCTGCTGGCCTGCTTTAAGCCATAC
Source organism: Lotus japonicus (assembly GCF_012489685.1). Lineage (NCBI taxonomy): Eukaryota > Viridiplantae > Streptophyta > Magnoliopsida > Fabales > Fabaceae > Lotus > Lotus japonicus. Next base: position 683,618 of record NC_080043.1, read on the forward strand.
AAGGATTTCTGAAGAAGACAGACTTGGTTAGCTTTGTTACAAACTAGTCCTTGAGGAATTGTCATATAGATCTGCTCATCAAGGGATGCATGTAGGAATGCATTGTCTACATCTAATTGGTGAAGATGTCATTGCTGAGAAGCACACAAAGCTAAAATCACCCTTAAAGTTGTCATTTTTGCAACAGGGGAAAATGTGTCTTGGAAGTCCACTCCTTCAACTTGAGTGTAACCCTTTACCACCAAACGAGCCTTATACCTCTCAATGGACCCATCTTGCTTGTATTTGACCTTATACACCCATTTGCAGCCAATAGGTTTAGAGTCAGGAGGTTTATCCACCAAAATCCAAGTTTGATTTCTCTCCAAGGCTTCAATCTCTTGATCCATAGCCTTTCTCCAGCACTCATGTTTCACTGCCTCCGAAAATCTTGTTGGTTCCAAGCTTGAGCTAATGTTCATTACAAAAGATTGATACTTGGGATTAAGATGATCATAAGACAATACTTTGGATAAAGGATAAGTGATACCTGTGCTTGAAGAAGTAATTGGCACACTATCAGAAGACAAGAGAGTACAATGGTAATCTTGAAGGTAAGATGGTGGTTTCCTTATTCTTTGTGATGTTCGTGGAGCAATAACCTGATTTTGGTTATTAACTGGTGGTTCCTGAGCTTGTACAGTAGCTGGAACAGGTATGTCATCATCAAAGATAGGAGGAAGGATAGTAGGTAAAGCTTGTGTTGGAGTTAAGTCACTATCAAGAGGTTTGAAGGGGTAAATGTGTTCATGGAAAGTCACATTTCTAGAAATGGAAATGACTCTACTTTTGAGGTCATAGGTAATAAAACCTTTAGTGCCAGGTTTAAAACCAAGGAAAATGCACTTAGTAGCCCGAGGATCAAATTTCTTCCTGTGACTGGTAAGTGTTGAGACAAAACACAAAGTGCCAAAAATTTTGAGATTAGTGAGGTCAGGGACTGTATTGTAAAGGATTTGAAATGGACATTTATTGTCTAGCACTGGTGTAGGTAGGCGATTTATGAGATAGACAGCATGTGCTACAGCATAGGACCAAAAAGTAACTGGTAAATAAGCTTGGAAAAGCAAGGCTCTAGCTACACTAATGACATGTTGATGTTTCCTTTCAACTATGGCATTTTGCTATGGCATTTTGCTAGGGGGTTTCAACACAAGTGGTGTGATGAATGATACCCTCAGAAGAATAGAAAAGAGGCATGAGAAATTCCTGGCCATTATCACTCCTTAAGGTTTTTACTGAAGTGCCAAACTGATTTCTAACAAAAGCACAAAAAGTCTTAATGAGAGGTCTCACTTCAGCTTTGGATTTCATGAAATAAATCCATGTGTGTCTTGAAAAATCATCAACCACAGTAAGAAAATAAGAAAAGCCAGACAAAGACACAGTTGCAACAGGGCCCCAAATATCAAAATGCACAAGCTGAAACAGAAAACTTGACTTGCTAGTGCTTAAAGGAAATTGAAGCTTCTTTTGCTTAGCAATTGGACAAATGTCACAAGAATGTGTTTTATTACAATGAACATATGGAAAAAGGTCCTTAATGGACTGATCCTTTACACAAGAAGGATGTCCTAGTCTATAGTGCCATAGGTTTGAATTATTAGACACTGAACTATTTACAAGGCTATTCACAAAGCTATTTACATGAGATTTATGGATAGAGTTGGAAGACTTGACCGAAGCAAGGTGGGCATCAATGATGGGAGCACTGGCTTGATTTCTGAAGATGTACAACCCTCTAATTGCCTTAGCTGTGCCAATCATCTTCCAAGCATTGGAATCCTGTATCAAACAATCATCATTTTCCAAAGTCAGCTTAAACTTCATGCATTTAACCAATGTGTAAACTGATATCAAATTATAGGTAAAATCTGGCAAATACAACACATTAGTGAGCACTAAAGTATCTGAGACTCTAATTGTGCCCTTGATTGTTGCAATGCATATAGTGCCATTGGGAAGAGACACCCTGACAGGAGAAATCTTCTTGTAAGTGATGAAACAAGCAAGATTAGTGCAAATATGATCTGTGGCTCCAGTGTCCACAACCCAAATTAAAAATTTACCATTCTTGGTGGTGATGGCAATCTTGGAACAAGCATTCACACTGGCTGTTTGGGAATCCTGAGAAGGCAAGAGAGCTAGCAAAGTGTTGTACTGATCTTGTGTGAACCCAAATTTGCAAGGTTGATCTTGAGGATCTGCAGCTGGATCGTTCTCATTGACATGGACACAATTAGCAGATTTAGGAGGATACTTCCTGGACTTGTACCCTGGAGGAAACCCATGCTTTCTGTAGCATTCCTCAATGGTATGACCCATCTTCCCACAATGTGTACACTTCTTAGAGTTGTACCTTCCAGAATTGCCAGCAGATCCAGAAGTACTAGAAGAATTAGGCTTGCTCATGGTAGTTTCCTTAGAAGCCATCATGGCATTAGCACCTGCAACATTCTCTGTAACAAATTGCCTTTCCTGCTGAGCTATCATGGCAAAAACGCGATTGACATTCGGAAGGGAATCAAGAAGCATCAACTGAGAACGAACACCAGAATATTGATCATTTAGACCACGCAAGAATCGAACAACCTGATTTTTATTGCGCTCTTCACCAATCTTCCTAAGAGCTCCACAAGAACATGATGGATTGCAAGTACATACCGGAAGAGGATTGAGGATGTCCAATTCATCCCAGAGTGTCTTCATCGAGGTGTAGAATTTTGAAATTGAGCTATCCCCTTGACGTAATCCAAATATTTCTTCTTGGATCTCAGAAATTCGAAACAAATCTGCTTGAGAAAACCTCTCGCGCAATTCATTCCATACATCGGTAGCTTTGTCACGCCAGAGAACAGATTGTGCAATTTCAGGGGAAATGGATTTGATGATCCAAGATAAGACCATCATGTTACCTCGTTGCCAGAATGGATAAATTGGGTGATTCAGAGGAGGCTCCACGATCGAACCATCAATGAACCCTAGCTTGTTCTTCGTCATGAGGCTCATCCTCATAGCGCGCGCCCAGTTGTGGTAATTTCCTTCCGATAGCGGTGGCGATACAAGAACCGTCGACGGGCTCTCATTCGGATGAATGTAGAACGCATGTGACACGGTTTGAGCATCCTGCACGGTGAAAGGATATGGAGAAACTACATCGGCGGCCATGGCTATGAAACAGAGCAAATCGCGAAGACAAGAAGCTCGATCTGGAAAGCCAGAGAGAAGATGAAAAGAATCGATGCACAGAGAAGAATCGATTCACAGAGAAGAATCAAGAATCACGTGTGTGCGGAAAAACGTGAAATCATCTGATACCATAACAAAACTGAAACTAATTTCCATTGAATCAAGAAAATGAAGAAGAAGATTACAAAAGGATAATGCTTCAGTAGTTTTCAGAATAAAAGATACTAGGTTATATAACAAGATAACCTTCTAACAGAAAACACAACTGACTAACTTCTAATTAAAGACAAGGACTCTAACTAATACTAATTACAAACTAGTCCTTGATCTATTACATATCTATTAATATTGCTAAGTTCCCACTTGGCTTCTCACCGTTGCATTTTCTCCTTGTCGAAATCCTTGCATTTGGTCGAAATATACACTTCAATAACCTTGGAACATCACCACCATGACAATCCACCTGATTCTTAAGATTAAGATAAATCTTCCATGATGCATGGAAGTGCCTTTATGCATATATACTGCATATTGAATTTTGACTACGTGGGGTGCTTCTCATATATTGAACCACTAATATATATCATGCTTCACCATCAATATATGTTTTTCGACCACCAATGATACCAATCTATTAGCCTTGGGTTTGTTGTCCTGCCAACTTAATTGGCATAATTTCGACCAACAAAAGGCTTTAATATTTCGACCAACATATGTAGTCGATAATAATTTGGCAACAAGATAAAAATACACTAAAATATATTATGTTTTCATGTACACCATATTTTAATAATTAATTTCCGCAGCTGAGAATTTTGGTGTTAACACTTGGTTGATAAGGCTGGGAAAATTTACAGGATGCGTGACAAAATCACAAATGTCACGTGAACTCTTCTTCTTTGCATAAACCATCAATTCAAAAGAAGAGAAAATAACCAAATTAGCAAGTTGAGATTAATTTTAATTTGCGCCGTTATTGATCAATGGTTCATCACTTATTATAGATAATTAATTCTTGGTCAACTTCGGCGCCTTAAATATATCTTAACTATTCTCATGTGAAAACCTATGTTACGTCAAATATGACATGTTAATTTTGAAAGTTACTATAAAATACCACTCATCTTATTTTGCATATAATATCCCTCTCTCCACCTTCTATCTCTCTCATAAGAAAGTTGTAGAAAAATAGAGTATGAGTATATATATATTTTTTTTTTGAACAGAGTATGAGTATTTTTTTCTACTCAATATAGATTGTATCTGTTGTAATAATTACTCAAGGAGTAATAATTACATAGTGTTCCAAAATGACAAGTGTGTTGATTTTGCATTGAATGGATTGGAATGAAGTCCCACATAGAAAGTGGAGCAACTTTCCAAAGCATTTATATATCATTAAATGCCAACCATTCAACAAAGAGACAAAGTGAGGATATAGTGCCACATGTGCATGGTTTGGTGGTCCCAAGCTTTTATGTCACATGCCACCGGCGTGGGCGTGGGCGTAGAGGCGCTAGTGGCGGCTTGTAGACGGCACTTGAGGCACTTGAGGCACTTGAGGCACTTGAGGCACTTGAGGCACTTGAGGCACTTGAGCACGACGCATCGACGACAACGGCAACGCGGTTACCGTAACGACCGTTTGTTTTGCTCGTTTTAAATTGGAACATTGCGACTGTTGGGAACAGATATATCTGTTGGTAACAGACACAATATATGAAGGGTCGCAACCTTATACATTGTTCTGTTTTTTTTGCCTATAAATACAGTGCATATTCAGAGTTCAAAACATACTTTTTTCATATCCTCTGTTTCCAGAAAATCACTTCCCTTCATTTCGAGTTTTCATTAGTCTTGTGCAAACTCGAAGCAAGGCTGATTATCTTGGGTATTCTTGCATCCAAACTTTAAGACGAAATCAGAGAGTGCTTGAAATACTTTAAGGAAAGTGATTTCCATCACGATCAAGCCTATTTTTCTAACAGTATCATGGCCTCATGGTCAATGACATTTAGAAAAAAAACCACATAGGAGTTAATACTTTTTGAGTTAAGAACTTACCCATTTTAATGAGAGTAACTTTTTTAGTTAATTTTTTTTCCCATTTTTTAGACTTGAATTCGAGAGCATACTTAAGATGAGCTCGTATAAATTAAATTAATCACTAATTATCCCTCAATGTCATTTATCTAATATGAATTTAAATTTGATTCACAAATATTAACACGTGATTAAAAAGTTAATTTGTAAATTGACTTTATTTCATTTTTAGTGTGAAATTTCGGCAAAGGATGATAGGACCAAGGGGTATATTTTACATACCTGGTTCCTTGTAAGAAATGCTTTGAGTAAGAGTCTTTTGTATATTTTTACTCGGAATTTTGGTAAATAAATAAAACGAGAATGTAAAAATAAAATCAAAGAAGAAAAAAAAGTAAAAAGATAGTAAAGTTGCATTGTATATTGAAATGTAAAATGATAAACACAAGATACAATACAAGAAGTGTAAATTACGACGATTTTAAATGTCATAGCTTTAACCGCTTTGTCATATAGTAACAATTTGGATTTCGTCGTAATCTCATTCACCATTCGACTTGAATTGATGGTTTCGAGGCGCCTTTACACCCATCATACTTTACTTTTTGTATAAATTGGCAGTTAAGCCGAAGTTCACTTTTTTTATAAATTAGTGGTTAAAGCTGCCCTAACATGTTGTGAATTAAATTGTGGTTAACACTACCATAATTTATCATTTGTATAAATGGCGGTTCAAACCGCCACAAGTTGTTTAAGTTCTTTTTAATTGACCAAATTTTCTCTCCAAAAATTTGATTCATAGACTTTTCTCTTCTTAACACATATATTTCTTAGCTCTTACCACTTAAAACTAATGCAATTTTTTATTTGTATAAAACATGCGATTTAACTATTGTAATATATTGTTTTCAGAGTAATGTCAGTAATCTAAATAATTGAGTTACAAATTAAAAATATTATTGAAAATGAAAATGTTTGCCCTTCGTTCATTGTTTATACTCTAAATGATTGAGTTACAAACTAAAAATATTATTGAAAAGCAAATCATGATAAATTAAAATAAAAGGTACAAAACTCTCCATTTTGAAATGAATACCAAAAATTGCATTTTTATCCATACTACTTGGCGGTGGAATTGAAGCAAAAACTACTCCAAATTTTATGGATTTGAAAAGCAAATGATGTTATAACAAAATATTATCTTATTTGTAGTGTACATCAAACATTGGAAATGATAAGAGGTTATCACAATTTTATTCTATTTCACTTCTTTTTTAATAAGCATGCATCATATTGCACTCTTACTTAGCTATGTTATCAACGTCATAAAAAAAACTATGTTATCATGTATTTCTTGTCCTATCCTAAAACTACTAAACAGGCATAAATGTCAAATAAAATGAGATTGTGAGAGTTTATTAACTAGTATCGTCCAATTTCATTTCACGAAGGATTTATTTTTGGTCAAAGAATATTTTTTTGACAATGATGTATAGAATTGGGCAGCATAACTAAAGTATTGGGCTGGTATTTCATGTGGGTTGGCCCATGTATAATACTAGTAGTTAATATTTGTTGGGTTGTTAGGGTGTTCAATTTGGCACCTCGCTCACCCTGCTTTAATATAGTAAATGTCTATAATGCCTCTGTCGATTTTTCTTACCGATATTTCTAATCTCAGAATTCTTTAGGAGTACTATTTCGAGATTTAAAACCCGAAACACGTATGCATGTGTATGTTTCTGAGGTTTTAAATCCTAGAATGCATTTCATGTCACTTCCGGGAGAATGAAATCCTGGCATGCGTTTCACCTTCCAGGATTTAAATCGTTTTCATACAATTTTAATCAATTTATCATGTATTGCAACATGAATGAAATTGAGAAAAAAAACTACATGGATTGCTCTTATGTTGAGAACTTATGAGCACAACATTAAGTAAAAGATTATGTCATATTGATGGTCCAACTTAAAAGGGAAAACGGAAAAGCCAAAATGCTTTCTAACTTGAAGCCTACAGATGGGGTGACCACATGACGAAAGTATTCCCATTGTGGACAAACAAGACATTGGAAGGAGGAATTGCGTGCTGAAAGTACTTGAAGGAGTGCAAGAAGGGAAGTAAGACATCTGTTTTGGGCTTTTATGTTCTAGAAGTTAGATTTTATACTTTTGCATCTCAGTTACCATAGGCGATTTGCACATTAATGTTAAGAAGGAGTAAACCATTCACTAAGAGTCAAGAAGATCTACGTGAGAAAATTGAGTAAAAATTGATTCATTAGTCATAAGATCTTATATTTGCTTAAGTATGTCGGTCATGATCTTCAGAGTTCAGATCCATCTTTCAAACCCTTTTAACATTTTACTTATAATTTTTTTATTAAATTGCTCTCATAATTACATCTTACATGTTGTGACAGCCAGAAATATTCCAAGAGTGCAGTTTGTAGGGATGCAATAGTTTTTACTTTTTGTTTTTTGATGAAGCAAACAAATCCTTAGACAGCCAAGGACTAACAGCATCCAGGAGCATCTCAAGGCAAGTAAAGTCACACTAACAACCAGCTCCTAGCTTAGCACACAATAACATTGCAATGGTTTTTATTTTTATGGTGTGTATGATTATTTGGATGGTAATGAAAAAAATAAGAAAAGGGGAGAAACAGTTTGGATTGGACACGTGCCGGAAAGGTGGGACCAGGAGGAATGATCCACAGCAAACAAACAACACAACACAATGGAGTCTCTTTTTCTTTCTCTCAATTCAATTTCATACATAACATGACATAAGGAGCACAAGCACGCGCAGATAAACCAACCTTCCACTCCTTATTATTCATTTCCTTTCCTTTCCTTTCCTTTATTACTAATAATAATCATTTTCATTTATTCAAACATTCCAAACAAACGCCACACACACACACACACACACACACACACCAGATGTGTGACCACGATGACTGGGTCAACCTCGCCATGGCCGATGACTCCACCGTCGCCGGCCTCCTCCTCAACCTCCACCACCGCCCTCATCCTCACCTCCACTGGACCGTCCGCCAGCGCCGCTCCACGCACAAAACCTCCCCCGCCACCACCAGGGCCAGCCCCACCACTCCCCTCTCCTGGAGCGGCGCCGCCACGTCAGTCAGCTGCGGCGCAAACAACGTCGATAGCCACGAGGAGGAGTCTAGCCACCTCACAAAACATGCCGGAGCATCAAGATCTGATAAGGTTCGGTTTCTAAAGTTGATCTTCCATAACTATGTCTGTGTGTGTGTGTGTTTGTAGACATGACATGATGCAAAGTGTGTGTGGTGTGGCAGTTTCTTTTTTCCGAAACGAAAAGGCCCATTCCACGATGTGCGATATTTACGCACTTGCCTCGTTTTCCCTTCTTTCTCTTCTTCAACTTTCATTCTCTGCTGCATATATATATATATGCAGCTCCATGTTTGATTTTCCTTAAATTAAGTCTCAAATTTGAGTTTAATAGGTAGAAGATGTGAAGGTTTTCAGCTCAAACATAACATGACACTACGTAACAAAAAAATAAACATATGATATATCACATCTCTTACTTTCTCTCTTTTCTATATTAACACTTTAATTAAATTAAAGTGTGAATATAACTTTATTGAGTATTTAATAGTTCAGGTAAAAGGTGTGACTTTGATTCAACTCATGGAGTCGGAGGAATGAATGACCTAGTCATAACACGTTTTTTCCTCGCCACTTATGACTTATCCCCCATGCCCTTATATGACCAAAAAGCCATTCATCATGAGGGTATTTTCGTCTCAAGAGAGGTGTTCCGTCTGTGTTGGAAGGAGTTGCAACTAATTTATTTGTTTATAGAGTGACATTAATTATGTTGTGTGGCATGGCTTTCGTGATCGGTAATCCAATGCGTGCGTGGGCGTGGCATTACTAATGCCAAAGATTCCCCGTGAGGGGTAATTCGGTAACATCACAGCCGGGTCATAATTTTATTTTATTTTCCTGGGTGGCGTGTCTTCATGGCAAATAGCTGATCTACCCTGCAAGTGCAAATGCTATTTGTTTGGTGTGGTGTTTGTTTGTTTGGTACTAGTGCTGCACTTTTTTGGTGCTCCTAGTTGCAATTTCTCTTTACTTTGGTTTAAAATTATTAATTAATAATAATTATTACTATTATCAACTACCTGATAAATGAGGCGGGGTTGTTAGTTCATAACTTCATATTGTTCCTTAACCATGACGTTGAGATTTAACCCTTGTCCATGAGAATGAAGCATATATTGTAGTTAGTCGTTTATCGCTTAGTGCGAGAATCTGTGGCGAGGGAATGTGCTATAAAAAAGTTGATAAATGTGTTACAATATCTGCATCACAGCTTGAACGCAAACTCACTGTGTTCAATGTCAAATAATAAGATAGTGCTGGCAAAAGTCAAAAGTAGGAATTCCGTTTGTTTTATTGTTTTTAACTTTTGGTTGAATAGGAATGCGGGTTTTTAATTGGGACCTATTATGTTTTTAATTAGTCTTTTTGTGCTTGGTGGGGTAGGGTCCAAAATGTGAGAATTTTTGTGTTTCAAACATGTGTATGGTTGAATACGCCTTGAAAATTTATAGTAAGTTAAAATCATGGTGAATAGACACAACTTTATTTAGCTTTTATGATTTTCACCGTAATTTACACCGTGTATCTAAGCATGTACATAGTTTAATGAAAACAGGTACAAATGAGAAAAGTGTAATAACTAATAACCTATATATTACTTCTTCTTCTTTGGGTCTAATAAAATAAGTAGAAAGAGAACAGATGAAGGAAGTTGCGAGCAAAGCACCTGGTAGAAAGGACAAGATTAGGAAAATAAAGGGGGGCGAGGGATGCTTCTGCTGTCTTAAATGGCACCAACGAATACAGTGATTTTGGTAGCTCCCAAACGAAAATGGGGACCACTTTGTCACCTAATTGATTATGGGATGAAAGCCTCTCTACCTAATGTCTTGTTAGTTATGGTTGTTTATTTATCACTATCCAGTTTTTTTTTTCATTTTCAAACACATTTTAATTTCAAAGATGTGGTCCAAATGGAATAAGTTTGGTTCTACACTAGTACTAGATAGCTTTTATTTATCACTATCCAATCTTTGGCCTTTCAAAAAACTAGATAGCTTTAATGTCACTTTTATACTTAGCGTAGGTTTGGATTTAAGTTGAACTCAACGTTACAAAGTTCTGCTTCAATATTTGGGCTATGAAATTTTTGAAATCTCATTTGCATTGATGAAAATAGAAAATCAAACACTTAAGATTCCAACATTAAAAGAGAAAACACATTTTAATTAATTGGAATGGGAGAGTGGGGTTGCATTCAAAACATTTATCATTGCTCATTTATTTTGGATGGGTAGACAGTGATGAGAGTGATTTGTTTCTCTTACCCACCACCAAGCTCAGTAGATCACCAATCACCATCCTTCCTCTCAAAGAAATGTGCCTCTTTCTCAATCACAAGTGAGATTTACATGATGATACAGATACAGAATCACAGAAGTGTAGGGTATAAATGACAATTTCAAAGATTAGATTATAGAACTCTTCAATGGATGGTGAGTGAGTAGCCAAGCCTGCTTTTATGACTTTTGGCCTCATTGAGCAAGTATGGGGTAAGGTTACCTACCATCTTTTATTCTTTCTTGGTCCTCCCTCAAACAGCAGTGTAATATTGTCACTTGTTATTTTTTGTTATATTAGAATCCAATTTGTATACTACTTCACTGTATATTAATCCTGCTTTCGTGCCTTTTTTCTCTCATAACATATTGCTGACACTAGAGGATCTAGATCAGAAAGGAAAAAAGCTTCAGTGAATGGGTTATCATAAGTATTTGTATCTGATTTGTCTTCAAAGTGATCATCATATTATGATGTTGTTATACACCATATTTGTCTGAGAATCTGTTTTCCAATAAAATGTTTCAAGCCTTAAATTCTCCCACATTTTGTATTTGGCAGGTTGCTAATCCAAGTGAAACAGTCACTACTAAAAAGGCAAGAAGAAAAAAGGTAAATAAATATAAACTCTTTATTGTGTGTGTATTTTCCTAGATCTTCTTATAGGTTGTTCGAATTATAATTCTAACGTTATAGGAACACCTGATTATGTGAATTGCGATCCGCTTTGCCAATGATATAGTGGGATGATAAAGGAGAAAATATATTTTTAGGTTATGTAAGAATGCGATGAATATGAGTTAAGGTTAGGAATATTAGGATGATAGTGGATGCCTATAATAGGATAAATATTTCTACATACCCTGTTTAGGCAATTTGGGCAGAATCTATTATAAACACACAATCACCTTATACAAAATAACTATAATAGCTGTATAACCTGATCATTTGTATATTATTGGTTGGTTTAATCTCCCGACTTGTACCTAGAGGATCCTTACTATTTCTCTTATATAGCAAAAGAAAAATGAGGCTGCAGGTAGGAGAGAGAGAGAGAGAGAGAGAGAGAGAAAGAGTGCCAATAGTTGAGAGTGGAACTGAAGGAAGAATTCCAAGTTTTGTGACCTTAACCTAATTGGGCAATTGTTGGTAATTGAATAGACTAAAGAACCAGTAGTTTTTATGATTTCATTGAGTCTGTTGTAAGCAAAGTGCAATTGATTGGCATTGAATCTGAGTTTGGTTGAGCCAACAACTAAAGATAAGATGATCAATATATAGGTTGTGACTTTTGTACTTTTGCTTCCAAGGCAATTTGGTCTGCATTTACCGTCACTTCTACATTAAAGTCAGGGGACTAACTATAGCCTCGTGTTTTTCATGCGTTCTTGTTATCACATATGGATAAAATATCAATAGTTTTTTACTTTTTCTCCTTCTCTCAACAACTATGTATTTTTTCTCTCCTACTTTTAATTAACTTCTTAACATATCTTAAACTTATGTCTATCGTGTTTGCAGACTTTAGCTGAATTAAAAGAGGAGGAGAGTTTGTTGTTGAAAGAAAGGAGAAATTTGAAAAATGTATGATTTCCACCATTTTCATGGATTTTATTTTCCGTCTGCATGTGTGCATCCTTATGCTTGGAGATATATATTTCCTGCATGGTTTATTCAACAATATTGTTTGAATTTCTGAACAGGAACTGGCATCTTTGCGTATTACTGTTGACCAACAGATAGCCACAAATGAAAGCTTAAAGAAAATGAAGGTGTACTTCTTGTTCTCTTCACCTCTTTATAAGACCTTTTCTTTCTTCATTGTTTGACATTTCTTTCGCTCACTGTTGCATTCTATATTCGAAATCTCTAACCTAAACTATTCAATGATGAATTAGTATATCTAATCTATTGAGACAAGATATAGTGCACTAGAATCTAATGTGCCTTAACCTTAGATGAAAAACTTGAACAAGATATGGTTCATTAGGATCTAATATGCCTTTACCTTATGTAACAGCTTGATTTGGACTTGCGACAGAACTCAAATACAACTACAACCTCCGAAGTGTCTGGGAAAGTTATCTATGGCCGCCCATCTCAGTTTATGGAGGCAGAGTGTCGTCCATCTAATTCAGTCTACCCAAAAATTGTCACACATGAGGTTCTTGATCACGATTCACTTGTTTACGCAGCAAATGCTTCTTCAAAAGCACAAGAGATTGGTAATCAAGAATCTACATTCATACTCCCGGATCTAAACTTGCCTGTGGAGGAGGATTTCAGCATCAATGCCATGCATTGAATTAGCTAATAAATGATTAGATCAATAGTGATATTCTGCATACTGATAAGTTATTAAGTTAGACCAAGGTAATCTTACAATATTTCTAAGAGAGGACCACTAATAATACTTACTTTAACCCTCTCTTTGAAATATTTTTATTAGTTGAAATCCATATGGGTTCCACTAAATTGGGAATGAGGCTCTTGTAATTTAATGAATCCCATATGAAATTCAGCTAATAAAGGAGAAAAATGTTGAAAATGAAGTGTTAAAGTAAGGGTTGGTGGCATTTCTCATGCCTAATAAGGTATAGCACCTCAATCCTAACAACTTAGGCTCTGCTAATGTAATTGTAGATGCTAAGCCATTCACTTTCCCACTTAGTCAAAACTAATGTGGATTTTTTTTTTTTTTAATTCTTGATGACACTGAGGGTAGTGTAGAAATCTTAACATGTCAAGCTTAGTTCCATTTATCTCTATTCACAGATTTCTACATTGTCCAAATTTCTTTCGGCAACCCCAATCCTCTTCTTTATCATAGAAATATTTACCGATTAATGTAATATTATGTGTTCTACAGATAATCCAAAAACTTTGGTTATTGTAGCGAGGTTTTCTACATCTTTCATGATTTGTTTAATTGTTGATTCTCTTGAAATTTAAAAGCTTGTTATGTGCGTTGAAGGATTTATAGCTAGTGTACCCGAGCACGAGTCCTTCCATTTTTATATGATTCATATTCCCATCTAATTATGTTAGTTAGTTTTCTGTTATAATAGCTATATATCTATTATTAGTTAATTATTATGGCTGTTATACATTTGGTTAGTTGTACACTAAGTACAAATACTCAGTAAGAAAATCAATGCAACAACTCTATTCCATTTTCATCAAATGATCATATTCAATATGGTATCAGAATCAGACTATCAGTGATCTCTTAGCAATCACTGCAAATTTTTCAAAACTGATTTGCTTCTTCTTAAAGCTTCTCTTCTTGGTCATAGCTTTGAAGAATTTCTCCAATCCGTTTTTGTTCCATCACTCTAATGCCTTGGTCTGGTGATAGTTTCGGAACCTCTTACTGGATCTGCTAATTAGAATGAATGGAGCATGGTCATGCTTGTTGTGCTCTCAGTAAAAACACAGATAGTAGGTGGTTTGATATGGGCGAACGTAGTTGTTATGTAATTGGGCTAACTAATATTCTGTACTTAATGGGCCGGGTCACCCATGATCCTTCCGGATTAAAAACCCAAGCTATAAATAAAGGCACCACCCAAGCGGTGGGGGGACCCTATCATTTTTACACATTTTTACTTATCTTGTTTACTTTGTGTTCGCTCTCTATTTCGATTAGCCCGCTCAGTGGATCCATACCGGAACATTGGCGCCCACCGTGGGGCCGAAGGATACTTTCCTAGGCTTCAATTTTCACCGCAATGGTGACTCGATCCGAGGCGAACGGAGAGAGGAATCATGTTCAACAAAATGATGTTCCTCCCGATGTTCTTCAGCGGATCATGGACGATCTCAATGAACTTCGTCAACATAATCAACAGTTACAGAATCAACTTACTGATATCAATCAGATTCAGGGTTTACGAGAGGGCGATCGAAGAATGGCTGAGACGGTGGTGGACTTTCAACCTTTTACAGAGGAAATAGCGAACACTGCCGTCCCAGACAATTTAAAGACATTGAAACTTGACTCTTACTATGGCGATTCAGATCCGAAGGACCATTTAGTGTATTTCAACACGAAAATGGTCATTGTAGGCGCATCAGACGCGTTGAAGTGCAAAATGTTGCCATCAACTTTTAAGAAATCGGCGATGATTTGGTTTACAACTCTACCGTCAAGGTCAATTGTCAATTTCACTGAATTATCTACAAAGTTCTTGTCTCAGTTTTCTACCAGTCGTGCACAAAAAGTAACTCCGGCGACATTATTTAATGTTCGTCAAGGACCAAATGAGACTTTGCAGTCTTACATGGGGCGTTTCAATCAATTATCTGTTCATTTGGAGGATAAAATGCCAGAAATTTGCATTGCAGCTTTTGAATTGGGCTTGAAGCCGGGTGGTTTGAACAGTAATTTGAGTAGAAAACCTGTGGAGACAATGGTGCATTTGCGCGAAAGGGTACAAGGATACATCAGGGAGGAGCAGAGTGATCGGATCAAGAACAACCGCCCGAATGCAGCGGTTCCAGGGCAGAAACAGCAGTTTGAGACGAAGAAGGGAGCGGTTGCAGATCAATATTCGAAGGGATGGACCGAACGTGGCAACGCAGGGTATAACAATCGTAACCGTTATGACGGACGATTTGAGAATCGTTCTAATTTAAAAAATCGTGCTCAACCGTATGGAGTGCGTGGGCCAGGACATTCGATGACGTGGACTCGGAACCAAAATGATCGTGCAGTTCCATTGGCGGTTAATTTGACTGAAGCTTTGCACACGTGTCTGGAGGCGAATGTTATTCGTTTTCCGCGACAGCCAAAGCCGTCAACGGGTTATGTAGATAAGAAGAAGTGGTGTGAGTATCACAGGATTTCAGGACACAATACTGATGACTGTTTTACTTTGAAGAAGGAGATTGATAAATTGATAAAGGCTGGGTATATGAAGCAGCTTGAAGGGCGAAGCAATTCAGATGAAGCAGGAACTTCAACAAGACGAACCGAAGATGGAAAAGAGATTGAGGAAGATGGTCAAGATAGGCAGTCAGATGGAAAAGCAAAGGGGCGAATTCATTCTATTTTTGGTGGATTTCGTGGCGGAGGAATGACTAACTCAGCTCGTAAGAGGTACGTTCATTCTATTAATGCTGTTTACTCTAACGATTGGGGAAGTTGGGCAACCAATCAACCCGATATAACGTTTACTGTGCGAGATTTTGAGGGAGTACAACCTCACGAAGACGATCCAATTGTTGTAATGCTGAGGATTGCGGATTATGAAATTGAGAGGGTACTTTTGGATCAAGGAAGCTCAGCGGATTTGATTTATGGTGACGCTTTTGAAAAGTTGGGGCTCAGTGAATCTGATTTATTGCCTTATGATCGTTCTTTAGTGGGTTTTTCTGGAGAAAAAGTCTTTGTTCGAGGATATGTGGAATTGAAGACTGTTTTTGGAGAAGGGAAGAGTGCGGAGGCATTTGCTATTAAGTTTTTGGTAGTAAAGTGTACTTCACCGTACAATGTACTTATTGGGAGGCCATCACTAAACAGACTGGGGGCGATCATTTCTACAAGACATTTAACGGCGAAGTATCCATTGAGCAAAGGAGGAGTTGGAATTTTAAAGGCTGATCAAATGGTTGCTCGAAAGTGTTATTCAGAAAGCTTCAAGCAGTATGGGCACATGGGTAAGAAGGCAGTGAAAGAGGGGCATCGGGTCTATGAGGTGGATTTAGAACAGTCAGAAATTATTTTGGATCCTCGAGAGGGATTTAGTGAGCACAAGATGAAATCAGAAGAGGAAACTAAGGCGATCCAGATTGGGGAGCGAAACTTGAAAGTTGGTGTCAATTTAACTACAAGTCAGGAAAACAGGTTATTAAAGTTATTATCTGAGAATATGGATTTGTTCGCATGGAGTGCAAGGGATTTACCAGGAATCGATCCGGAATTTATATGTCACAAATTAGCTTTAAATCCCGGGGCGAAACCTATTGTTCAGTTTAAAAGAAAGATGGGCGAAGAAAAGGCAGAGGCTGTGAAGGTGGAAACAAATAAGTTACTGGAAGCTGGATTTATTAGGGAGGTAAAGTATCCAACTTGGTTGGCGAATGTTGTTATGGTGAAGAAGGCTAATGGAAAGTGGCGAATGTGCACGGATTATACAGATTTGAACAAACACTGTCCTAAGGATTCTTATCCTTTACCAAATATTGATAAGCTTGTTGATAGGGCATCAGGGTTCGGAATGCTTAGCCTCATGGATGCATATTCAGGGTATCACCAGATAAGAATGTACCAGCCCGATGAGGAGAAGACAACTTTTATGACAAATCAGGCGAACTATTGTTATCAGACTATGCCGTTTGGGTTGAAGAATGCGGGAGCAACATATCAAAGGTTGATGGATAAGGTGTTTGACAAGCAGGTGGGGCGGAACATGGAGATTTATGTAGACGACATGGTGGTCAAGTCTGAGAAAATGATGGCACATTGTTCTGATCTCGAAGAAGCTTTTGGCGAATTAAGAAAGCATAACATGAGACTTAATCCAGAAAAGTGTTCGTTTGGAATTCAAAGTGGAAAGTTTTTGGGTTTCATGATCACTAGGAGAGGAATTGAGGCGAATCCTGATAAGTGCAAGGCGATACTTGATATGCAGAGTCCAGCTTCAGTTAAAGATGTGCAGAAATTAACAGGAAGAATAGCGGCTTTGTCCAGGTTTCTTCCGTGTTCTGGGGAAAAATCAGCACCATTTTTTCAATGCTTAAGGAAGAACAAAACTTTTCATTGGACTGAAGAATGTGAGAAGGCGTTCCAAAGTTTGAAGGATCATTTATCCAGGCCACCAATTTTAGCCAAACCAGTTCCAGCTTTAATCATCTCCGCCAGGAAATTAAGACCTTATTTTCAAGGCTTTCCAATTGTGGTAAAAACAGATTTTCCACTTCGTCAAGTTTTGCAAAAGCCTGATCTGGCTGGAAGAATGGTTTCCTGGGCTGTTGAGTTGTCGGAATTTGAAATCACGTTTGATAAGAAAGGTCTGGTTAAAGCACATGTATTGGTGGATTTTGTCAATGAAATGTCTTCCTGTGAGAAAAATATGGAAGTTGGTGAATGGAGTTTGTCTGTAGATGGTTCGTCTAACGTCAAGGGCAGTGGAGCTGGAATCATTTTAGAAGGGTCAGGTGGCGTGACAGTTGAGCAGTCACTCAAGTTTGACTTTAAAGCAAGCAATAATCAGGCAGAGTATGAAGCTATAATTGCAGGGCTGAAGTTGGCGATCGAGATGGGAGTCAAGAGCATAATAATTAAAACAGATTCTCAGATAGTTTCCAGACAAATTCAGGGTGAATATCAGGCGAGGGACGCACAGCTGGCTAAGTATTTATTGAAAGCTCAAGGATTGATAAAGCAGATAGGCATAGTGCAGGTCAATTATGTTCCGCGCGAGGAGAATACAAGGGCAGATATTCTATCAAAGTTAGCAAGCACCAAGAAGCCGGGAAACAATAAATCAGTCATCCAGGAAGTTTTAAGCAGCCCAAGTATCGAAGAAGATGAGACAATGATGGTGTTAACTTTAGCGGATTCAGATTGGATAGGGCGTATCAAAAAGTGTTTGGAGGCAGAAGGTTCTGATGTGCTGACATTTTCTAAGGATCAAATTCGCGAGGCAAGTCGTTACACATTGTTAGGCGGTCAATTGTACAGAAGAGGGATTGGAATACCTTTATTGAGATGTGTTTCCAAGGATGAGGCGGAAAGAATCATGTTTGAGGTTCACGAAGGTGTGTGCGCAAGTCATGTTGGGGGAAGATCTTTGGCGGCGAAAGTGCTCAGAGCAGGGTTCTATTGGCCAACTTTACGAGGGGATTGTATGGAGTATGTGAAGAAGTGTGGTAAGTGTCAAATTTATGCAGATTTACATAAGGCGCCACCTGAGACTCTTAGCTCAATAAGTTCATCGTGGCCATTTGCAATGTGGGGAGTAGATATTCTGGGACCGTTCACTCCGGCAGGTTCTCAGATCAGGTTTATTTTGGTTGCGGTAGACTATTTTACTAAGTGGATTGAGGCGGAATCAATGGCGAAAATAACAGCAGAAAAAGTCAAAAAGTTTTATTGGAGAAAGTTGGTTTGCAGATTTGGCGTTCCAGCAACTATCGTCTCAGATAATGGAACACAGTTCACTAGCAGGAGTGTGAAGGATTTTTGTGAAGGAATGGGAATTGAGATGCGTTTCGCCTCAGTTGAGCATCCTCAGACAAATGGTCAAGTAGAGTCAGCGAATAAAGTCATTCTCAATGGAATTAGAAAGCGCCTAGACAAAGCTAAAGGATTGTGGGCTGAAGAGTTGATCACGGTCATTTGGGCGTACAATACTACTCCTCAATCAACTACTGGCGAATCGCCTTTTAAGTTGACTTACGGGGTAGATGCTATGATCCCAGCAGAATTGCAAGATGTAACTTTCAGGGTGGCGACTTATAATGAAGAGCAGAACGACATGAATAGATTGGTTGATCTCAATTTAGCAGAGGAAACGCAAGCAGAAGTTCGTTTGAGGCAAGCAATGGTAAAACAGAGGTCCGAAAGGCGATACAATTCTAGAGTGGTTCCGAGGCAAATGAAAGTTGGTGATTTGGTTCTCCGTAGGAAGGCGAAGGGGCCTGATGATTCGAAGTTATCACCTAATTGGGAAGGACCTTACAGGATTCTGCGAGAGCTTGGTCAAGGGGCGTATCATTTGGAAGAGTTATCGGGGCGAAGGGTCCCAAGGGCTTGGAACGCACAGCATCTCCGTTACTATTACAGTTGAAGTGCAGGGTGGTTCGTTTAGTTGGTTTTGTGTTGTACAGTTTGGTTCAGTGTATGTCAGTTTGGTTCAGTGTATGTTTGTCCAAGACTATGTTTCGTTGTTTCAGTTTGTGTGTGTTGAAGTTATGTTTGTTGGTTGTACCGTTTGAGACTATGTTTGTTATGTATGACTAAATTTGATGCACTCTTTTCTCTACCCCAAGCGGGAGAGTTTTTAACGAGGCATCAATTATTAATGAATAACAGGTATGCACTCTTTTCTCTACCCCAGGCGGGAGAGTTTTTAACGAGGCATAACCTTTTTAAATGATCAAGGGCGCATCATTTTATTTATTTCTTTTACCCATAGCGGAAACTTATCAACTAAGGTCTATCAATTGGGCGACGTCAGACAATTGAGAAAAAAGTAAGTCTCTTAAAACAAGAGCATTCGACCACGAATTCATAAGCACAATCTTAAATTGGATTTAAGCTTGTCCAAACTAAGCACAAGTCTCCACGCGAGCATACTAATGAAATCAAATATTTTGACTTTGATTTCCATGTGTAACTATGTCAAAAATGAAAAATTTGACTAAGTTATGTACACAAAGGCCTTATGATTCCAAAGTAGTTGATTAAGTTTAAACTTTAAAACATTTAAAGAGATTCACTCAAGAGTATTTTACTATGTACAGTAAAATGAGAGGGTAACGTACTCAACTAAATGACGAGGGCGGACTGAATTTGGTGAAAGGTTAGTAAATGTCATTTGTGTTAAGTTATATGTTTAAGTTATGTGCTAACTTGAATAACTAAGTGAAGTTTTGCTTATATTTTCTAGTTATATGATAACTTAGATGATTAAGTAAAGTTATGCTTAGTTATAGAATTAGTTTCTGCGATAGTTGTTTGGGGTGAATTAGGGATAATGTTATTACAGAAGTTATGAAATTTTAGATTTTAGGCGAAGAAATTAAGACATATGTGGTTTTTTAGGCGAAACAAGTAAAATGTGAAGTACTCATGTAAATGCTGAAAGGAAATTCATTACGTTAAGGGAAAAGTTCAGTACATAAAAGCGAAGAAAGAAAGGGACGAAAATTAAAGAGACCGGAGGTCTTTTACATAGCTTGATAAAAAGGAAAAGGAAATAAGACTTGTCATTAATGGTTTTCTCCCTCTCCTTCTTTGGTGTTGACATTTTCTTCTTCATTCTTGTCTTCTTTTTCTTCTTCTTCTTCTTCTTCCTCTTCTCCTTCCCCATCCGCGTTATCCGGGCTGATTAGTTTTCCGTCCACGATACGAGCATAGGGGTTTGAACCCTCCAAGTTGATAGCCAGGTCAGGATTGAGAAAAGTGATTTGATCTTTCGCCTTGGCGAAACCAGCTTCAAATTGTTCTAAGATAGAATATTTTAGTTCGGCCACCTCAGTTTTCAAGTTGGAATTTTCTTCTAAAACTTGGTTGTGGATAGTAGTCAGTTGGGTAAGGTCAGCTTTTATCTTCTCATTTTCTCCAGTCACTGTTTGAATGGACGTGTTGTTTTCCTCAATAGTTTTCTTCAAGTTTCCAACCTCCGAAGCCAGATCCGCGGCTTTCTTGTCAGTAGCCTTTTTGGATTTTTCCAAAAGCTTCAATGTGGCTCTCATCTTCTCAACTTCTTTTTCTTTTTCTTCGATGAGCTTGGCGCTTGAAAGGCCATCAAATCCAGCAGATTCAAGATCAATCATCTTGGAAATTGCTGCAATTTCCAAACCTTTCGTCATCATGGCTTGACAAGCCTCCCTCAATCCGATCTTCCTCATTTTTTCACGGTCCGCCTCAAAAACCAAATTTGTTTCCACCAAAGAGTTGAAGTCAATCTTCGAGTCCCATAGTGAGGTTACTTCGTTGGAAGTTAACTCTTCAAACTCTTTTAACAGATTCTTCCAGCATGGGGGCGGAGCGCTTGATGAACAGCCTTTGTTCATTTCGGTAGCAGCACTTTTGTTCATAAATTGATCAAGAGAGGTTTGATTGGGAGTCTTGTTTTTGGCCGAAGCAGTTTCGTCAGTCCTCTTCTTTTTCTTGGAAGTGCGGTCAGTTTCAGTGCCGGAATGACTTGTAATTTGTTCAGCGATGGATCTCGCCGGATTTCTTTTCTCGCGAGCAGCTTGTTGCTCACGGCGGAAACGGAGGATGTCATCTTCTGATAGGCGAGCCATTCTTGCTGTAATATATAAAAAGAAACAGTGTTAGAGAAAAAGAGAAGTTTGTAGGAATATCATAAGAAGAATGTAAGTTAGGATGCCTTACCAATGTATGCGCCCACATCATTTTTAGAAAGGGCGTCCATAAAGTCTGTAAGGTTTAATCCTAAGCCAGATAGAAATTGGCATTCTACACGTTCTTCTGGAGTCAAGGCGTCATCAGAAATCTTGATGATAACTTCGTACCGGTTCGTCCAGTAAAATGGGAACCGAGGACTTCCGTCATCATAATAAAAGATGTCTTTGCAGGGTTCAGATTCACGAAGTTTAAAAAATTTTGCTTTGAAGTGTTTATAGTGGCTTTTGAAAAGGGTGAACAGTCCTAGACCCCTAGCGGTAGCAAGCGAAACATATTCCCCTCTAACGTTTCGCCCACAAGTTTCAAAGAAGTAGAAAAATTTATTGCTAGTGGGTTGGATTTGCAAAGTGTGGCACAACACCTCAAAGGCTTTTACGTAAGCCCAAGCATTACCATGAAGCTGGGTAGGGGCTACATTCAGGAGAGTCAGGATAGAGCAGGTAAAATCTGAGAAGGGTAGAGTATATTTTAGATCAGAAAACAGGTTTTCAAAGAGAAAAGTGAAGTTTCGCCCCTTTTCATCTTTTTTCCCGAAACAACATGGTTCGTCAGGGGCACAGGGTAATATATCTAAGTGGGCATCTAGTCCGTCTTTTCTAAAATTATACTTAGTGATTAAATTTATAACAGCCTTAGGAGTGTTAATTTTAGAGAATTGTTTCTTGATTTTACTAGAGACCCATAGAGAGTCTGCAGGAGTTGGAGCACTAGGAGTAGAGATTTCTCTACGAGTACGTTTAGTAGTCATTTTTCTGATCCTGAAAATGAAATTTTAGAAGTATGAGATGAGATGGAGAAGGAATTTAGGAGTGAATTCTGGGTTATTCAAACTGGAGATTTCTGGGTAAAGAAATAGGTTTTATGCATAATGTTGAAAGTAGAAGTAAGATACAGAAATTTCAAACAAGAAAAGAGGAAAGAGAGTTACCTGGGAAAAATGGGGCTTGAGCAAGTTCTGGATTAGGGAGTTCTAGGATGTAGCGAGAGAGCACCAAGGTTGAGGAAGCAACGAAGTTAAAAAGAATTTTTGTTTTGGTGTATGGTGAAGGTAGAAAGCACAGGTAAGAGTAAAGTGAAAATAGGAGACTTTATATAGAAAGGGGGATGAAGGTGAAAGGGTGAGTTGAAGGAGGAGTGGTCGCGTGGTTTCACACGCGCATTTAAAGCGCATGGTTTGACGATTGGACAGAAGTGACGTTTCAGTCTGAAAAGTTTTGAATGTGAAAGGAGATGACTGTTGAGGATTTTGAATTTCAAGGGGCATATTGGTCCGGAAGAGGGAGCATGTGAGGGAGTGTATTTAATTTCCATGATTCAAAGAGGGCATATCGGTATGACAACTTTAGGAAAGGGTGTGAGTTTTCATATGTGGATTTTGTGTATGATTTACGATATCAATTACATTTATTTCATTCTTAATGATTGTGTTAGTGGAGCAGTGCCAAAACGTAGCTCCAAGTTCCTAGATATATGCAAAATATTTGGCGGATATATTTATGACAGGGGAAGTAATGATCTTGGAAATTTGATATGATAAGTGCAAGTGAAACGACAGCTGAATGGACTCGACAGCTGGGTTCAGCGCATCAAAAGAGACAAGGGAAGAGTTAGATTAATTTGGTCATTATTTATTTTGTATAACAAAAATTTAGTTTGTTTGCCCATTTTACTTTGCGTTTTGTTTATGTGATAATCGACATAACAGTTGTGGGCTTCATAAAGACACTCTCGCCTTATTTTAAGCCTCAGTGTCTTGTGGGCTTGTGGTTTGATATGGGCGAACGTAGTTGTTATGTAATTGGGCTAACTAATATTCTGTACTTAATGGGCCGGGTCACCCATGATCCTTCCGGATTAAAAACCCAAGCTATAAATAAAGGCACCACTCAAGCGGTGGGGGGACCCTATCATTTTTACACATTTTTACTTATCTTGTTTACTTTGTGTTCGCTCTCTATTTCGATTAGCCCGCTCAGTGGATCCATACCGGAACAGTAGGTTTTGTTGATGACTCAATTCCAAAGCCTGAATGTGATGATGAAAATTTAACATAAGAATATTGTGTTCATCTCTATTATAGAGGGAACACTAACAATTTGTTCCCCCCCCCCCCCCGATGTGTCTCTTCTTCTCCTCTCTATAAATTTTGAATTTAGAAATTTATTTCAAAATAGAAAAAAATACAGCAATGACCCTGCCCTTACCACTTTGTTTCCTTTACTTGACTGGATGTCGTGATGATTGATATTTGCATTCAATTCTTGAGAGGGCTTCATTTGGCTTGGTGTAAGTAACCTTGGAAAGTGAGAGAGATACTATAGTAACTTTATTCACAAGAATAAGATTGCAGAGAGAAGTGAAAGGCACAGCAAGAAATCCCAGTAGGGACCCCCCATATGCTTCGGCTGGACTCAACAGTGCATAAGATTGCAGTCCCTGCTTACACAACATCTCGATTCAATCGTTTCTATTCCCTCACTTAAGTCAAGACTTTTTATAATCTTTTTTTGAATACTTATTATTGTTATGGCTTCACTAATTCATTACCCATTAATTTAAGAGACAAGGATCTAATCTTAGGGCAGTGCAACATGTACATAACATCTTGATCACATTTTCCGTCAATGCCCCTCATATACGCGTGTCGTGCAAGTTCATTTCAGGTTCATGCTCACAGTTATTCCATATGGTGTCTCGTTTCGTGATTGGTTTTGTGATCAGCTTCAACAAAATAATATATACTCGGGCCGATTCTTTGTGATCATTTCTACATGTGCGAGATTCATTTGAATGTGGATAACTGTTGAATTTCAAGCTTACATCAAATGGGGTGTGATGCTGGTTTGAGTATCAAGATAAGAGATGAGTGTCTCACACTTCTTACAGTTTTAGTAATGCAGGTTATTGAGTATAACAGAAAAATAAGAGAAAGAGAAGAGAATGAATGAAGTGTTTCTTCTCTAACTTTGTTTGATTTGGTAGAGAATGAAAAAAGAGAAGATTATTTTTGTGCGAAATAACATTGTTCTCTCTTAACTCTAGAGGTTTCAAGCTCATCGGGTAAATCACCAAGCTTAAGTTCTAGATTAGCGTTAGAGTGAAGATATTTTGCTCTTGTTTTCACTTGTTATTTTTTAGGTACATTCTATTGCCTATTGGGTTGCTTGTTGTTTTGAAGTTATTATGTTGTTTATTAGTGTGTCAATGATCAGCTTAATCATTCTTTGGGGACTACGAGTGGCAATTTATTGCCGGTAATTATGGTTCTTGCAATAATGTTCTCTTCACACCTCTCATTGAGGTGGAGAGAGATGGAAGGAGAAGAGAGATAGAAAAAAAAGAAAAAGTATGAGGTGTGATAAATGATAAGAGAAGAGAGATAAAAATAAAAAATATGTGAAAGTGAGGTGTCTTAAAAATGAGGTGTAAACATATCATTACTCGTACATGATCCTCCAAACCCTTAAGTATGTTTGTTTATTGAGCTTTAATATAAATTCCTTCTCTCGACCGAGTTATTATTACTACATTATATAAATAAATATAATAATTATACATGAATAAGAGTGAATAAATAAATCATCTTCAAGTTTGAGAGACTAAAATGTTGGTAGGTCTCATATATAATTCCCTCTTTCCTCTTTCACTCTCCTTTACAATATATAAGTTAGAAACCTAACTCGAGTCTAAGGTGTTCACTCACTCTAATTCTCTTCATCTAAAATTAGCTTAAATAACAAATGCACTAGATTATAATTTATTTCTCTTCTATCATAATTTTACTCTTTCTTTATGGAATAATATCTGGATGACACTTCAAACATACTTACATTTGGTGAGATAATAAAGAAAGTATAGAGAGAAGAGAAATATAAGAAAAATATGTGAATGACAATGAGATGGTAGAAAAAAGTTAAATATGAATGAGTCAATTTTCTTCTTTTTTAAATACCCCACTCATCATATCTTTATTCTTATTTTTTTATTGAATTTGCACTAGTGTATATAATTTTATTCCTCCCTGTTGTCCTGGTTTGGCCCCATATGCTGTTTGATCTCTCTTTGCAACTGATATCACTTTTTCTGCAACTGCACTTACAACTGCCAAATAGAAGGCAAGGAATAGAAAGTCGTACTACTTTGGATGCAATTCAACCACAATTGTATGAGCATTTTCATTTTCACTTATTAAGATATAGATAAATTAGCATTCAAAGCTGAAAAAATGAAAGCACCTTTTCAGCAGTCATAATTAAACACAGACAAAGAAAATAATCTCAGAACAAGCGTGCTGGATCATATCAAACTCACCCTTATCATCTCACTTTCTCCCAATCAAATTCACTCAGCACTAACTTGAAACAGTGCAGGACAAACAAATGCACAACAAATACTCATAGACAAATTAATTCATCCAAGTAAAGGCTTTTCCACAATATCTTTCATTAACATTACACAGATTCATCCAAAACTCAACATTTCAGGGTTTCTATATTGCACTAACCTTTCTATGAGATCACAAGTAATACATGTTTGATTTCCCTTAAGTGTTGTCTCAAGTTGGAGTCTATTGAACGGAAAAAACTGCGAAGATGTAGATGCTAATGACTCAAACACGATTGTCTCCCATGGAAGATACATCTCTTAAAAATAAAAATGAAAATGTGCGTCTTGCTACATTACACCAAGTTTCAAGTCCAGCCCAACATTATTCCCAAACCCTTTCTGGCCACCATTGACATGACCTTCAGGAACACCACTGAACAATTGAGCTACAGAGGTAACTACACAGCACTTCCTAGCACTACCTTTAAGCTTCTTGTTGCTACCACCACCGCCACTATTCACCTTTGTTATCACTTGAGAAGCACATGAGGGCAAAACAGAGGGGATCTCGAAGTTGGTTCTAGCCTTGGAGCCCCTCAACCGCCTCGCCGCCGCGTCATACGCACGCGCCGCTTCCTCCGCTGTGTCAAACGTGCCGAGCCAGTGGCGGCAGCGTCCGATCCGGTCGCGTATCTCCGCCGACCACCTCCCCCAGGGTCTCTTCCTCACTCCCCTGTATCTCTTACACTCTGAAACATGGTTGTTTTCTCTCTGATCTTCCTTCTTGTTTGGTGTGAGGGAACATGTTCCTGTGTTGTTGTTGTCGTTTCTGGCTCCGAAGAGAACATGCTCTCCAACAATGGCAGCGATTCCTTCGAGATCCCCTGTTTCGTTAATGCTCTGTTCGTGACATGGTGGAGAGAAGAACAACAACTTGTTCAAGAAGTGATGGTGGTTTGTGGCAGAAACTGCAAAGTGAGATTCTGGCGGTTGATGAAGGATTTCTGGAATACTTGGAAGAAAGGTGGAGGGTTGTGTGAGTTTTTTACCATCCATGATGTCTTGAACTGTGGAACTCAAATGCTTCAACTCTGACCATGATTCTATATGTTTATTTATATAGCTGATAACTTCATCAATTCAAAAAAAAATGAAAATGATATCCAACTTGCTTTCGCTGATACAACTTACCACATGTTCCGAGTTAACTCATATTTTTCCATAGATTGAGATATTTACTCCATATTTACTAATTCTTTTTAAAAGAAATGAAATTGATTATGATATGATTTTGTTTAATCTATTAAATAAATAAGTTAAATTGGATTCTGCTAAGTGGTAACAGAGATATGTGAAGTAGTACTACAGATATTGCTGTCAATTTGCAATTTGGACAAGACTGTAATCCCTAGTATCCAGACGCTTGTCCTTACGTACCCCGTTTAGAAGGCCATCAAATCAACACACGTACCCGTTTCAAGGAGCTCTAGTTTTTATTAATGTTTTCTTCACACTCAATCTACTCTAACGACAGCCAACAGTGAAAAAGAATTGAAATTAGTTATGGTGAGAGAGTAATAATTCTGCTAGAATATTATAATATAAAACCATTATCATGTTAAATCGCCTATAAAAAAAATTACCATGTTAAATGACTAATTATCTCGATAGGTTAAACTGTTGTATAAATATTAAATGAATAATTTTATAATGAGTAATTATCTCGATGAGCAGTGCTACGTGGCACGAGGGTTGGTTCTCATGCCACGCACAAATTACACTTTCTGACGGTTTTGAACCCCCAAAAAAGTGTTAATTTTTTTTATTTAATTAAAAAACACTTTTCTAGCGGTTCAAAACCGCCAGAAAATGTAATTCGTGCATAGCACGAGAACCAACGCTCGTGTCATCACGTATTTCCTATCTCGATAGCTTAAACTGTTGTATTAATATTAAATGAATGATTTTATATTATATTATAATAAATTCATTCTTACTTTTTGCTTGTATCTCATTTTTTACTTAGTTTCAATCAACTTTTAAACCTAATGATCTTACAGCATTGCAGCTAATTTAGAAGAGTTTGTTCTTAAACAGACACCATAAAAGCGACATGTGCGACCTAGTTTAGGAACGACCGCCCCGGTCCAACTAGCAAGGTGTGCTAGCGGCCTTACGAAAATGAAACGCTTCAAGCATAAAGTCAATCATGGGCGTAGAATCTTCACTTAAGGACTTCCTTTACACTTATAGAGACATTAACACATGTTAGTCCTATAAATATAGATTATATTGTTAATTTACATAACATGTTATTCATTCTCAACATTACTTGATTTCTTCTAACTTTTAATACTCATGGATTCTCTCCTTGCTCACACATTGACTTGAGCGTCAGAGTTTATTTTATAGGTACTCCCTTCAGTGTTCAATGCATTTTGTGACCATTAATCGGACCTGTTTTGAACCACCGGGTTGGCCGAGTTTGATAATTATTGTCAAGCACAATATCACTATGACTAGTGTATTAGAAATTAAGAGGTCTAACTCAAATAAAAGTTAGTTCAAGAGTTGAAGGTTGTTCTTCTCTTTATAAAGACTATCTAGCTATGTCATATCTAGCTATAAGTAATGTGAGACTTCAAACACATCTCATCATGCCTTGGGATGAAGATCTAGAACATGAAATTTACATGGTTGAACATCTGTAGGGTGGCTTAAACATGAGGTCTCACCAACAAACAGATTTATGATAGATTATAATACTATATCAGGACTTGCGAGACTCATTCTTGCCGAGAGAATGGAATAAGACCTTGACTATATTACACCTAAAGCAAGCCCTTGAGCTACTGCTTACCTCTTCGGTAGTTGCAAGTAGGAGCTACCTAACTATGTATAACTTAACCCAAAAGTAGGTTTAAAATTGAGAGTTTCTTTACTTTGATAACGTCATATCTTTAAATAATGAGAAACTTTCAGTAATGATATATACACACCTCATTTTTAAAACACTTCATTTCCACATCTTTTTGTTTTTATCTCTCTCCTCTTACCATCTATCACATCTCATACTTTCTCTCTCTTACTTTTCATTTTCTTTCTATCTCTCTCATCATTCCACCTCTTCCACCTCAAAAGAGAGGTGTGTAAATAACATTACTCATAAACTTTTAATACTATGAATACATGTGTTGTCTAAAAGCATGGTGCAATATTCTAGGATGTCTCAATCCTAAATTGCCGAGGGGCTGGTGCAGTGACGGATCTAGAAATTTAATGTTGTGAGGGCAATATATAAATATAAATTTGTAATAAAAAAAATTAACATATACTATTATAAGTGAGGACATTTTTTATCAAAGGTGACACAAGTGAGAGCACTTTTTACTAAATGAGCATAAAAAACCACATACTTTTACTACTTAAGTGAGGACACATAGCAATGTGGGACACAAGTGAGGGCATTTAGCAATATAAGACACAAGTGATGACATTTTTTACCAAAGGAACCATACAAAACTACATACTTTTACTACTCAAATTTTTTTGTAATGATATTTTGCAAAATCAAGTGAGGGGACTTGCCCTCATGAGTCATGCCTCAACACTTGCATCCGTCCCTGCCGCTGGTCCCTAATAGGCTTAGGTGTAGCTGAAGTTCAAGTGAGGAAGGTGTCGTGTGAGGGCATTAGGGGTGAAGTGAGAACCTGCAACTGTGTTATGTAATTATATGTGATGTTATGATGAGGATTGTAATTGTAATGATGGTTGATGAGATGAGGTGCGGGGCGTAGAGGGTTTCGTCAAGGTTTAAAACAGTGTTATCTTTGACTACTGCCATTGGTATTGCCTTCGATCATTATATGATACTCATAGTACAAATCTTTTTCTGATCAGTTTTCTGTTTCCACGTACAAGGGATCAGCTCACTGTTCTATGCTTGCATAGTGCATACATACATTGAATATTGAAAAGTTCATGAATTTCTTAGAAATTTCTACGAACATCCAAAAACTAACATTTTTTCTTGTTGACAGGGCATGCAAAAAATCAAACAATGACATATTATGGAACATTATTTGAATGAAACTTTTGTCTCCCTACTTCCACCTCTATTGCACTTACATAAGGTGTCATATGAAACTTTTTTGTTTCTTTAATTATACATGCATGTATGCGTATATACTAAATGAGGGTATAATTATATTAATATGATTTTGTACTGTTTAATTAGGATGACACTGTTTACACAATCTTGTGTCACAAAATACTCGGATGTGAAGTAAGATTTGATTGCTTTATGAATCATGTCAGAGGTCTTTCATTGTGGTCAAGAATTTATTATGCATAGTTGATGGATTAGACAGTCGACATTGCCAACCAAGAAGGATGTGTATAATTTAAGTATGGATAATCTTTTATTCATTGAAGTTTGTGAAGATGTTGATGAAGAGAGTTATAAAAAAATAATAAAAATGTAATATGATTTAATTGATAAAAAATAGAGGAGTAAAGTACACTCACCCCCCTCAAGTTTTGTTAGAATAACACTCCACCCCATTCTTATATAAAATCTACACTCCACCCCATTTTATATAGAGACAAATTTATTGACGAAAAATATTCTTCATTAATAATTAGTTATTATTTAAATTGTTAATCAATAATTTCAAAAAATATTTTCAATATAATCCAATAAATATAAAAATGAAAACATCACAGTCCTCCTCATTCTCTCAATCGCGTTCTTCCTCCGTAAATTCACAATGCAAATTCTGCAATAACACACATGACTGGTTGACAAACCATATCTCGAACATAGTGAAACATGCTTGTGTTTTCATATTTGGTAATAATTCAATTTTAATCAAAATAATCTATTTATACCTCCAATTTTTAAAATTGGATTGTAGACCCAAAAAGCAACACAAATGGGTGAAGAAAATAGAGAAACAAAATTAAGAAATATGAAGTGGATCGGAGGTTATTAGAACCCAACGATGTGGTGGAGCACCGTTTTTAACAAAATCCAACATCTTAAACCAACAAAAGCGTTCGCTCACAACTTAAAGGGGTGAAGTTCACAACAAGTAGTTGAACAAGTGACTTTGGGATGTGCGATTCACGTTCTGGCGTTCAGGTCGCAACAAAACTTTGAGGCATGGTGGTGCCATGGGGTTTCACATTCTGGGATGGTTGTCGTCGTGTTAAAGGGAGTAAAGGTTTGGTGGTGACCGTTTGTGGTGAGAAATATGATTTGGAGATAGATGAGACGTGGACTTAACAGACAGAGTGAGTGATTTTTTTAAATTTAATTCAGTAAAATTATTTTCATAAATTGATGTATGACAGTGTATATGCATTTAATTTATTTAAATTTTAATTAATTAGTAATTATTTTTTATTAGTGACGAATTTGTTTTCGTCACTAAATTTTGCCTTTATAAAAAATGGGGTGGAGTGTAGATTTTAAAAAACAATGGGGTGGAGTGTCATTTTTGCAAACCTTGAGGGGGGTGAGTGTATTTTACTCAAAATAGAGAAATAGGTAAAGAAAATGAAGGTGAAAAAAAGATGAAACTATAAAGATGTGTATAAATCATAACTCATTTGAGTATTGTGCTTCAATTCCTTTCACCAAACACTTGCTTGCTTCAATTCTATACTCCATATAATTTTCACATTATCTGTGCTTACTTGCATGTATCTGATTTTAAGTTAAGAACACATTTGGTGTGTTAATTAAAATGTGAGAACTTATGGATTGAATTAAGTTACCTTCACATCTTTTGAATAGGTGTAAAAGGTGAAGGGAAGAGAGATATGAAGAAAAGAAGAGAGAGAAATAGATGTGATAAATGATATGATAGTGACCGATGTGTCTGCTGTTTTTCAGAAAACGGATTACTGTACTTGTTTTTCAGAAAATTATTACTGTATCTGTTATTTAATTTGGGTACTCTTTTGAATTTTGGATATATGGATTATGGTGATTTATTTGAATTGGTGAAAATGAATATTTTGAATTCAATAAGATGAATTATTGAAATTGGTTGTTGATGAAGTGAGAATTGTTGTATTGTTGTTTTGCAAATGTGATTATTTGATAACAGGTTGAAGTGTTGTTTGAGCAAATATGATGAGATTTTCATTATGGAAAGTGATGAAGAAATATGTTATATAATGCATGTATAGAGTTGAGATGTTTGCACAAATACACTTCATACAGTCAATAGACATGTCTGCTAGTTACTGCGGTGCTAGAGAGTGTTTCAGAACCCGGTGACAGAGGTATGTCTGCTAGTTACTGCGGAGCTAGAGAATGTCCCTAAACCGGGGTAGTTCTGGGAGTCTGATAGACTTTATTTGGTGGTTAACTGTTCTGTGTGAACGCGGTGATACCGCTAAGGTTAACAATTGGTACCACATGCATGTGCATTAGAGTCACATATTGAGTCTCACGTTTTTGAGTGGTCCTATGTGATGGAAGAAATATAAGAACTGTGATAGTTGTTGTTGGTGAATATCTGTGAATGATGTTGTTAGTAAAAGTTTGGATGACGTTTACTTTGTTAAAGATATTTTATTGTGGAACAAAGTTGCTAAGTAGAACTGTCTTTGGAAATAATGAGTAAGGAAAGTATTATTGTGAAGAGAAAGTTTTTATAATGTAAACTTATGTATTGTTCTTTCATTACCTGTTATTATGCTTAATTATATGATGAAGTTCTCACCCTTCTGTTGGAATGATGTTCTATGCGACATCGTACAGGTACAGGTGCTAGTGGAGCATCTCATGAGAAGTAGACAGAGAGCTATATACTGTTATTTAGATAGTTATCTAGTAGTATGAGGGTCAATTGCTCTGTATGTAACATTGGGGGACGTGGTTTAATAAATTATTTTGATGAGAGTAATTGACAACTCTTTTTGGTTCTTTCTTTTGTAAACTTGAGTTACATGGAGTTGACGTTTTTGGATGACCATAATGCCTATACTTCTTTTACTGAATTTTTTTTATTGAAGTATGTCTGGAAGATGATTTTTTTATGATTCTATTTATTTCCGTTGTGCAATGCATAAAAGATGAAGTATGATTATTTTATGAAATATTTTGATCTAATGTTTGAGAATGTGACATATGTTATTGAGGAGATATGTAGTCCTGAAATATTTTTGTAATGCTCTCTTTGAATATGCGTATAATCACTCTGATGTAAGTTTAAAATAAACAAGGGGATTAGAGGGTGTTACACTTACAATTTAAAATAGAAGCAAATCTAGATAAAAGCCTCATATCCACTGCCACACCCGCCAATTTTCTTTTGTGAAAATTAACCTTGAGACCAGAAGCCAGCTCAAAGCACCGTAAAACACACTTAATCACAGTTATATTCCGCACAGTAGCCTCTCCAATGAAAATAGTGTCATCTGCAAACTGTAACATAGATATTTCCAACTCCCCTGCCCTGTCAAACTTGAACCCGGAAAACATGCCCTTGCTAACAGCTTGCTGACACAAGCCATGAAGACCCTCTGCCACTACTAAGAACAAAAACGGAGCCAATGGATCACCTTGCCTCAACCCCTTCTCCATCTTGAACTCATCCCCCGGGCTCCCATTAACCAAAACCGAAATTGTAACAGATTCAAGACACAAAAGTTGAAGACATAAATTTTCAAATGAAGGTGTACAATTCTACCGGTGGTGTAGGGATTCTGTTGGTGGACAATTTTAAATATGTTTGTAAGCAATTTATGATCTCAGAAACATGTTCTAATGTTCTAACTCGTGATGGTTACAAAAGCCGAATTCATCCAATTTTTCATTAAATTGTTACTACTTTTTCTGTATCTCTTGTGTGAATGAAGGGTGACAAATGGAGAGTTTGAGATGACAAGTCAATCATATAATTAACCAACCCCACAATTGCATGCCCGAAGCCAAATATTGGTGAGAGTGCCTTTCCTCACCCGGAAATAGCAAAGGTGTGAGTGTTTGTCCTTTTTCAAACGCGATTTCATCCATGAACCAAACACCGCCACTATCTATTCTATTTCTATAGGTTTATCCACTTCCTAGTTTCACTGATTGATGTTGTAATGCATCTTATTTTAGAGAACATATGAAGATACCTAAGAACTACTTTTGTCAGCTTCCGTTGTAAATGACGGTATCTATCTCGTGGCGTAGTTATGAAGTTAGCGAATGCAAATTAGTATTAGTATTACTAACACATATACTATAAGCACTATAAAATTATTTATGTGTCCCAACACCTTATACTTTTAAAATAAATGGTTCATGAAAGAGTATGTATTGGCTATGTTTGGCATGTCATTTCAGCTAGCTTATAGCTTATTTGACTAGCTTAAAATTTATTTTACTAGCTTAAAAGCTCTTCAAAAGTGTTTGGTGAAGGAGCTTATTTCAGTAGCTTAAAGCTTTAAGCTATAAGCTATCTCTGGTAGCTTATAGCTTATTAAATTTATTCTCATTTTTATCCCTATTAATTTATTAAAATTCTACCATTACCCTTATATATTTATAAAAACACTAAACTTATTTTTCATCACACTTACGTATGCAGTTCCCGCCACACCGCTGCGCACCACAAGTATTAAAAATATTATATTAAGATGATAAATAACTTGAGTTAATAAAAATATTTAAAGTGATATTAATTTTAATATTAATATCATATAGATATTAATGTGAAAATAAAGTAATGTTAAATATAAAAATAATTATACAAGTATGTCCTTTTATGTCATTTTACAATTTCAGCTTGTTTAACAGCTAGTTTTTTCAAACACTTTTGTTTTAATCATGTAGCTTTTCAGCTTTCAGCTATCAACTTTCAGCTAGCTTATCAGCTTTCAGCTATCAACTTTCAGCTAGCTTATCAGCTTTCAGCTATCAGCTAGCTTATAAGCTTTAAGCTAGCTTTTCAGTTTTCAGCTAGCTTATCAGCTAAACATGCCAAAAATAGCCATAGAGAAAGTAAATGTGGAAATGAGGTGAGAGGTGTGATATGAACGGATCAAAACTCTTAGGATTATGAGACACATAGCACCTCATGATATTTGATGGTTTCGATTGTGTTCAACTCAAAGTTAAACATGATAAACATCATAGACATACTTCATTGTTCTTTGTATCTCATCATATAATAAACACTTACGGGCATGTAATGCAAATGTGTAGAGATCAATCCCTATACCCCAAAATAATAAAATTGGCTGATTAAAAAAATTTACATCATATATATTACATTTATCATTTATTATTTTCTTTTTCTTTTTGCTCCATACGAATGTCCATGATTTTTAACATTTCTTCTCATTTCGAGAAACCTTTGAAAGATGTTTGTAGAAAAGGTAAAACTCTATGGTTGTCAAATTCAGCTCACATTATCTCGAACTCATATCATGAAGTTCTTAAAACAAGATATCTTATTTTGTTGATTTTTTTCCAAGAAAATATGCATTAAATTAAATCAAAGCGGGCTAAGAAGTCAAGACATTAAAACGAATAAAACGCAATAAGCTGAGAGAATCTCTTCCACTCAAACTGAATTATCAAAAGAAAACATTCTTAGTCAGATACTTAACCACACAATTCGTGCTTTTATGCGCAAAAAGGAGATCAACACGATAAATAAAAAAACATGGAAGGGGGTTTGCAAGAAAGAGAAGATGAGTTTTGCAAAGAGAGGAAGGGGAGCACGCGAAGTTCTTGGGTTTTGCACAGCACTCACTCTTCGGACCAAGAGATTTGTCTTGTTTGCTCGGATTGAAGTGTACTTAGACTTATCTATTTAAGGGCTTAGAAAAACAGAGGATGAAAGAAAGTGGGTGACAAAATGCCAAGAATATAGTACTAGTAAGTAGTAAATTACTAATAGACCAGGAAACTGGAAAGTATGCTATAATGATATTTTATAGTATTTTCCTACTTTAGTGCTGTGCGAACTAGTGCAAGTTTCTAGCTCTTCTTGGAAAGTTCCATGGTAGTG
Source organism: Lotus japonicus (assembly GCF_012489685.1). Lineage (NCBI taxonomy): Eukaryota > Viridiplantae > Streptophyta > Magnoliopsida > Fabales > Fabaceae > Lotus > Lotus japonicus. The sequence continues at coordinate 719,786 of NC_080043.1, forward strand.
TGGGAATTGCGAATGTTTGTCTAAATAATGCAACCTTTTTGTGTCTTCTTTCTTGGTCAACTTCTAGTGTGCTATTGATTATTCGTCAATCGTCCGTATCCATGTTTTTTCTTTCATGAAAATAGCAATATTTAGGTTTCCGAGACAGATATGGGAATGGGGTTGAGACTTTGGAGAATTGAGAACTCCAGTTTAATCTCTACCACTTCACAGTTATAACTATGATCTACAAGTGACCTTACTCCCTTTCTATATTGTTTGGATACACATTGAAAACCATTGTGATGTTAAAATAATAATGGCCAACCTATTTTTCCACCAAGTACTTAGTATGTGTTTGGATGAGCGTTAGCAGAATTGGATTTGGTCAGAAGTGGATCTGGCAGAATTGGATCCGGTAAACGTGAGTTTGAGTGACGTGATTTATGTTTGGATACAGTTACAAGAACGTGATTTTAGTAAGAAAATTTTGTTTGGATATCTTTGATTAGAATTGCTTTTGAGTGTGTAATGACTAAAAGGGGTATGAAAACAAAGCATTGTTAAAACTCATATATGTACGCTGCGAGCAATGTACTTTCCATTTATCATTATGAATTAGGATGGTTTTTATTAGAAGATAGGATATTAATATATCCCGTTGTGTATAAGAAAACATGAGGGGTCTTTAGTTCACAGATTAAAGGCACTTCCAATGAAGTTTCATCTAAAGAAATTGTAGTATGCCTTCACTTAAATGATGCAATACTCATTTGCGAGTGTAAAATTATGCCTTCTATAAAATGTCTCCTGTACAAATTAAAGCCAGCCCCATCATTGTTGGTAGAGGTGCTGATATGAAACAGAAATTTACATACAACTCATTACAAATGAAAAAAATTAAATAAATCAATCAATCAGTTCAACATAATGAATAACGCCATCTAAACTACAACTAGTCCCACATCGGTGAGAAATTTATTATTCCCACATTGCAACTTTGTTTTCCTTTCCCTTGATTACAGCCACCAAAAACAGAGAGAACAATCTAACCACGTTCTTCTTCGATTGGCATGGAATTGCAAGCCCTTCTTCAGAGGATCGATTGGCAGTGGAAAAATCTAACCATGACAGTGGATGAAGGGAAAAGGGGCACAAAGGGAAAGGTTTCAAAAGTTTAAGATTTGGTATTGACATGGTTTCAGAGATTCACGTTTGATGGATGAAGAAGCTGGTATAGGATGCTTCAGCCAGATCCACGTTTCCTCCTTGATCCGGTTCTCAGACGCGAGCAGCCAAACATCAATTTTACATCAATGATCCACGTTACAGCCTTAGATCCGATTTTCAGCTTCAGATCCACGTTCGAGACTCACAACCAAACACACACTTAGACATTCATTATTGAATGTTTCCATTATATATACTATCGTTTTTTTTTGGGTCAAGGGTGCTTCGGTTATTACCAAATGGTTGTCCAATGACACTTACATTAGCCACGACTAAAACCCTAAGGAATGATTCAACAATACAATTAGATTCAACATTTAAGGACAAAGCATGCTAACTCATTCATGCTAATACAACTAACTACCATACGTAGAAAACCAAACAAAGCTTAAGTCTCTAAGTCTCAATTCCTACCAACAGTGAATCAGGATGACATTCAAAGCAATACATTGTAGCTTGTGATTTAACGTTTAGCTAGACGTAATTTCAACCAAACACCCATTACATCTCACAGAATTGAAATGGCGAAAATCAACATTATAATTTATAAATATGATAACGCAAGAAATTCCAATTTCACATATGTAATGAAGCATTTGACTAGATAATGTAATTCACATCACATGTTGCTATAGATTTATTTAATTTATAACAAGATTTACAAAACAAATACAACAAAAAAAGCTTATGTGTGTATGATATACAACATAAAGAAATAGAGAAGCATTGTGGATAATCAAGAATCCATGTAAGCTTGTAACAAAACCCCTGGACTTCACCTTGTTCATCAAACCTAGTAGTTTAGTACATCCACGATAAATCTTGCCTGAAAGATACAGACTTTGCAGCTCCTTGGACACCTCTTTCAGAAATCTGAGGACAATCTTCAACGGCCAAGAAATCTAACTTGAATGATCCAACAAGTGGCTTTAATCCATCATCTGATATCCCCAAACACTTGCTTAACCTTAAACTACATAGCCGATGAAACTGGCTCACAAGCTGCAGCCCCTCATCACTAATCTCTTGGCACCTCACAAGTTCAAGAGATTCAAGATATTCTGCCGCGCAAAGAGCTTCCATTCCAACATCATTGAAGGAATAAACATGATCAAGAGAGAGCTCACGAACTGGACACTTCTGAATCAAACAAAGTATTCCACTTAATGTGAATGAGGATGATGAGGGGAACTCCCCATCAGAGAAAGATATCCTCACTGATTCAAGCTTCGAGCAGTTTTGAGCTAAGGCTTTCAGACTCTCATCTGTTAACCTCAATGGATTATTCATTAAGGAAGGAAGTGAAAAATCAGATGGAACTCTAAATGAAACTGATCGAAGGCCACTTGATCTTTTCGACAAACAAATAATGTCAAAGTCCCTAACCCCAACACACATGTCTAGGTGGATTTTTTCCAGGTTCTTGCACTTCCCCATTACACAAGCAAGCCCTCTCCCAGGACTGATGATGCAATTCACCAGGCTTAGCTCGAGCACATTTTCACACGGGACAGGCTGCTTTTGCCACCTATCTACAGATAACCGATCATAAACTTTCATGTACCGGTAATTAGCATCGACTTCAAATTGCAACCTTTTGAGCTTTTGCCAACCAGGGCCTAGCTTAATCAAGTCACCTTCACCGATAGCTCTGCAGTTCTTAATCGAGAGATCCTCAAGCGTCCCAAGCCGCCCAAGGTACTCAAGCCACTCCACACTGCTCACATTGAGGCATCTGATAAGGTGAAGCCTGGTGAGGTTTTTGCAACCAACAACAAGAGACAATATGCCACAACCAGTGATTCTCGGTGAGAAATTCAACCTCAAAGACGACAATTTGGAAGAAGACGCCAAGTGCCGGAGACCGACATCGGTGATAAAAGTGCAGTAGCTCAAGGAAAGATCAGAGAGCACAGGGCAGTGATTCGCAAGAATGAGAAGACCCTTGTCATCCAATTGTCTCCCTAGCTTTGACATCCAACCAGAGTATGTGATCTCGACTTTCGACAAGTTGAGAAACCTAGTGCATAAACAGGTCAAAGCTTCATCTGCAGGATCCATCCCACATCCAACCTTAAGAGAATTCCTCTGTCCATTATCCAAATTGTAAAGTCGTTTACAAACTAAGGAAACCGAATTTCTGTCACTGGTTTTCTTTATCCGACTCAATATCTCCCATACTAGATGCTCAGGTATGTTATCCATTCAGAATCTCTATTCTCCTCTGCCCAAAACATCAACATAAAATCCTCAATTTCAATTCACAATCTCACACTCATACAAACACTTGTATTCCAACAACAACATCAAAAGTTTCAAAAAAATCCTACACAAGATTGGAACATTATTGTCTGATAACAAAATCATGTGTGATTATTGCTCTGTCGGTCATATTTCTTGCCAAAAGGAGAAACAAAAAATCTATATATAAACAAGTCAGATCTAAACCAAAAGGGTAATTCAATGGATAATTCAATTCAATTGGGATTGGAAAAAAAGGAAAGTGGAAATTAGAATTATATAAAACCTAAACCAAAAGGGTAATTCAATGGTATCATTAGCATGGTGGAATTGAAATTGATAATCACACACTTAATTTTCTGGGAAGAATCAAACATTATTAAGGAAAAGAACTGTGTGATCATACGCACCTGTGTGTCTGTGTTCATACGAGGAAGGAAAATGAAGAATCGCAAAGGAACTGGAAGATGATTGATATTTTTGTTGTTGAAATAGGATTTTTTGTTTTGCTTTTATATATTTTGGTGGATCAATACATTGATCTATTTTTTCTGTCAATGCTGAGTCCAAGAAAGAGTTTTCCAGGCCCAAGAGAGTGTGGCCTGCATAAGCTTGTGCCAATTTGGGCACTATAGCACTTGTTTGCACAGGCCCATTTAAATTCCCAGAATACTTCAACTAATACATTTTCCCAAAAATATGTAAGATTTTTTAATGCCAAAATTCAGATAATCTACTACATACATTCCATCAACAACATAAAAGCATGAGTTTCTAAATTATTTGGTCTTACAAATAAGGTTGTCACAACCAACTAGTCTTATGGCAAGCACGCTAGATCTAAATCCACAATAATATAATATTTTTTTCCTTCAACAATTTTTTTTTTCAATATATTGAAATAAATGACAACTTTAAATCACTCTAAACTATAATATTTTCACAAATAAAAAACTCTTAGGATCTTTCGTTTTGAATTTTAGAGACGAAATCGCCCAATCATAATTGATGAGAGACCACAAATGCAATTAAGCTAAATATTTATTATGATTTTCTATGCATACTCCTTGCAATTATTAAAGTTTGTAATTCTAAAATTTTAAATCACTAGTTAATTATCTTCAATGTTCCCAATACATTTATTAAAAGTGTTTTTAATTGAGTTTTGGAGGGAGGAAATGTAAGGGGGAGACTTATGTGAACTCCTCCATTTTTTATGAGATTTTAAAAAGGGAAGGCTTTGGGGGAATTTCAAGAAACTCTCCAACACTCTTCCAAAATTCTGTCTTAGTTAGTTGTATTCCTCATTCCTTACAACCCCTTTCCTTCCCCTCAAAGCCTTCTCCCCTCCCCTAAAAACTCAGAGACACACCATGATGCTTTCTTTTGGGTTAAAATGACGGGAAAGGAAAAGTGTGAAAGGAAAATGGTGTGAAAACAGAATCTTTTTGTGGAATTGAATGGAAAACAGTATCTATGGGACCCACAAATTTGTTCACACCAGAAATGCCATGAAAATTGACATAATGTGACAAATACCTTCTTTTTCCTATTTTACACACTATACCAACTTTTCAAACTGGTATATTAAAAGAGTTTAATGAATATATCATGTAAAACAGTTTTACACTGATAACCAATCACATTATGTCATGTAAGAAAAATAATTGTTTTCGTGACCGATTTCAATTAGATGTTTGTGTAAAATTTATATACACTGACGGTGCATAGTCCTTTAATTTATATTAAAAACATCTATAAATATTTATATATTTTTATTATGAATTAAAAGAGTATACACTGACAGTGTAAAATTTGTTTACACTAACGACCAATTGAATTCCGCCAAATCAAAAAATATATTTTTATTTTAATTAAAATTTAAAGCAAATGTAACCGATTTCTCTACGTGTCATACTGTGATTGACTGTCAGTGTAAAAAGTGATTGTGCACATCCATTATTGAAATACCATAAAGCGAAATAAAGAAATAAAACTTCAACATTAATGTTTGAGTAAAGTACACTCACCCCCCTTAAGGTTTGTTAGAATTACACTCCATCCCATTCATATCTAAAATCTACATCCCACCCCATTTTATATAGAGGCAAATTTAGTGACGAAAAATATTTTTCATTAATAATTAGTTATTATTTAAATTGTTAATCAATAATTTCAAAAAAAAAATCAATATAATCCAATAAATTTAAAAATGAAAACATCACGATCTTCCTCATTCTCTCAATCGCGTTTTTCCTCCGTAAATTCATAATGCAAATTATGCAATAGCACACCTGCCCGATTTACAAACCATATCTCGAACATAGTGAAACATGCTTGTGTTTTCATATTTGGTAATAATTCAATTTTAATCAAAATAATCTCTTTATACCTCCAATTTTTAAAATTGGGTTGTAGGCCAAAAAAGCAACACAAATGGGTGAAGAAAATAGAGAAACAAAATTATGAAAATATGAAGTGGATCTGAGGTTATTAGAGCCCAACGAGGCGGTGGAGCATCGTTTTTAACAAAATCCAACAATATCTAAGACCAACAGAGCGTTCGCTCACAACTTCAAGGGGTGAAATTCACAAGAAGTAGTTGAACAAGTGGCTTTAGGGATGTGCGATTCACGTTCTGGGGTTCAGGTTGCAACAAAACTTTGAGGCATGGAGGTGCCATGGGGTTTCACATTGTGGGACAGTGGAGCCGTGTTAAAGGGAGTAAAGGCTTGGTGGTGGCCGTTTGTGGTGAGAAATATGATTTGGAGATAGATGGGACGTGGACTTAACAGACAGAGTGAATGGTTTTTTTAAATTTAATTCAGTAAAATTATTTTCATAAATTAATGTATGATAGTGTATATGCATTAAATTTATTTAAATTTTTACTAATTAGTAATTAGTTTTTAGTAGTGAGGAATTTGTTTTCGTCACTAAAATTTGCCTTTATAAAAAATGGGGTGGAGTGTAGATTTTTAAAAAGAATGGGGTGGAGTGTCATTCTTGCAAATCTTGAGGGGGGTGAGTGTATTTTACTCTTAATGTTTTAAAAGTTTAGAGTAAAATACACTCACCCCCTCAAGGTTTGCAAATATGACACTCCACCCCATTTTTTATAAAGGCAAAATTTAGTGACGAAAACAAATTCGTCACTAATAAAAATTAATTACTAATTAATTAAAATTTAAATAAATTAAATGCATATACACTGTCATACATCAATTTATGAAAATAATTTTACTGAATTAAATTTAAAAAAATCACTCACTCTGTCTGTTAAGTCCACGTCTCATCTATCTCCAAATCATATTTCTCACCACAAACGGTCACCACCAAACCTTTACTCCCTTTAGCACGACGACAACCATCCCAGAATGTGAAACCCCATGGCACCACCATGCCTCAAAGTTTTGTTGCGACCTGAACCCCAGAACGTGAATCGCACATCCCAAAGTCACTTGTTCAACTACTTGTTGTGAACTTCGCCCCTTTAAGTTGTGAGTGAACGCTTTGTTGGTTTAAGATGTTGGATTTTGTTAAAAACGGTGCTCCACCACATCGTTGGGTTCTAATAACTTCCGATCCACTTCATATTTCTTAATTTTGTTTCTCTATTTTCTTCACCCATTTGTGTTGCTTTTTGGGTCTACAATCCAATTTTAAAAATTGAAGGTATAAATAGATTATTTTGATTAAAATTGAATTATTACCAAATATGAAAACACAATGTTTCACTATGTTCGAGATATGGTTTGTCAACTAGTCATGTGTGTTATTGCAGAATTTGCATTGTGAATTTACGGAGGAAGAACGCGATTGAGAGAATGAGGAGGACTGTGATGTTTTCATTTTTATATTTATTGGATTATATTGAAAATATTTTTTGAAATTATTGATTAACAATTTAAATAATAACTAATTATTAATGAAGAATATTTTTCGTCACTAAATTTGTCTCTATATAAAATGGGGTGGGGTGTAGATTTTATATAAGAATGGGGTGGAGTGTTATTCTAACAAAACTTGAGGGGGTGAGTGTACTTTACTCAAAAGTTTATATATATAATTAAATGTATATAAGTGTAAAATTGACATTATATCTTGTACTTATTTTTATTTTTTCTCACTTTCCAATCATTCTTCATTTTTTCTCTCAATCGAAACAATTTAAGGATAAATGTGCAACTGTGCAAGACAATATAACTATTTCTTAAATTAAGTTGAAAAAGCTTAAGATGAATAAGTACAAATGACTCGCAATAATAGTGCTGGTAATGTACATATGAAACATGTGTTAGACATGCATCACTTTAAAAATAAATGTTTTCCAGCTATTTCTAGCCAAGTGTTACGAGTAAGTCAAGCAAACTTTATGGTTTTTGGACTGAAGCTAGTGTGTCCATTCACCACTGGCTAGAATCAGATTAAAATATCATCGAAACAACACAAAAGAATCTGGTGATACCTATCCAAGCATTCAATTAGAAATAAAATAGTCGCTTTTTACTACATCTTAATTTCTCCACCTTTCATCCCGTCCAATAATCGATCCTTATCTTCACATAAGATACCTTGTGTGCACCCAATATGAAATCATCTAGATCGAGTTCAAACTTGAAATACACGTACAATATTGAAACAAAAACGGTTTTTCCTACGGTGGGTCAAGTTGAAAACTAGTCCACCGTGGTCCAGGTTACTCTACACCAATAGATTTAATATTTTTAAATATCAATGGCTGAGATTAATTGTTGTTAACATATTTCATTTGTTAAATATATATCAATTTACCAAAACACCCCTGCCACTTTCTACCCAACAAACCCCATCTTCAGCAACGTCAAAAGTGGCCACCACCAACACCATCTTCAGCAACATAATCTAACTAAATCATCAATCAGCTGAATGTCTCAATTTTTCCAGCATAACCAGAAAGCAAATTGAATAGAAAACCATTAACCAAATGCAAAAACACGAACCAATCAGGTAAAGGTAAAAGCTTGTTCCCAATTGTTCCCTTTTTCGTCACCTCTTTAACATGCAGCAACCAAATTCCACCAACAATCAGGGGCGGAGTCACCGGGGTGGCTTACCGGTGCTCCGCACCCCCGTGAATTTTAATTTTTCTTAGCGATGCTATGTAAATTTTTTTTCTAGCACCCCCGTAAACGATAATATAAAATAAAAGTCAGTATGAATCATAAATCACATGGTGGTCCAGTGGCAAGCATTATTGCCTTTAGTCTATGGTTCTCGTGTTCGAATCTTGCTTCCCCTGTTTTATGTTTTTTTAAACGAAAAAAAGAAAATTAACAACTGTTTTGAATGGGAGTCGAACCCATTCCCAAAAAAACACTGTGAGAATAAATTACCACTAAACTAGGTGCGACTCTTGTACTTTAATTTATGTTTTAAGTTATTTATACATTTAATTATTAACATCATTTTTTTTGAAATAACATCATTGATCATTATGATAAATATTTTATATTAATTATTATGTGTTATTTTCTCTTATTTTTTTAGATAACAAACACAGTTTTTTGTTGGTATCTTTTATACTCAAACTAATTATATATTTCTTTTATTTATAAAAATATCAATTGAAAAAATTATATTTGATATAATGAAATTTGATAAAATGTGTAAAATATTAGATTTGTATGTGAAAAGTTTTGTAATTCTTGTGTTTCAACACAAAATTGAAATAGAAAAACTATCACATTTCTACATTTTCATTAATTACGTTTTCACACTCATAACATACTTTATTACGTTTACCTGATTTTTTTAAAAAAGATAAGAAAAAAATTAAGGTGAATTTTTCTCCCTTAACATACTTAATGAAAAATGTGATTCGTATCCAAACATATTGTTATGTTCATGAGGGAAAAAAATATTTTTAATAATTGTGAATGTTTGGATATACAATAAAAATCACGCTAAGGCAAAATGATAGTCGACAAAAGCAATTTTATATTATTTTTTCCACTATAATTTTTTTTAAGTATTACCAAACATGAAACATGCATATATAAATCATTTGTTTGATCTATAGTCCCCCGGCGTGAAAATTCTGGCTACGCCCCTGCCAACAATGAACAAGATTCAAGCTTTTTTATTCAAAATAAAGCATCAATCATTAAAAAAATTGAACATTTTTCCAAACCTTCCATCAACAATGAACACAATTCAATATTTTTTGTTCATAACAGCTTAAATAATGAAAATGACTGAATTTTTTCCCAGCCTTCCACAACAATGACCAAGATTCAAGCTTTTTCTTTTTCAAAACAAAGCTTCAATAATGGAAGGTGACAGATCCGACGAGGAAGTCTCGGTGGAGGCTCCGGGTGGTGGTGGGTTTTGCGGAAGCGGAAGTGGACCCCTGACCCAAACTTGATCATGCCATTAACCTAACTTGTGGAAGCACCAAAGAGAGGGTGAGAAGGAAGATTCAGAGGCACACATCAGAGAAGGGAGAAAGAAATCAGTGAGAGATGGGGCAGGAAGGTGACGGCGGCCGGAGCAGGTGGTGGTGGTGGTGTACCATGGTGATGATGGAAGGAGATGCTGATGATGGAAGGAGAAGGAGAAAGATGGAAAAAATTGAGGAAAGGGATATTTTTGTAATTCAAATGCATAACTGAAACTGGACCATGGTGGTCCAGATTGAAAAAAATCCCACCGTAGGCGCAGCCAACAAAAACACAAAGACCTAAGGCTAGTGCTGATCTTGTAGAAAATGACTGTTTAAACTTTCAATTCAAAGGTTCGATACATAATAGCTGCATTTTCAAAAAGACTTTTTACATTTATTTCACCCGAGTTGAAATTGTGAAAGTGATTAAACACCGGACGTGTTTGTTGCGACTTGCATGAGATGACTTGCGTACAAACGGAGAAGGAGTCATGCCGAGAGTTGAGAGGGATAGTTAGCGGTCCACCACCTTTGGAAGCTTTCTTTTGGTCCCTCTTTCCAAAACTTTCCAAATCGGATGGGTCAATGGGAGTGCATGTTTCCACACTATTAGTCCATCACTGTTCTCTCATTTTAGGGGGAAAATTCAAAAATATTTGTGACGGTAGTCATTTTTGTTGCTGCACTATTCATTTTTGTTTTTGTTTGAATGAAGAATTTGATAGACATAAAGAACTTGATAGTTTTTTTCTAAAATTATCTTATCTCCGTTAGAGGGTGGATGAATACTATTTCAATTCACAAAAATTAAGATAAGTTAGAAATTTAATTTGAATTTCACAGTTGATCTTGATTCATTTTTAAAAAATAATTTTATAGGTTCACTAGGATTATGATAAAATAATACGATAATTTAGACAAATTGGGAAAAATATTGATCTGCTGATTAGAATAATTTCATGTAAAAATTATGCTGGAAATTTGGGTTGTCTTTCTTAAGCTTTAATATTTGGTTTAGGAGAAAAAGAGAGATGTTTATATCAAAAAATGTAATAAAGAGATTCAATTTTATAGGCTGTTTAATATAATAGTAATAGAAAACAAGGAGAAAAATTAATTACTTTTTATTTTAATTTATTCATCCAATTTAAAACATTTATTTGCAATAGAGACACATTTCTAACTTTGTAAAACTATCGGCATAAATGAAATCAAAATTACAAGACGATGAAAGCCCCTATTGTCTCCAAATTTGGGAGACCGTAAAAAGTGGTCGGATACACCACTGTGACTCCTCCTCCTCCATCTCTCCGAACAAATTAAATCAGGGTAGATGTTCCTATCTCTTCTTTATTTCTTTCTCCTCAATTTTTCTCTTCTCTAACTTAACTCTTGCCTAACAAATAAAGTCTTGATAACTAATTAAACAATTCAAATCTCATAAATTTTTATGATGAGAGAGATCAGCACAACATTTCATAATTATCATGCATGTAATTTGAGATGAGATTAAGATTCTCCGTCTTTAACTTATTCCCATGACTCATCAATGAGATTCAGTCAAGTAAACTTTAAAATTATTAATGTAAAGTTATAATTGTAATAATCATATTAAATTATAAATCTTATATTAGTGCATTTTTAAAGGGTTGTCTAAATGACCCATGATAAAGTTTGAGTTAAATAACTCATCATCCAATCACATTGGAGATAAGTGAGTTGAAATTTCTATATTTTATTTATTAATTTATTTTCAACTCATTTATCTCCAATGTGATTGGATGATGGGTTATTTAACTCAAACTTTATCATGAGTCATTTAGACAACCTCATTTTTAAATTGATATATCTAATTTTATCATTAGTTAAGACATGAAACAGGTGTTGGCTTCCGTGGGTCAGTGGAAAACTGATCCACGGTGATACATTTTATCCTCCACCGTTGGATTTATTGGTTAAATATTAGGTGATTCAAATTGAAGGTCCCAAATAATCACAATAACAAAAAAACCCCTGATCCACTTCCTCACTGGTACAATTAATCTCTTCCGTTCTCACTCCATCTCTGCCACCAAGCTCTGGCATACCACTGTGCTTCTCACCTAAGCCACCACTCCATCTCTTCCAGTTCTGAGTTTCAATCCATGAATTTATCTCTTCTTTTACCCCCCAAATGTTTTTATACGGAAATTAATCAAAATCCTAACTCTAATTCCAAATTGGTACCGAATAATTGAAGCCTTTTTCTTCAATCTAATAACATCGAGACAAGCACTTCAAAATGAAATCTTCATTGTTCATTAGACACAAGAAGATCAGATGGCATTATTGTTTTATCCCTTTTCTTCAATCTAATAGCATCAGACCCACACCTCATTTACCCTTTTCTTTAATCAACATTGTTTTATCCTCTTCAATTCAATAGCATCACACACAAGAGAAGAAAGTCCAGAAATAAAATAAAAAAATCAGTCACAAAACCCCAACTTGCAATCCCACAGCAAATCCATTATTCTCCTTCCACTTCCGCACAACACAAGCAGCATGGATATCATCGACATAAGACGAAAACCCCAACTTGCAATGCCTTTTTCTTCATCTGCCACAAAACCTTGCAAAATTCAGATCCAGCAAAAGGATAAGGAAAGAAACGTTTTTCTTCCAGATCCAGCAAGGGTGAACCCCAAATCACCTTCAGCCTAGCAGGTAGTGCATGGGTTTCTTGTTTATCGTTTGATTAGCATGGGTTTCTGGCAATTGGTGGTGGTGGTTTCTGAGGTAGGCTGAAAGAAGGAGGATGAGAATGAGGGTGGGGATTTCTGGTTGTTGATGGTGGACCAGAGAGGAGGGGCCTCGCTAATTTCGAACACTCCGCTTCTATCGCTGTCGCGCGCCATAGTTGCCACCACCGACCACTGGGACCAAAACCACAATGGATTCAGTTCAGAGTTTCACCATGGGTGAAGGGTATTTGTGGAAAAACAAAACTATCAAAGGGACAAAATAGTACTTTCAAACCATTTATGAAGTGAACCACGGTGTGTCACCAAACTCACTGTCCCACCCAAGACATCGTCCATGAAACACTATTTTCTAGGATCTAGATCCCCATGTGGTGATAGTAAGCAATTGATTTACACTTTTGGGAAATTTTGGTTTGTTTGGTGAGTCATTGTCTCATTGATTGACACTTTGCCGTGGTGGGTACATCACAGCTAGATAATAATTGAAAGGAAAAAAATTCTTAACAGATAATGTAATGGAGAAATGAGAAAAAGATAAAGATAGAAGGAAATGAGTTTAAAAAACATGTGTACTAAAATCACGACTGATTTATCACATGTATTAATTTTTCATATTTTTCTTGTTTAAAATTTATCACAGACTCACAGTAAAGCATCCTCCAACACCTTTGGGGCTTTGCCTGAAAGTCAATCTCAAAGGTCTTCTTTGCCTGTACTCTGCCTAAAGCTAAAAAACAATGGAGTCCCCATGGAAGAACTGTTTACCAAATGTGGTAATTAAAAATTAAAATTATATTTTATCAACAGAACACTGACTTCAAGTTTCAAACTATATATGTATAATGTATATACATTTATTTGTATATGAATTGATGTAGGAAATGGAAGATGGGGACTCATTCAACATCAACAATGAAGAACATTTATTTCTTGAAGAGATCCTGCAACAGTTTGCTTTGTCCTCTGAGACCGGAAGTCTAGCAAATAACTTACTCAATAGCACCGACGGTGGGTCGAAGGGAGTAGCCATTGATGAGTCCCAACCTGCCCCTGAAACTCATGACGACCAAGCCGGCGGTCGGAGAGAGAGAAGGAAAGGTAAGAGCTCTTCGGGGCATTTGGACCACGCTGTGGCCGAGAGAAAAAGAAGACTGGAACTGACCCAGGGATTCATAGCACTTTCTGCCTTGATTCCGGGCTTGAAGAAGGTTAGTCATTTTTTATATTATTGCACTAATTTTATTTTATTAATTGTTGCATACCTTTAAATTGCAATATTGGAGTTTTTACATCTATGCATAAAGTCGTGTCCTAATTACTTTGAGTTTCCCTCTAGTGGAAAATGGAATTCTACTTTTAGTGTGTTTGGATTAGGTATTGAGAAGATAACATTGTATGACACCTTTCTAGGGTGTGTATACAGTCCAAGGGAAAAGATAGAAAAATCGAAAAAAATGAGAAAAGATGAAATTAAGAAAAAGTTGGTTCATTAGTTAAAATGATATTTATGAAAATATTGTACGTAATATTTAAGCTAGGACTATTCAATAGTCGGATTCGGGTCAAAATTATCGGTTGTGTCGGGTGAATAGCAGCAAAACTCTAGGCCCGCCACCGTCCGATCTTAGGGTACGATTTTCTCAAGTTCGATTTGAACGAATCACAGGTATAACTCGGGTGGGGTTCACTCAGGTTTGGGGTTCATACTATAAAATCCATAAAATTTGGGAAAAGACAAGCGATGAGACTGAGAAAGAGAAACAATTCACATATTCACATTCAGTAGCACAGAAGATTATTTCAAGAAGAAATTGAGGAAGAGCGGTGGTTATTGTCAATACGTGAAGATCATGCCTTGGACTCAATCAAAGAGAGACGTTGAGGAAGAGCGGTGGTTGTTGTCCTCGATAGGTGAATATCATGCTCTGACTCAATTCCTCTGAAACCCTCCTTCTTCTCTTGTTCTTCTCTCGCCATTCCAACAACGAATGGAGATGGAGCTTTCATATTGTTTTCTATGGATGGGTAGGTTGAAAGGAGAGGATAGAAGAGAAGAGGGTGGGAAGTGGAACATACAAAAGGGGGAAGATAAGCGACGACTAGCTAGCTTCTGGGAAGGGAAGAGAAGAAGAGAAGCGGTGGTGGCTAGGGTTTCTCAATGTCATGAGTGATGGATATGGTTTCTGAGTTGTGAGTGGGGAGAGAGAAGTGAAGATGGTGAAGCAAAGTGTGTGATGAGTGACTAGTGACTAGGGTTTCTCAAGTCAGTGAATATTTAAAAATGTAGGGCTCACTAAAAAACTAGGTTGGGCTGATCTTGGTTTTTTAAAGACTTGCTTCCGTCGAGATGAAGCTCAAACCGAAATCGATCGGATTTTTTAAACACACCTATAAAGCCACGCGGTTTTGGTCAGCCCATTTTTTGATACAATCGTAATTTTAGCACATAAAAAACATATTGTAAATGACTTGTATTGCGTGTTAGTTGAAAAACATAATTCATAGATAAGTTAATTTTTTACATTATCCACCTTATAATTGCACAAAAAATTAAACGTAAAGATGAAAATTTGAAAGCCACAAAAAATTAATTTCTTTCACAATTACTTAGCATGAGATGGTTTTCAATGTGTAGATTGACAAGGTCTCAATTCTTAAGGAAGCAACCACTTATGTGAAACAACTCCAAAATCGAGTAAAAGAGATGGAAGAACAAAGTGCCAAGAAGATAATCGTAGAGTCAATGTCGGTTCTCAATGACGCCGGTTTCCACTATGACCAAGGCATTGTCCCTTACAACATGAACTCTGATAACCGCCACAAACTCAATGATGCAGCACTCCCTGAAGTTGAAGCAAGAGTGATGGAAAAGCAAGTGCTCATCCGAATCCATTGCGACGGAAACCAAGACATTTTGCTCAAAACATTGTCCCACGTTACTAGTCTTGATCTCTCCATTGTAAGCCACACAATGTTACCATTTCGGAAGATTTCTCTTGACGTTACTATTATTGCTCAGGTACACAACAATATATCTTAATTTGTCAACTAATGAAGAATTATGATTTGCAAATTGCTCAATTTGGTTTTGTACAAACATAGACAATAACATATATGCTTTTGCAAATTGTTTAATATATGTGACTATTAATTGCAGATGGGTGACAATTACAAGATAACTTTGAAGGATCTAGTGAGAAGCTTGAGAAAAGTTCTTTTGGAGTCAACTGACATGAAATAGTTGCGACCCATACATGCGAGAGTGATAAATGAGTCAATATACACGATTTAGTTTTATTCATGGAAAGTTTGAGAGTAGCATATAGCACATGCGTATATCGTATTTAAATCTCATACATATGTATGATTTCTAAGTTTTTTTTCTTCTTTCATACATATAAACGAGTTCACAAAATTGTTGTACTTGTCTCTCCCAAAAAGTGTTTTTCTTTTTTCAAATTCAAACTTGTAACATTACTTAATATCGGGAGAAAAAAAGTAAAGGAGTCTCGAAGAAGAGAGAAACTGTGGTGGCAACGACAGGTAAGGACCAATATTGGATGTTTTTGGAAGTGTAGGATTGAGACAAACTAACTCATTTATATAGGAAGTAGTCTAAATCCCAAACACCCCAGGTCAAGACGAATCGCGAGTAGATGTGTTAATTAGCTTCTTGAAGTGAGGTAATTATTCACCATGGTGTGTTTTAAATTTAATTAATTTATTGCTAATCATTACTTTTTGTGTTGGGAATTGCAAAGGAGAAAGTAGCATTGCAAGCCAAAAGACACATAGGAAACCTTGGACATACAAGTTAACTTGATTGCCAGGAACCTAAGTGGAACAATAGGAGCGATCAAATGTGCACTTGGATTACTCGATTAATTGGTGTTAAAATGAACATTACCTCGCCCAAATTCAAAAGGCACACTTCGCCTTAATGTTAAGGTTTGGTGTCTTGTGGGTTGAAACTGGTGAGGTCGGTAAAAGGGGTGAAATCGAACATGGATCGATGTAGTTATAGGATTGCGGATTGGAACGAGCAAGTTCAAAAGGAGCGGCATCTTTGGAGTACGAGTCAATGAAGCTTCAAATTCATAGACACATTCTGCCTTATTGTTAAGGCTTGATATAGTGTGAGCTTGTTGACTAAAATGAGTGACCTGAGTATGGAGAACCGAGTTTGGGCCTAGTGGATCAAAACATACTAAAAGATGTTGAGTGGAATCTTCTAGAACGGGGCGAATGGATCTTCATGTGCTATCTCTTTTGGTATGAGAGATTTATCTTATCACGTTTCTATTGCGGATCGTTGTATTTGAAATATTTTACATTATTGAATGGGTCAAGGCTCACGAGTCTGATACTTACCAGTAGCTACGTGGTTAGGGGCGATTGCACAATAGACTAGATTTTAAGGTATATAGTAGCAAATTGTTGTAGGAGACCTCAAATACAATTGAATACAAAAATTTGAGTCCAAAATTATCTTTCATTCTTAGCTTAGTCTCTAATGAAGTTCACTTTTGTGATGAACACCCTATTTAATTGTTTTCTAAAGGGAATTTTTGCACAATAAGATTTTGGGAATTTGTGATATCAATAATAAGATTTTGGGATTTTGGAGAGAAAAATTTCTCGCGTGGGTCCCACTGATTTTGATCTTTCCATCCACAGTAACATTATAACCAAACAGACAAGACACACTTTTTAATGATGTTTTTCCTCTCATCGTACATTCTTTCCTATGTCCTTCTTGCATTCCAAACACACCGTTAGAAAGATGAAGGAATAAAAGAAAGAAAAGTGAGAGATGTGATTAATGATGTGATAGAAAAAAAAGATAGGAAAAGAAGAATAGTAGAAATGAAATGGTAGAGAAAGAAAAATATAAATATATATCATAACTCGCAATAGTTAATAGATAACGTGTTAAGTTTGGACCTCCACTGTTATTGAGAGTGATTCTACACGAGTTAAGCTCACAAATTACTTAAACATTTTAGTTAGGCTATGTTTGGTTTTATGTCTGTTGCATAAAAATTTAAGATCACAGATGTGAACGTCTTAAATGTGAAAGAGACTATAAACATTCATTAAGTGAAAATACTTATAAACTGAAACGAAACAAACACTTTTAATCATACAAACAACTTCATTCTCATGAGCACAAAGGGTTAAAAAAAGCAAGTTGTTAATAAGATAGTTGAGGACGAAAACGATCGGTGGTGACGTCGTTCAACAGAGCTTGTCTGACGTTGTCCACTATATCAGGCACCGTCGTGTTTTCGCACGCGTCACCAATCTGCCATCCACAAAGACAGACACAGTACGTTGTTAAAATTCAATACACAATTTTTACCGTACAATACAACACGTGACATATAATTATTATTTCCCACCAAACATTTTGTTTTATCAATTACTTTACCTAGAAAATGTTGAAGAATGAGCTAGGATCGATATAATTATATATCATTAAATTAAATGTGATAGAATTAAGTTTTTTTTTAAGTTAAGTAATAAAAATTTGTGTTTGAGAATAAGAGTTTAATTTTTGTGCATCGGTAAGGTATAGAAGTTTGACACAATTATTCAATTATAATTCATTTTTCTAATTTTTTTTATAAGTCAAATAGATTAAAGCAAGCAGAAGGACAATTATACATCTCATTGTGGTAATCATGTTTAAGTTGAGTATGACCATTATAAACAATAATGTTGTTCTTATTATATACTTAGCCAGCATTTGCATTCACATAAACTTAAACCGAAAACTTCTACTTAATTTAATTTTTATTTATTTTGACCATTGATAATTTAAGATAATTATTGCATGTCATGTGTATCATTTTTCAACATTTAAATGTAGAACATGAAACTCTAGCTATGCGTACCTGAGCAATGATAGTAATACTGAGAGTTGAATTCCCAAACGGCAAGACACTGCTTCCGGTGACACACAAACGAAGATTTTCAAGTAAGTCCAATATTTTGAGCTCAATGCCATTTTCCCTCTCACAATGGATCACAATAAGCACCTCATTCTCCAACACCCTTGCTTTAACATCAGGGAACAATTCTCTGGGTCTACACAAATCCTCAGAATTATTTGTTTCACTTGATGTGGTAGGAGTATCTTCACGATTTGCACTCAGATTCATTTTCTTCAGAACTATCATTGATTCTTTGCCTCTCCCATTTCCCTGTTGTTCTAACTCTGTCACGCGCTCTTTCAGTTGCTTCACATAATCGATAGCTCCGTGAACTATTGAGGTCTTGTCCGTCTATTAATCATCATCGGCAATAATTATCATGTGTTTCGCACATATTCTTTGAATATGAAGATTAGTAAATTTTTTTGACTCTGTTAATATTTGCAGCAACTATAAATCACTAGAAATGTGAACTATGTTGGATGTATGCTATATTAACTGTATGTTCGTTTATTAATTATTGTTCATTAATCATTTGTAACATAGAAACAATTTAAGTTGCACTTGTTCTTAATTTAGAATAATTTTATAAATAATTTGTGAGTAAAAAAATTAAATATAAAAATTTTGAACCACAAACTAACTTGATGAACAATGTGATCACATCCCTACTTTCCGCTCTCGTGCTTGTGTCCAATCAGCTTTTGGCATCTGACAGCGATAAGTCATTTTGGAAAAGGTGAAAGTTGAACTTTATAGAAATGCCTTTGACCAACAAAAAAAACTTTATAGAAATGCCCAATTAGAGGGCACAACTATTTTATCACAAACATTTTATTCATAAAAATGCAGTGTTCGATGTAGATATGGAAAGCCCATATATATAAAGAAATATATGGTTAAATAAATAAATTCTATCCACCCACCTATTTTCTAGGGTTAATTATAATTTTTATTCCTATAAAAGAATTGACTTATTTGCTATCAATTTTTTTTTGACTTATTACCCAATTAAAATTTATTCAATTTTTCTTAGAAAGTGAAAATATATATTAATAAATTAAAGTCTAAGAGCATGTCACTCGAGTAGGAAAGTCAAACGCAACTGATCTATTACAGAATAAAGAGCAAATCATCCAAAAGACCCAAACAGACAAAAGAGAACAAACCTAATAGCCCGAGCAAAAACCACCCAAAATTTATTCGATTTAATCCTTAAAAATATGAAATAATTTGTTTTAAATTTTTCTTTAGTCTCTCAAGAGGAATTGAAACCACAATATTTTTATTATATTCACAATAACCTAAATTAAATAAATCTTTTGGTAGGAACTAAAACAAGATTATTAATTATGTAATAAAAAAAATTTATTTAACACTATTTTTATTTTATTTTTTAAAATATTTACAATAAATTTAAGAAATGCATTTTTCTTTGAACTAAAATATTTGAGATTGATAAAAATAGTGCAATATTTTTTAAGAAATGCATTTTTATTTAACACTAAACTTTTATCAATTATATTTTTTTAAAAAAGTGCAATATTTAAACTTTGAAACCATTTGTGTTTTCACTTTTTCTTTTCTCCTTTGCGATGTTATCATTTGGACTTTGGACCTTGCCTTTTTACTTTATTCTACGCTTTTCACTTTCTTCATCATTATTAAGTATTATGTCTTAAAAAAAATTATGTCTTGAAGTTGGAAGTGTCCAGAATCCAGATAGTATATTCCTTCGTTATCTGGTGCATCCTTGGCTAAGGACGACTGTGAAGATTTGCAAACTCCTTTTCCCCCATTTTTTTACAGATGGATGACAAAAATAATAGATAGTTATAGCTTATGAACCTTATTTTTTATAAAATAATATCATACATGAAAGAAAAATGGAAAAAAACAACCTCAGAAAATAGAAGAGAGATTAAAAAACAAGTGGGTTTTATTTTAATCTAGGTTTTAATTTGAAAAATTAAAGAAAAAAATTGGCTCAATTTACTAGAAGAAAAAAGAAGAAATAAAATCAACAATTGATGTACAAATCAAAGTTGACACTAAGAAAAAAAATAGCTACTAAGTTTAAAATTGTTTGATTGTATTTTTAGGTTGGGTTAGATTTAAACGGTAGTGGGCCTGCAAATGTTTAGACATTCTCCAAACCATGGTAGTCAGTATCGCACGATACGTATCCCGATACGATACGAAAATCAACCAAACGATACGTATCCCATGTATGTATCTTTTTGTGTTCGTATCGTGACCTGTATCGCACATATCGCATGAGTATCGCACGATACGTATCCCGATACGATACAAAAACAGTTTTTCAAATGCCGTTTCATCTTACTCCCCTAGAAAAATTAGGGAGTGGGCATTTAATTTCATTAAAAATTAGTAAATTGCTCTAAAAAGTGATGTTTTCTTTGATTCTTTCACCCTTTCACGTTCAACTTCACTTCAGCAGCCCTTTCATGTTTCACGTTCAACTTCAGCAGCCCTTTAATGGCTTGGAATTAGGGAGTGGGCATTTAATTTCATCTCTTTGATGTTTAGTACTTTAGTTTGGCTTATGGCTTGGAATTAGGTTGAACTTGAACTTTGTGAGACTATTTTTCTACTTATGACTTGGATCTTTGATTATTTTGAACTATATTTAGATGATATATTAGTATATTATTTAATTTATGACTTAATTTTTTTTGTGTCCGTATCTTACGATACACGTTACGATACGATACGCGACACGGAATTAGGGTCTAGCGATACACGATACGTATCTCGATTTGACTACCTTGCTCCAAACTAATTAGCCAGGAATTTAATTTTTCTTTGGTCCATCGGAAAATTAAGCAATGTTTTGTTTTCTAAGAATTAAATGTAATTGTGTAAACTCCACCACAAATTTTTTCTGGCTTCTGAATTTGTCAAGCTCTTAAATTCATTTCTCAAATTTTATTTTTAAAAACAAGCATAGTCTTTTTTTTTACATTGAAAACATAAATTGCGCACACTAGGGATTGATTCTTGGACCTCTCTACCCCAACTTTATGTCTCTAACTCTTACCACTTGAGCTATCATTTAAAGATAAAAACAAGCATAGTCTAAATGAATGTTAATTAAATATTTAAAGAAAAGCAATCTTATTTAACTCTTTGGAGAAAATAATAATCAAAATTACCTTTCTCTTTTCGTTTCTTAAAAAATAAAATATTTCAAACACTTATATATAATAGTAGTTTTTTTTAACTTTTACATTGAGAAGGATTCGTATCCCTCGTGTGGAAATCTCACATTATCATATCATGTAGAGATCTTAACCTTCAGATTTCATGGAAAAAAATAATTAAAGGTCAAAATCTTTTACATGTCATGTGAGATTAGCACATGAGGGATCTAAATTTACCCATTCGTAAAACTGTGGATATATATCCAATAAATGATTTCCGGAGATCGAATTAAAAATTAAAATGATATTAAATATTATTTTATAATTTATTTTATAAATAAAGTAATAATAATCAATAATAAATTAAACAGAAAAACAAATTAAGAACTAAAAAATTGAATAATAATTTTCCAATATAAAAAAACAAATTGTAATCGGTGTTTATTTCCTTCCTTGAAACAACAGATGTTAAAAAAGAAAAGGGATTAATCCCATTACCTTCTTCAAGCCAGGAATAGTAGCTGAAAGTGCTATGAACTTCTCTGTCAAATCCTGTCTCCGTTTTCTCTCCGCCATAACATGATCCGTTGTCTGAGAATCGCTTCTATTCTTCTTTCCTCTTTGAGTGGTGGTGCTTGGTAATTTTGGTTCCAAGCTCACATGATTTTTTTCCAGGTTCCTTTTTCTTCTGGAGGACAAAGAAGAATTATTACTAGATTTAGAATTAGAATGTGTACCTCGTTCTGAGGTTGCACTCGCAGGTAAAATCGTGGAGTTATCGAAAGACAAAATGAATGTTCTCGGTTGAAGCTTTTTCTGGACAACCAAAGATTGAGATTCATGGTCAGGAGACAAATCTGGTGGTAGCAGGATATCTCTTAAGAACTCATCCTCATCCTCATCACTACTACCCAAGATTTCCTGTAACAGTTGTTTCATAACAGAACATGTTAATTTAGGTCATAATAGGACACTATGTATGATGCTGCTTTGAAAATACTGTGATAGCTAGCGTGTTACCATCTGATGAAGAGGGAAATTCTCCCATGACTGCTCCATCATCAGAAAGTGGAAGATTGGATGAGTGGCTTTGGGTTATGCAATTATTGTATTTGACTATTTAGTCTCCACAGAAGGAAGAAGGGCCCTGAGTGGGTGATTGATGATAAGGGGGCAAGGAAAGGGTATAAATAAAATCAGTAACAAACTGGTCTACTTTCATTAAATGCATTCATTTGCATCAATTCAAAAAAGTGGTTGATAATGTAGTGTGTGTTTGGATCAGAGTTAGCATAATTGATATGGCTAGAATTAAGTCTGATAACATGATTTTAAGTGACGTGATTTATGTTTGAATACATTTACCCACAATTGATTTTCGTAACTGAAACACAGTGCTTACACAAAATCGGACCAGTCAGATGAAGAAGCTACTCTTGATCAATTCTACCAGATTCACATCAAGCTTGTAGAATTGATTCTCAAAATTGGTTTTCAAACATTTGGCTTAATGGGTCCAAAGGCCCCTGAGATTACAAAGGGAATCAAATCTAGGACCTAGAAAAATTTTGCATCAAATTGGGTCCCTAATTTTTTTTTTAATTCAATTAAGGTCAAAGTGTGCCAGAGCTTAATTTTGTCACAATCAGCAATACCACGTGGCTTTTTTATTTTTTTTAATTAGAAAAATTAATTAAAATTTTAATTTTAATTCCAAGTCAGTTATATGAGCAGAAAAAAAAAAACTTAATAAAATTATAATCTAAATATAAATCCTTAATCTAAATAATGACCTAAACTAATTAATCCCTAACCTAATCTAATAATCAAAATTTCCTAAATTGAACCCTTTCAGCTCCAAATTCAACCCTAGATTGAACCCTTTCAGCCTCTTCTCCCACCATACCCTTTCAGCCTCCTCTCCTAAAATCTCATTGAACTTCTCATCGTCCTCCCTCCTCTCCCACCATACCCACCCTCAACCTCACCCACCCCCAACCCAACCCCCCACCCCCAACCCGGCAAACCCGCCGTGTGGGTCGCGCTCCACTGTCGCTTCCCTGTCGCTTCCCTTTGTAATCTCATGGATCCAAACATTTTCAAAACACTAGAGATCCACGTTTGAGACCCTGATCCACGTTTGGAGCTTAGATCCACGTTTGAGAATCACAACCAAACACATTCGTATTATACATGAATGACCCAGAATACTATTAATCCAGCATGGGTCGTGACCAACAAATAACTTACATATGTCTATTTTTTACTTATGTTCTTTATTTCTTTATTTTTTTTAAAGGAATGAAAATAGTTAATAAAATTAAGACTTGACTGCATTTTTAGTCCTCAACTTAGCGTGAATGTGCAATTAGAGCCCCTGAACTTTGGAAATCGCATTTCTAGTCCCAAATGTTACACTCCGTTAGAAAACGTTGGGATTTTCCAACGAGTTCTTCATCACCTTCAAACCTCATTCCATCATCTTCTCAAAAAAATAATCCAAAAAATCAAACTTCAAAAACACAAATCAAGTTCAAACAAACACACAAAATGCTTTGTTAAGAATAGAATCTCAACTGTTGCTCAATTCTTTTGTCGTTTTCAATTCTTCATGACCAAGGAATAAAAGACACCCAAGTTCTTGCTCTCCTCTCTCTCTCTCTCTCTCTCTCTCTCTCTCGCCAATTAGGGTTTCAGAGGTTGGATTCCCCAAACCGCCTAGCAATCCTGCCCTCACTGATCCTCTTCCACCTTCTCCAGGTTGCACACATCACCATCATTTTAGAGGTTGAATCCCCACCATCGCCAGCGACCCTCCCCATCCACCAACCTTTTCCACCTTCCCTAGATCGCACACATCACCATTGTTTCAGAGGTTGAGTCCCCACCACCGCTCAGCGACCTCGACCCCAAAAGCTCGACCGACATCCTTCGGCGATCGAGAGCTTCACCTACGTCCTTTGCATATCGAGATTAAAAATTGATCGAGAGATCTAAAGCAATGCCTCCTCCTCCTCCTCCTCCTCCTCCTCCTCCTCCTCCTTATAGGTTGAATCCCCACCACCACTCGACCCACGTCTTTCACAGATCGAGATTTAAAAATGACAAAGAGATCTAAGATAGTGCCTCCTTCTCTTTCTGGGTCTTAGGGTTTTTGCTTCTCTGATCTGATGGTTGAATCCCCACCATTTCTCAACCCATTTCCTTTGCAAATCGAGATTCGAAAACAGCCGAGAGATCTAAGATTCATCCTCCTCCCTCTGGGCTTTGGGGTTTTTGCTTCTCTTATCTGGGTTGAATCCCACCACCACCTGACCTACGTCCTTCACAGATCGAGAGCTTGACACACGTCCTTCGCAGATCGAGATTTGAAAATGACAGTGAGATCTAGGACGATGCCTCCTCCTCCTTATCTTTTTAGGTTTTGGGGGGTTTTGCTTCTCTGATTTGATGGTTGTCTGACAAAGCTTCAAACTTTAGTTTGAAAGATGTGGTGCTTTGATCTCGATTTTGGGCTGTGGAGGTTTCTGGGAGGCACAATAGTGATGCTTTTTTACCCGGTGATTATTGTTTTGGGTTTTTGTTTTACACTTATTTTTACTAGGTTCCTCCAAATAAGCTTTCATGCAGAACCAGCGTGGTATATTGTTTTGGTTCTCTTGTGGATGTGAAATGTTTTGTAACCTTTTGGGTTTGAAGAAGTTTGATTTTTTGTAATTTTTTTTAAGATGAAGAATTTGATGGAGGAGCAGAGAAGGGTCAATTAATACATTAACCAATAACTATTAAGTAAATAATAGAATTAATAGTAACATTTATTTTAAAAATAAAATAAAAAGAGAAAGTGTTTAATTAATTACACTCTTGATCTATGTGGTTGGTACTTGATACTCATCATTTCATGTATCATACCCTACTCTGACTTAAGGTATGGTAGCAAGTATATACTAAAAAATCAACAATAATATCTTACCACTTAGTGCGTTGATTGTGGGTTGAAGCATTAGTCTTACCACTCCTAATGGTGAAATACTAGTAAAAACTAAAAAAAAAAAATCTTATTAAATAATAAAAATAAAAACTTAACCCTCAAATAATAGTGGTCATTATTATGCGGACATTAGAAAGTGGACGGCGAGAGTGAGAACAGACATGAAACAGTCGCTTCACTCGCTTGTCTTGTCATTGGAGGGTGTGTGAGTGAGAATGCAAAGAAAGTGATCTAAGAAAGGTACCGCTAGGCAAAGATAATATATGAAGTGAAATAGTGAATGGTTCTGCTCTGTTCACATCATCACATGCATGTTTTACTTCTCCTGCTAAGTAACAACAGTTTTAATTTAGCTATGGTGGTTCACTGAAAAACCAAATATTAATGTTTGGTTCACAGCTTCCCCCAATGAAAAAGAGGTTGAAGCCGAAGGAAGATAGAAATACAAATAACGAAAATTGAAGTGTATAAAAATTTCCATCATTTGGCCGTTTTATCTTTTTTAGTTGGTTTTTATCTGATTTATGTTGTAGATTGTGATTTGTTGGAGCTTAGTAATTTACAATCTTTTTATAATTGTGCTATATTAATAAATCATTTTGCTTTCAAAAAATAAAAATAAAGGAAAAATTACACGCATCTCCCCTAAGATTTATTATTATTGCACTTCGTTCCCCCTATTATGTATAATGCATTGACCCTCCGGGTGGTTTAGACCGGTCAGTTATGGTTGGAGCTCCGGACCGACTGAGCTGATCGAACCAAATTTAAATACAATAAAAAGAGCGCAATAAAATTGGGTGGAAATAAAATGTATAGGAAGAGAAAGATAAAAATAAAAATAAGTGAAAATATATATACTTCCTCCGTTTTAGAATAAGTGTCTACTTAGAGAAGATACACACATATTAAGAAGTGCAATCAATTTTCCTAAAATCAAAAAAATAGTATCAAGTTTCCTATTTTACCCTTTTAAGCTTTATTCCTATCTTTTCACATTAATTCTCTCAATATCCTCGCCAGTATTTATTTTCATTCCTAGGAGGTAGCAACTCTTTAACAAACCAGCGGTGTAACCTTTCATTTGATAAAACCATAACTATCTTATCTATTTACACCCTCCGTTCCAGAAAGATTGTAGTTTTATGTATGATTTCAATATTCCAAATAGTTTGTTGTTTTAGTATGTCAATGAATCTTTTGCTAATTTTTTTCACATATACCCTCATTTAATACACTTTCTCTCACTTATCACTTTTTCATATTAACCAACCACAAGTAAAATAAGGGAACTTCAGTAACATTATACTTGTAAAGTTAAATAAGGGAACTTCAGTAACATTCTTTTGTAACATTATACTTGTAAAGTTAAATAAGGGAACTTCAGTAACATTATACTTGCAATTATTATCATCTTATTCTTTGTGCCACAACCTTAAATAACAATCTTTGTGAAACAGAAGGAGTATCTTCTAATATCAATCTTCTATTTCCTTTTATTAAAAAAAATTCCTTATTACGGAAGGAGTCCCTTTTTTTTTCTTCTAAAAAGCAAAATTTTATTGAATGCGAAAGAAGTCGAGATATGAATTCTCTCGACAATG
Source organism: Lotus japonicus (assembly GCF_012489685.1). Classification (NCBI taxonomy): domain Eukaryota; kingdom Viridiplantae; phylum Streptophyta; class Magnoliopsida; order Fabales; family Fabaceae; genus Lotus; species Lotus japonicus. The sequence goes on from NC_080043.1 coordinate 747,099, forward strand.
GATTAGATACAAAACAAAGCAAAAACGAAAGCAACAAACGCCTACCTACACGATACACACACAAAAAGACCGTCAAAATAACGCAAACCGAAACCACGCAAACCAAACGCATGCCTACCTACCTGTTTGACTCCTTCCATTATTATTTACGGCAATTATTACTTAGTGAGTCTTTATGGAGAATATAATAGAATTTATTGTAATTGAAACTCTATAAGGGTATTATTGGGAAATAGTCATTTAATAGTCTCTTAAAATTATAAGTGAACAAATATTCTGAAATAAATTTTTTTGCTCTATGTGAACACTTATTTTAAAACGAATAGAGTATATAAAATACGATGTAAATGTATGATTGTTGTTTAATTAATGAATTACTAGTTTTTTTTTTTTTTTGGAAAATGGATAATATATTAGAAATCAAGAAGCCATAGAGGCTAATACATCAGAAGACATCAAAACGTCTATAACCGGCGAAACCTCCTCAATCCAAATAACATTGGAGAATTTTGAGGAGTTCTTTGCCAAAAAGTCAACTACTGAATTGCCGAAACGGCGAACAATGGACAAATAAAAAAACTAAAGGAGGAATAGTGGTTTAGCTCTTACATTTGTTTGGAATGGGATCAATAATGATTTATTGGAATGAAGTGTGTTGGCACTTTCACGTTGGATTTTAGCACGTGACCCACAGGCGACCTTTGGGTTTTGGCTGGATTGTGAGTCATAAATCATCATTTATATCCATTTCAGACTATTTATATCATGATTGATTCTTTACTGTTTTCCCTAACAATCTCGTTTCTCTATGTCAAACAAATATTTTCGTCACGTTTATTTTATGTTTCCCAACCCACGAGAGAACGAATATTTGTTTTTTTTTCTTTATTTTTGTATCGGTTTTTTCAACAATAAAATAATTTGGAGTTATTTTTTTTATAGGCAAATAATTTGGAGTTATTTTTTTTATGGGCAGATAATTTGGAGTTATGATATGAGTAATGATATATACACACCTCCTTATTTATACACTTCATTTTCACCTATTTTATTTTTATCTCTCTCCTTTTATCATCTATCACATCTTATACTTTCTCCCTCTTACTTTTTCTTTTCTTCATATTTCTCTCCTTCTCCACCTCTTTCCACCTCAATTTAGAGGTGTGGACAAATAATTATTGTTATGATATATTGATTATATTGACATTTCACTTTTTCTTAGGGGGCGTTTGTTTCAAGGTTTGAGATCACATTCCCGGGAATGGTATTCCTAGGAATATGATTACAGGGTATGCTATTCCTGAGTAAATTTTATAAATGTGTTTGGTAAGTATTTTGTATTCCTGGGAACATTTTAAAATTTTCTTAATTTAAAAATTAAAAAAAACTTAAAAATAGAGGTAATAATGATAAATTGTGGGAGAAGTGGGAAGTTACATTCATCTTTCCCATGGGAATGTAAGATTCCCAACCTTTTTCATGGGAATCAATATGAAGGAAATCATGAGAATTATGGAAGTTATTTTATTCCCGGGAATGATTGATACCCAGGAATCATAGTTTCCAATCTTGTAACAAACACAGGAATGTTCATTCCCAACATTCATATTCCCGGGAATCTCTTTCTAAATCTTGAAACAAACGCCTCCTAATATCTCATTTCCTTTTTTTCATATTTTTTTTAATAAGATTAGTGGTCAAATTGGTCTATGTATTTTTTTATCAAATTTCATTTTTACCCCTCACCAAAAAAATTGCTGATATACCCCTTTGTTTACAAAAAAATGTGGCTTTTATCTACGTTGAAGGGTGGATGTATAAGAGATTAGAGCTAAGTTAACAGTATTAAAATCACTTTTAGTTTAAATTTATTTTCCATTAATTAACAAATCTAAAAAATATTTATATATATCACTCGTAGACCTTGCCTTTTTCCTTAAGTGTTAAAAGTTCAATTACCTCTGATTTCTCAACCATTTTGTATTTAATAAACGAACAAAATAAATCATGTATTTCAATGCTTTGTTTTTTCTTTTATTTTGATTAGGTTGAAAATAAGGAAGGATGAAGATGATAGCATTCTTTCATCTACTAGGCCCAAAAGAAACACTCTAATAAGCCCAAGTGGCTATACTGGATTATGTTTAATTTTGGACTATGGTACTTGTTTAATTCTATAACCTTCTTCAGTTAGACAAATCTTTTAAAATTGTGACACATGTATGGTTGTCCTTAGCCCGTAGTAAACCAGCTTAATGCATGAAAAACAAAAGAAATGGAAATGGAAAAAAGAAACTTGAAGCAGTCTGGTCTCCAAAAGAAATGATTGTTAGTTTTTGACATAAGAAAGCAATATTACAACTTACAGTGAATAATCTAGAAATGAAAAATTTTGCAACAGAAGAGGAGATGAGAGCGACAAACAAAGAGAAAGTTAAAAACTTGGGATAACAACAACATGATTAGAGGCGAGGACGACAATTACATCCAAATCTACCAAAGGTTCTTTGATCTCGAAAGACATGGAACAGGACACTGATCTTGGTGGGGGTGGTGAGAGAGACTTGATCGCGCCTTTAGAAACTAGAATCGTATAAAGATAGGAATCATACCAAAGAAATCGGAACTGCATCGCTAGAAGGAGGTGGCGGTTGGTGCGGCTAGGAAAGGAAGAAGACCAAAGACTAGGATTTAAGAAGAGCAGTGAGTAAGTATTGGTGGAGAACGAGGAGAAGAGAATAGAAGGAGTTGATGTTGTGATGGTTAGGATCTATTTGTCTGTAGTTTTCAAAAACTGTTTTTGAAAACAATTTTCATTTCAGTTTTTAAAACTAAAATATCAAAACAGCTAAAAGATGTTTTCAGTTTCAGTTTTTAGTTTTTAGATATCAGTTTCCTAAGTGTTATAAAACATGTCATTCAATTGTTTTCTTATTCTAAAAACTGTTTTTAATAATTGTTTTTTAGAACTGTTTTAAAAATAGAAAACTAAACTGCAATCAAACAATAGTGTTTGCGACGACTAGGGTTTGCTAGGAAATGGGAAGAGATGTGAGAGGAGGAGAGGGAGAGAATAGAGAAGAGTGACGCCAATGTAGAGAAGGAAAGCTAGGTTTTCTTCTCTCACATTGAATGTCTCTAGTACTAGGCTAAATGGCTAACTTATGGGCTCTCTTTTATACAGGTGTTTCGGTGGGTTGGAGCCAAAATTGAAATAGACCATAAAAGACCAACAAAAACTGACTTTTGTTACCTGTTGGACTCGTGGACCAAATCGAACCGAGTCATGGTTAGATACGAGCCTCATGGACAACCTTAAAAGTTAAATATGTTTTCAGTCCTGCAAATTTTTAATATCAAATTTGGTAAAAAAAAATTCAAATAATACCCTCATGATGTCATAAATATGTCATTGACCAATTTTTAGCCCGTCACCAATCTATGTGGTGAGTTCATTTTTTTTTTGTCCGTTAAATAAAACATCGATTTTAGTCTTTTATAACTTCCCCTTCTTCCTCTTTTCATTTCTCAAAACTACACCACATTGTGCGGCGGTGGTCATGACGCTACCACCACCAACGACTACAACCAAGGGAAAAAAATAATAAGTAGGAGGTTATAAATAATTTTTATAGTGACTAGATTCTACTATTATTAATTATATAAAATTTAGATCGCACAAAATCATATATTTCATAAAACTAAACTTTGACAAGTTTTGATAAAAAACATTCAAGGATTCGAAATTTTATTATAACCTTTATAATAATCTAACTTGTTTACCAATAAATCAATGCCTTATAAGTTGTGGTGAATGTGTCTGCAATATCATTTCCAAGATAAATAGAAAGAATAGAATAAAATATAATGTGAAAACACCAAAGAATTCACTTGAGCCAAGAACAGAATCGAGAAAGAAAATAAAGGGAATGAATCGTCTCATTTTTTCATGTTTTCCTATATAGAAAATTTTGTTATATATAAATATTTAAAAAATATCACCTACAACTAATTAATACAAGCATATAAATTATAAAGAGATAAACGCAGAATTTTCAGTGAGAAATATATGAGAAAATCCATTACCAACAATAAAGGAGAGCAAAGATGCATGAGTGTGGGTGGGACAACGTAACAGACCGTAAAAAGAAGATTGGTCAAGTACACTTAGGGCCCGTTTGGTTACCAGGACAGGATAGGATAAGACAGGATAATAATCATATCCTGTTGTTATCTGTTGTTTGTTGCGTCAGCAGGATATGATAACACTATCCTGTCTCATATCCTATCCTGTCAATCATGTGTAAAAGTTATCCTGAGGGGGGAGTTAGGATAGAGCAGGATAGGATACCAGTTATATATTTTCTTTCAGTATCCTAACTCCAAATTAATTTATTTTAATATTATATAATTTATAATTTATAATAATAATATTAATTAATAAATATAAAAATATTAATTTAACTAAAATAAAAATAAATAAAATTATTATTCATAAATTGTAAAATAGACTACTCACTTACAAATATTGATTTTTTAATAATAATAGACTAATTTAATATTTTCATATCCTATTATCTAAAAATTATTTATCTACTTATATAATAATTTAAATATAAAGTATTTTTGAAATAATAATATTTTTAATTTAGTTAATTTTTATTGTTTATCACGTGTCACAACTAAGTGAAAAACATTGATTACAAATATTGATTTTTTAATAGTAGTAGATTAATCTTTTATTTTCATCTCCTATTATTTAAAACTACTTATCTACTTATATAATAATTTATAATTCAAATATAAAGTACTTTTGAAATAATAATATTCTTAATTTAGTTAATTTTATTGTTAATTATCACGTGTCACAACTAATTGAAAACCAATCGGTTAACTGCATAATTTTATTTAACATATAGGACATCTTCAAAACAATAAAATAGGCTAATTAATAAAATTTAAATTAATTTTATTTATTTTAAAATATAGACTCATTCATGAAAATGTAAAGAAATTAAATTTAATAGAATGATCAATTTTAAATGTATTTTTTATTCAAATATAAATCTGATACATTTTTCTTTATCATATCCTGTTCTTATCATGTGCACCTCAAACACAGGATATGATAAGAGTCTATCCTGCTCTTATCCTATCCTGTTGATATCCTGTTCACATATCATATCCTATCATATCCTATCCTGACCACCAAACGGGTCATTAGCTTCTATTATGTCCAAAGGACAATTCCACGCATATGGTGTTCTGAGCAAAACACGTGAACGGGGCCACAGGCCCACAGTCATTACACTCCAATAAACTCCTAAACGATTAGAAAGCATAATTTGAGAATCTAGTTTGTTCAGTTTTTTTATTACAAATTGAAAGGATAAGGGCTGAATATGAGTGGTTTGTGAGAGCAAGACCACTCCACCACTTCATCCCCTACAATCTTAACTATAACTTGAATATACTCACTTGATTGATACACTAGCAAGGATCACAATGGCATAATGTCATATTACTTCAAAAGACCCTCTCTCAAAACTTTCACCAATTCTTCCCCTGTCAACTTGTATTCCTCACCCATCTGCCATATATTAGGCATCATTTTAGAACTTCAAAAGTACAAACAAGTAATATCACAGTACAATAATTTAGAGTAAAATACATTTCACTATATAGTTTTGTTCATGTGTATTAGAAATTGGGATGCCTATACTCAACCACAAAAGCTAGCTCAAGAGTTGAGGTTTGCACAACCCTTATAAACACTTGATTGGCCTTATCTCTAGCCAATGTGGGACTTCTAACACACCCCCTCACGTGCAGGATTGAACAGACTGGAACGTGGGAACAACAACGGGTGGCCCAAATATGGGAGGTCTCCACACAACAAATGGATCTAGAATAGGCTCTGATACCATATTAGAAATTGGGATGCCTATACTCAACCACAAAAGCTAGCTCAAGAGTTGAGGTTTGCACAACCCTTATAAACACTTGATTGGCCTTATCTCTAGCCAATGTGGGACTTCTAACAATGTGACACTATACTTTATTTCTCTCCAAAATTTACACTTCATTCCCTTTTAACTTTTGAGGTTTTCCGTCGCAAATGTCATTGTAATTTAAATTCATCTATTTTGGCGACAGGTTTTTTAATATGTAAAATCTATGACTAACACATGCAAATTTTAACAAACATTTAAAAATTAACGATGGATTTTAGAAACGGAAGGAAAATTCATCACAAATATTAACCTTTTTACGATGAAGTTGTCAATTTATAAATTAATTACTAATTTTACGAAGGAAAATACTCTATAAAATCTGTCACTAATTTTGTTCATGTTATTCGTAAAATAATTTTAGCCAGAGATTTTGCGATGGATTTTGATAGTCCGTCACAAACATTGAAAAATGTAGGGTGGAGTGTACATTTTAAATAAGAATGAAGTTTAGTGTTATAGGGTAAGGTTGAATGTAGTGCGGCTCAAGAATTAAAATGGATAAATACAAAATCATTAATGATTTTATTTACCTGAGCAATAATGGTGATGTTGAGAGTGTTTTTTCCAAATGGGAGCACGTTGCTACTAGCGACAGAGAGATGTACGTTTTCAAGTAGGGCCAGTAGTTTGAGCAAGATGCCCTTTCTTTTTTCACAGTGGATTCTGATGAGTAGTTCCTTTTCTGATTCTGAGTCTAATCCAATTGCTTCAACTTCAGGGAGCACTTGATCGGAATCATCGGAATTATGAGGATAAGATTGAGATTTCTTGATCAATATTAGTGAGTTGGTGGTGCTTTTTTTCTTCTTGTTACCCTCTTCTTCAAGCACTGCTATGCGTTCTTGAAGTTGTTTCACGTAATTAATTGCTTCCCCAAGTACAGAGGCCTTGTCTATCTAATGCATATATTGACCAGGAAATCAAATTAATTAACAAAAAATAATATAAAATATTTTTGGGAGTTCTGAATTAGTTATCCAAAAAATTCAAGTTATTGGGTAAAAGACTCTATTAATTTTACATTATATTTCTAACATGTTCCTCATGGATAAATCGACTTGGATTTGGAGCGTATCTAAATGCAAGAATTCTCATGTGCTAAAATTCTATTTTTTGTTATCATAATGAGGGCAACAATTAAACTCTAGATCATTTAATTATAAAAATTGTGATTTCATGTTATGTATGATTAATATTCCAAAAGTTTTAATTCTTGATAAAGGACAATTGACAATATTTCTTGGCATTGGTTTATTTATTTAATTATTTTTGGTCAAAATCTATTGGTTTTTTTTTGTTACAAGAAGAAAATTAACAAAAGAAAAGGCATAGCTAATTGCATCTCATGAAATTTATGTTTTTTTCTCAAGAAATATATGTTGAGAAGAATAAAAACGTGCGAATCTAAGGACCTAACCTTACACGAGCCATTCCCATTTCGGTATGATGACAAATTAGGTCCAACAGGGCCGTTTGGACTACATAAAACTGGCCTAGAATGGAAAAAACTTTCACCAAAGAGTTTGTATTTCAATCAGAAAAAATAAAAGAGTTTGTAGGTTTGTAGATTTATAAAAATGAATCAGCCCAAGTATTTCAGACAAAAAAAATCAGCCTAGGTATTATACACTTATACTTAGTAGTTACTATTACATATATTTATTTTGTTTGGTAAGTAAAATAAAAAAATATTAGAAACAATTTTAGTTGGAACACTATTTTATTATTTTTCATTGTTAATTTAGTATTAAAATAATATTTTTATTTTACTAGCTAGTTGGTAAAGTTAAAAAAACATTGAGGATCTAGATAGATTGGCTAGGTTAAAAAGAAAATATGAAAACAAAAAAATAACCCTTCTCTTCATCAGCTGCTAATTTATAGAGAAAAAGTTTGATGCACCAACGGTGTAAAGTTTTTTTACACCGTCAACCAATCAGATTTTAAGGATGTGTCACGTCAATTAATGAAATTAAATAAAATGAGAGATTTTCTCACATTCTTGAAATCTTATTGGTTGACGGTGTAAAAAAACTTTACACCGTCGGTGCATAGAAATTAAACTCCTTTTATAAACAGTATTCGATCACCATTAGAATGTTTATTATTTCATATTTGAAATTTAATCACACTTATCTCTACCTATGTGTATTGTCTATGAATTGAACTCGAAAAACTCCTCCCATATACTCTGTATTGGTTGCTAACTAAGTTACGATCGTGGTAATTTACTCTTGTTCATTTTGCTTTTTTAAGTAATATTATTATCCAACATGTATAAAAAAATAGTTAGGAAAAAGTTCATCTAAGATAAGAGAGAGATAGGAAGAGAAAAAGAAAGAAAATAAAAGATGTTATGTATGACATGAAATGAAATGGAAAATTATAGAAGTATGAATGAATCATAGTTGTTTGTATTATATACTTTCAAGAGTTTGGTCTATGAAATGATATAACATCTGAAATCAGAGCATTAAATGAAACTCATCAAGACAACTCATCAAAACAGGGCATGTTGCATAATTAGGCGATGAAGATTGAAGAAGAAGAAGAAGAAGAACTAACCTTCTTCAAGCCAGGTATCATAGCTGAAAGTGCTATAAACCTCTCTGCCATTTCCTGTCTCCTTTTTCTCTCTGCCATTACGTGATCCTGTATCTCCGAAGAGCTTCTAATCCTCTTCGTTCCAAGATGAGGCCCAGAATTTTGACCCTTGAAGCCCAAATTATCCAAGCAATTAGAAGAATACATAGAGTGATGGTGAGTTTGTGTTTGAGTTCTACAAGAAGATAAGGTTTCAGGGTGCTGCCTCATGATAATGTCTCCTCGTTGCGCTTCCATGTTATTGAAGGAGTTAGCACCATTCCTATCCTATAATAATATATACAATTCATTAAAACACTGAATTTTATAGAAGAGAATTGATAATATATATGCACATGATGGAAGGAGATGATCATATAACCGACAATTAAATAATGTTATTGAAGTGGATAAATAATTAGTTACCAAATCAGAGAACCACTTCTCCCACCAATCCTTCATGGTAGAGTGAAAGAATAGTGTTTTTGTTGTTTGTGGTTGATCTTTTGCTCAAGGGGAAAGATTCTGGATTGGCTTTTTGAGGGATGGGAGTGATGGGACAAAGGAGACAAGACATATACCACAAGGGTGTGTTCCAATCTATAATATTATACACAATTTCTCCCACCGCCTATGATTTCTTTTTTTTATCTCAGCTTATTTTTCCATCCTACAATGTTTATGGTGAGCAGAAAATGGGAAGAAATGAATAAAAAAGCTATTACACTTTTTGAATAATAGTTTGTTCAAACACATTTTCCACCTCCATCTTGATACAATATGAAGAAATGAGTGATATAATAGAAAATATAGAGTGATAAAAAGAAAAAAAAAAGTGAAAAATGAGATGAAAAAGAAAACGAAGTGTCAATGAATTATTACTCATTTATATTTATTTGAATGAAAAAAAAAATTAATGGTTACTTCTCAGCAAGGGCAACTGGGCAAGAGTAAGGTTATCCCTGGCGCACACCTGATCACTCGATACCAGAAGTAAGGGCAAGAGTAAGGTTATCACTTATTCTAATTTAGTACCCTTACTTGTGTTCTAGCCCGCCCTTATGGGGGGGTCTAGCTTTCTTATAACTGGATCAACACACATTGTTGGTTGCCATTTGACGAATTTATAGGATTTGTTAATTTCGATATTTATAGTCTAAAGTGTCTGCCTGATGAATCCATCAACAGTATATGAATGATGAAAATCTTTCTATTTACAAATCTTGAAAGATAAAACGGAAAAAAAAATCAGGTGGAAACATCACAAACTCGTGTATACATCCGCGTGTGTAGTATGTGTAATCTTGTGAACTTTATAATGGTGCAGGTCAATCTGAAGTCTGAGGAATGCAGTTAGTCCATTGACGAAATGATTCTTCGTCTGTTCGGCTTTTTCTTACCCAGCTAAGAGCCTTTAGTTGACGACGATTCTTTTGAGTTGTCAAAGACAGTTTCATCTTTAATTTCATTTGACACGGGCACAGTCTTCCCTCCCTCGAGACAAATCATGAGATCACTAAGCTGCACCGTTTTAGAGTAAACCAAACAGCAGTTCGATTAGTTTGAAGTATGTATACACAAAAGTCAAACTCCCACCACCCCCCACAACACCATTAACCCCCGAAAAAAGAGCAAAAATAAGGCAAAATATAGAGTTACCTGCTTTTCCAGGCCTGTTAATCTATCATTATTCAGTTTTAATGTTTTCTTCTCCCTGGAAAAGAGTTACATCATCACCCGTCAGTCTACAAACCTCAGGACTGAATTTGCAACTGCTCAAGTTCAAGCAATCGGAATTCATAGCATCACAATTACAAAGTAGAGAAAAGAAATATGCCTAAAAAGGCCGCACACACACTAAAGCAGCAACTCTGGACATTTAGTTTTATTGGATATAAGACATCTTACAACCATATACTAATTATTTTGAGAGACAAAAAAACACATCACTCGAGGAAAAGAAAAAGGAATTAAAGCATACCTCTCTTCAATCTCAAGTAACTTTGCTTTCCAAATCTCCCCATTTTTCACAAGATTCTCATTAATCTGCAGACACAAACACAAATGTTTGCATGAAGATTTCATGTCCTTGTGATATATTTTATAAGAGAACACAATCCTATGGTTTGGTTATTAACTGTATTATTCTTAAAAAGCCATGCTCAATCGTCGATTGAACCTTACCTCCTCCAGAAATTTCTTTTCTTTGTTAAATCTGTCGATCTTGGCCTGAATCTTCTGCTGTTTAAGACTGACAGCCTTCTGAACGCCTTGGGAAATTTTCCTTTCAGTTTCTTCTTTTACTTCTTGTAATAAGGATTCAAAATACTACAATCAAAACAGAAAATGATCAGTCAATATAACTTCTAAATTTTTTTAAAATGTTTATAATATACAGAGGTTATCTTGGCAGACTTGCTGCAGATGACAAATGAAATACAGTTACCAATTTTTGGTTTTCAAGTTGACTGGCCAGCAATTCATTATATTCGTTGACAATCTGTAAAATAAAATGAATGTAATTAAGACTTATTGTAAAAGGTACATAAAAATAAAATTTACGAAAATTATTAAACTAATGTTGCAACATTACAGCTTCAACTTTACTATTATGTATAGCCTCGCTGACAGCACTATCTTCACAGCTGCAACTTCCACATCCGCTGTCTGCATGCGCACAGTGAGAGTTCAGCTCAACCAGCTTCCCATCAGTTTTCGATAGAATAAGTCTGTGAACATAGTTGTCTCCCGCATAATCCCAGACGCGTTTGGTTTCCACTTCGAGGGAATAACAATGCTGTGTCTCTTTCCAGTGTATTATGGCATGTCCACCTTTGTATCTGAATCAAGATTCAGTTGGGAATTTCAGAAGATACATATGGCTGCAAGAAAATACATTTAACAAAAAGAAGAATCAAATGCAAAAGAAGGGGGTCGATGGACAAACATCACTCACCTTCCACACCCAACAAACCCACATATAACACATATCCAAAGGTTCTCAGTGGTCTGACAAACAAAACATATAGATTTTTCGGCTTGCTGCTGACAGTAGCGGCATACCTGTAAATGAAAGTGGGGGACTAGTGAATACTTAACTAATAGAGTGATTAAAAATAACCCCTGCTGTCAAACTAATCAAGGAATCTAAGCTGAAATTAACTATAAATTATAAAACAGACAATTCTTCCAGACACCCCAATCCCCATAGCACCTCAAACATTATAGTCAACAGTTTGCTTTCGAGCAAGGCACCATGCCCTATAACATGCACTGATGAATTGCATAGAAAGAAGGAGCCAATGGAGCCACTTACAGGACAAGAGGAATCTGCCCATTTTGAAATGCAAGAACAATGGAAAGAATGATTGCATATGGTTGTAAGAATTCCACTCGTGTCTTGATCTAACCGCTCTGCAAAATAACAATATGCAAAAGGAACTCAAAAACATTTGAAATCTACCTCACAAAATAGACATTTTGGAGCAATTTATTCTTCTTTATCCACTTAGTATATGCAGCTGAATAATTCAGTTCAGAATGTTCCACACTTACAAAACAAATAGTAACAAAGATGTGTTTTGAAGAGCTTTTATATCTAATATCATAAGAATTTATGCAGATACTTGTTGAATTTATGAAAATGACTCATAATCTAGCTAGTACCTATAAGCTCTTTTGAGCTTATTAAGCTTCTTATATTAACTTAAGCTAACACAATATAATTATAATATGCAGATAATTAGTTGTACTTGTGAAAATAGTTTATGACATGCCTAAAACCTATAAGCTCTTTTGAGCTTATTAGGATTCTTATATTAACTTATAAATAAACGCGTATAACTCCATATTAAGCTTATTTACTCAAATAAGCCCTAATATAATATGTACTTATTGCCATAAGTGTTTGATTGAACTGTTTATCAAAATGCACCTCAAGTATATCTATGAACTAAACACAAGCGAAAGATACATGAATAGTAGTAGGCACGGCGGTAAAAGGAGACGTACCGAGGCATACAGGACATGTAGGCTGTTCAGTTGAGCTAGCACTGGATGGTTGAGCATGTTCAATTGAGCCAGTGTACTGCACATCCAATGTGAAAAGAACACGACACTCCTCAACCTGAAAAAGCAGCAAACAAAGGCATAACCAATTATCATCACAATTCTTCATACACAGTTCAATCCAAAAAACTGAAAGTAAGACTACGAAAACTACCTCAAGAGATGAGAAACGACGACCATTGTAGTGTGTGTAGAAAGTATCAGCATATTGCTGTTCATCAAAACGGATCAAGACACTGTAGTGATCCTCCATTCCATCCATCCTGACAATGCGCATCTCGAGAATGTGGTGAATGAACGAGCCGCAGAATTGGCAGAAATCCGCATAGGTCATGTGATTCGGAACTCCGACGACACACACGAGCGGTTTCCGATCAACCTAGCAAGAACAAAACCAAACGAAACGAAAATGGAAACTCCATCAGAAGAAGCAAGCAACGTTGCGTTGTGAGAATTGAGAGGAAATCAATCGTTACCGGAAGAGAGGGAGGGGCGGTGGTGGTGGTGGCGTCGGCGGGGATGAGATGCATGAGGCCGCGAGTTTCTTCGATTCTAGGGTTTCCAGAAGAGAAATTGAAGAGCGTGGTGGAGAACGACGATGATGATGATGACGATGACGGTTCAATCTCCGACGCGGTGTTAGAGTTCCACATGGCGCGAGGTTATAACTGTTTTGTTGGTTTACTAGACCTCTCCTTCGCCTGAACCGAACGCCGCCTGAATGCGCCGACTTCACTTGGTTCGTTGGCTTCTTCCCTCCAACAAGGTAAAGTAGGTAATGTCAAACTTCAAACCAATCATAAACTTGGTTACACTTTTAATTATACTTTCTTAGTTTTAATTACACTTTTAATCAAGAAAGTTTGAAATCGTGATATTTTTAATATAGGGTCTTTTAACAATTCCTGACAAAGCAAATAAATAATGTTAAAAGAGGGAAGTTCCAAAGGAGAGTCATTTTTAGAAGTTTTTTTTTTTTCCGGGCAAAGCATATGCAACCATGTTGTGGTCTCTGAATATATGAGATAAGGAAACCGATCGACTCCAATTCAGCGTACTCTTAACTCGGAGAATCTAATATATTAACCAATAAGTACTAGCATTAGAATTAAACATAAGAAGCTGGATGGATAACCTACTAACAATCAAATTCACAACCAACTTTTCTTAAAACTCAAGCCTCAAGTACGCCGTAAACCAACCTACATAGCGAGTCACTCAACTTAAAAAAACATCTTTGTTACAGAAACTTGAAGAGATGTCAATACTTGTCACTTACTTAATTTCTTTTTATCAATTTTTATATTAGAATCCTTCAATTTTTATTTTCTATTTAAAATATATGATAAATTAAATGTAAGTGAAAATTAAATAATATTTGGAATTGTTTAAGAATGTGGGTGGATGAAGGCGGAATGCAACATTTCAAATCATGAGTCATTTTCTTCACCAAAAAAAAAAGTCTTTTTATTGACTAATGTTAGTTACTAGTAATGTTAGCAAATTAATTCTTTCCCAGGCCTCTTCACCCTTCATTCCCCTAGCCTTTTTTATCACTTGAGCTAACCCTCGGGGACATAAAAAAAAAAAAAAAGACTCTTCATAGTTGATATTCATGTCAAATGCATATACTAGACACTTGCGTAAGACGAAATGCAACACTTCAAATCATACGGGACGTTTTTAATCTTGGAACATCTTGTGTCCGTCGTGTGCATGCTATAAAAGTAGTTTCTGGGTTTTCATTACGGCAGTGAAAAGTTCAATCTCTAGACCAGTCATTATTCTACTGTTACAAATAGCTCCGCGTATGGAAGAAACTAACAAATGAATAATCCCGGGGAAAAAACAACAACCTTGCCACTTCCGAAAGTTCAATCACAGGTTGGGTGTTGAAAGCAGCATTCATGATGATTGATGCAGATGGTAGCAGAACCTCTGAAATCTGAGAGCTTTGATACTCAATGTGAGCTGGTCTCAAACAAGGCCCTGAAATTCTATGCTGAGTTGGTCTTAAGTCACACTGCTGCAGCAGGAACGAGAGATTCAACTGACTTCAGTATTTCTTCACCCAGTTGCTTGCATCCTACTAGTTTCTGCATTCACACACGATCCAAACATCAAGTTTATTCAACAAAACATATCAATCCAAGTTCAATGCGACAATTATGAGAACACTAGTCAAAAGGGAGAAAAAAGTGGAGAAATATGCAAATTGTAAACATTTAGCTTCCATGGCCTTTTTCTTATCTCAAGCCTTTTGTGGTAATTAATCAAGGTGAAGATAATCTGAATTTTGGAATGTAACACCAAAAAAACAAGTGTTTTCACAACACTAATGTCAAGATAATGAAAGAGGTGCTTACTGTTCCAGCAGAATATATGTCAGCAGTTCGGAATCCTCTGTTCAAAGTATCTACAACTGCATCCTCTATTCTTTTTGCAGCCTCCTCTTCTCCAAGTCCATATCTTAAAAGCATAGCGGCACTTAAAACAGTGGCAAATGGGTTTGCCTTGTCCTGTATATAAATAATTATGTTGTCGTTAAGCATGTCGCGTGAAGGCAAATGAAGAACTGTAGTAAAGAAACGAACCTGTCCAGCAATATCAGGTGCAGAACCATGTATAGGTTCAAAGAGCCCAGGTCCCTGATCCAATAAAAATCCAGTAAATTCCAAGTGAAATTGATAATGTTACTTGCCTCTAGCATAACACAAAGCATTGCAAGATAAACTTCATGATCTATATTATGATTTGATATCGATATAGTTTTCATACCGAATCCGCAAGGCTGGCTGAAGGAAGCATCCCAATACTTCCAGTAATCATTGAAGCCTCATCTGATAATATGTCGCCAAAAATGTTGTTTGTTACGATTGTGTCAAACTGCAAAATTCAGAGTTGAATGCTGTAATACTTGCATTTTCATCATTCCAACAACTTTTCTTTTGTGAATATAAATTTGAATAGCCACAAATAAAATGAAAGACAGATTTATGTTAATATATTCCAAAAGCAAACCTGTTTTGGATAGCGAACAAGTTGCATTGAGGCGTTATCAACATACATGTGTGAGAGCTCAACATCAGGATATTCGTGTGATAATGCAATTACTCTTTTCCTCCATAACATGGATGCCTGGAGAATTCAAATAGGAACTGTGCTTAAAACCATCAAAAGTATGTTCTTGTGCATTTAAGTCACCAAAACATGCACAAGTTTCAATCATTCAGGGGTCATGCAATTTTCATATAAAAGGTTACTAGCATCCACCGTGACACCTAAATACGCTTTCAATTAATTAATTCATGATTTCCTTGTTCAGCTACTTCAGGAGCAACTAATGCCTATCACAGCACATGATCACAAATACCATTTCAAGTTTTCAACCCAATCATCAACATATTTCCTGAAGCATTTGCATGGTAGTTATGTTGAAGTATTGTCAAGTTTCCATTGAATTGACGGTAGTTAGTGGCTAATTTATAGTATTAAAATCAGCAAGAGCCACTAAAAAAAATTAAGATATATTCCACCATGAATTAGTTATCACTGCAATCATCATATATCACTTTGGGCAAGCAAAGCATTAGAAAGTACATTTAATATGTTAAATCTATCTGGAAGTATCATATTATGGTTTAGGAAAAGTGCTAGCAGATGTCCCAATCTCATGACCAAGTGGCTATCAAGTTAAAAAGAAAATGCAAAATCCAAGTCAACATCTATCATATTTACTCTTATAAAGTATAACCTATTTATAAATACAGATTGATAGAACTCTGCAATTTTCAACAACATTAAAACATTAGCAGAGGGTAGGCACCTTTTGTCCTAAATTTATCTCAGAAGGTCTTAATACCACCTCATCTAAGCAGAACTTAAAACATAGGAGGTATTTTCTTTGAAGCACGATCGAAGCTTCCCAATTTCAAGTTTAAGAAAATTACGGCGTGCAGCTCAACTCGTGTTATTACATGATTTACATTGGAACTAATGTTCTGTGCATATAAAAAAAAGGCAAGACTCATAGGGAATCCATCTGCCATGAGTCTTTTCTAAACTTATAATACAATAGAATGGCAAGAAATTTACAAAAATCTGGAGCAAGTTTCAAAGATCCGTCTAGCAAAAGTACCTCTAGTACATTGGCTTTGTCAACAGAGCAAAGTTTCCCACGACGCTGCCGAGCAATCTTAAATGCAACACGAGCTATGCGATCAATCTGGTATACAAATTATTAACTTGAGAATCTTAGATACAGAGATAGTATAAAAATCAGTTAGAGACAAGAAAGAAACAGCTCTCAAGGGAGAGAACTAAAATAGTAAAAGTTCCTTTAGAGTGAAGGCAAAAATGTGAAATCTGCATAACATAGTACTGTCCCTTATCCTTCCTCTACTTCAAAATAATTGGGAAAAATACACAAAAGATCCTATGAAAATCCAGCTCCTGCTACCACAATTTTTAGTTGAATTAGAAATATTGTTCACAATTAGCATTGATTCAATTCAACCAAATCATTCAGAATGATCATATAACAAAAATTAAACTTAAATCCTTCACATGAATTCTCTTTCACATAAATATTCAACCAAGATCAACAACCTCCATTAAATCTGTTGCAATGAATTTAAATCCTTTGCAGTCATATCTTATAAGAGCCCATTCTTTGGGAATGCACTTTTTTAAATCTACAGAACCATCTTGTAATAGTAAAGTACCTCATGTGCAGTATTAATCTCAGTATTAAAGCCAAACTCTTCACCATTTTCATTGGTACCAAAGCCCCTGGGTTTTCCAAAATAGATACCTGAATAACAACAGAACAACAACAAGACCAAGTCCGGTGAATTAGCTGCACATATCTTTAAAACTTCAAATAGTACAAGAACATATGAGACTTTGTGATTATTTATATAGACTGAAGAATTGACATTACAGACCTCCAGTTAGCTCCCTTACAACCATAAGATCAACCCCTTCAGCAATCTCTTTCTTCAAAGTTGAAGCATCCACTAACTACAGAAGAATTAACACAAATTAGAAGCAAATATAGATAGGTCGAAAACTACTACGAAATAGTAAGGAATAAAAAAACCTATCTCTGCACACCATTACCATATTGTAAAGTCTATCACTAAGATTTCTCTGATTTTTCATTTGTTTCATCATTGTTTTACCCTTTCTCCCAGTGCAAATTCATATTGCAGATATGCAGTTTAATTGCAAGCAAAAACAAGCAAGGTCATGTTCCCTTTCACTACTAAACCATGAATTGGGAAATGAAGTATGCAAACTATTGTTACCTGTGGGAACACAGTTGCTGGTCTGAGATTTGCAAACACTTGAAGTCCTTCTCGTAGCTGAAGCAGACCCGTCTCTGGCTTCAAACGCGTCTCGTTTTTATCCCATTTATAGCTTTGAACCAAACAGACAAAATGAGCTCAAGAAGCACAGAAAAGTAACAAAATTTGAAAAAAGGTAAAAGTAAAGGTAAGCACACCCTCCAATGGCACCAAGGAGAATAGCATCAGACTGCTTTGCAACGGAAAGGGTCTCGTCAGGTAAGGGGACTCCCGCAGCATCAAAGGCAGCTCCACCCAGAAGCATCTCTCTGAACTCGAAATTGATCCCTGATGAAACACAAGTACCCAGATGAGAAAGAAGCGATTATGATAGCATTTTTGGGTACCCAGATGAGAAAAAAGCGATTATATGAAGGTACAAACCATGGAGAGAGCCGGCGAGGAGAAGAACGTCTTTAGCGACGGAGACGACTTCAGGGCCGATTCCGTCACCGGGAAGAAGAGTGATGGAGTAGGATTTTTTCGAAGGGGTGGCGGCGGAACATCTACACCGCATGGAGGTTGGTCTCGGCAAGGAGAATGAGGGAAACGGAGAGGCTTTCATAGGTCTGGCGTGGAGGAGCTGCATTTGCACAGAAGCCGCCATTTTTGGGGTTTGATAACAGCTGCTACTCTGCACTGAAACACGAATGTGTCAACAAGTCCTTCGTGTTTTTTTCATTTTTTGGGTAAGCAGTCCTTTAAAATGTTTCACATGTTTATCAAGATAGAAGAAATAGGTACACAATTTTATCACGACAATGTGAGGTGATCTGACCCGTCCAAATGACCATAGTTACTATTATTTGTTATTTGTTATGGACAAAATAGTTACTTGAGCAAAACAAATCTCACAAAATTACTAAACAATTGTGAGGCTACTAAAGTGTAGTCACTATTTTGAAAACCTTATCAAGGGTACCATTAAAGATTTCATGTCACACTTGCAGGTCTTACTATAGGTTTGATTGTTCATTTACATAGGTAATTTTTTTTTTACTTGAATATCATTCTTAAACTTTGAGATTAATTAGATAAACTAGAAGTTATATTTCAAAAAGAGCATGAAGTTAGTTTCCACACGAGAGATCATGGTAAAATAGAAGGACACGTCATTTTTCAAGAGGTGTTATTAGAATGACCCAAAATTATTGGTTTTGTATCATAAAAAATTGAGTTTATGTTTGTATAAACTAGACAAAAAAATGGCCGAAAAATGGCCGAAAGGATTTGTTAAAACTAAAGGTTGAACTAGTTTTTGTTGGAACATCAAAAAGCTAACAAAATGAAAGATAAAAACTACGACACTAGGTGGGAGTCCCTTAACACTAGGGTCTCTCACTCAAATAATGACGTCTCTAGGGGCTCTAAACTTTGTCGAGCAATCCGCCAAAGCATTGTAGTCACGGTGAATCTGTCGAAGATGCAGTACCCAATCCCTATGAAGAAGCTCACAAATATCATTCAAGCACTGACGCAACACATATGTTATCTAGATCTTCCACTACAGACAAAACCTTCATGCAATCAACTCTCATGAAGCCACAGTTCTAGATTAGCGACAATCCATCTCGAAGAGCCATTGCCTCCATGATCACGCGAAGAAAACCCAAGAATTGAGCAACGCCGCTCGTCACAAAGAATGTCACCTCCCCCATACAATTAACTTGCTCGCAAAAGCTATCACTGACATTGAGCTTCACTGATCCTTCCACGGGGGGGAACACAACGACTCTTCACTAATGTCTCACCCACATCCTCGATCTCAATATCCAAAAACAATATGAACTCATCATGTTCATGTTGCACCTGCCGCCACACTTCCTCCACCAACCAAGGTTGAATTAGTTAAAATTATAAAATGAATTGTTTTTTTTTTTTAATTTATCGTTACTTTTTTTCTTACATCAATATTTATAAAGTGATTATTAATTTAAAGTTTTTATGTTATCATAAATTATTTATCATCTTAAAAGTATTTTGGTTACAACTTACAAATTGTTGCTTAAACCCTTGAGGCAGAGATTTTGAGTGTGGAGTGAAACAGAGCAAACAACACAATGCGTAGGTTGATTCCCCTTTCTTCTTCAACTCGACTTCGCCTCTTTCTAACCCAACAACGCTATCATTCCACACAAAACGCACCATCTCACACTCCAGTTCCTGAAGATCCCATCCATGTCGACACCACCACCGTTCGCGAAACCCTCATCTCCTTCAACAACGACTGGAACCGCGCCCTCGAGTTTTTCAACTGGGTCGAGACCCAACACCATTTCCTCCACACCACAGAAACCTTCAACCTCACCATCGACATCCTCGGGAAATTCTTCGAGTTTTCCCAATGTTGGAACCTCATTCACCGCATGCGGAACCACCCTTCTTCCTCCCCTGACCACACCACGTTCCGTGTCATGTTCAAGCGCTATGTCTCCGCTCACGAAGTCAATGAAGCCATTCGCACCTATGAGCGACTCAGCGAGTTTAACTTGAAGGATGACACCTCCTTCTCCAACCTAATCGATGCTCTCTGTGAGTACAAGCATGTTCTCGAGGCGCAGGATTTGATTTTCGGCGAAAACAAGACATGGGGTCATGGGGTGGTGGGAGTGGGGACGACGAAGATCTACAACATGGTTCTTCGTGGGTGGTTCAAGTTGGGGTGGTGGAAGAAATGCAATGAGTTTTGGGAGGAGATGGATAAGAAAGGGGTTGAGAAGGATCTTCATTCTTATTCAATTTACATGGATATTTTGAGCAAAGGGGGGAAGCCATGGAAGACTGTGAAGCTTTTTAAGGAGGTGCAGAGAAAAGGTATTAAATTGGATGTTGTTGCCTATAACATTTTCATTAGAGCCATTGGTCAATCTCAAGGGGTTGATTTCGCGATCAGGGCCTTCCGTGAAATGAAGGAATCAGGAATCAACCCTACTGTTGTCACTTACAATACTATCATTAGGCTTTTGTGTGATAGCTATAGAATTAAGGAGGCACTTGCATTGCTTCGTACTATGCGTGATGATAATTGCCAGCCTAATGCTGTTTCTTATCATTGCTTTTTTGCTTGCCTGGAGAAGCCTAATCAGATAATTGACTTGTTTGATAGAATGGTTGAAAGTGGAGTTCGTCCTCGTATGGACACCTATGTCATGCTGTTGAGCAAGTTTGGGAGGTGGGGATTTCTGAGGCCGGTCTTTGTAGTGTGGGATCAAATGAAAAAATTTGGATGTAGTCCAGATGCAGATGCTTACAATGCGTTGATAGGTGCTCTTGTGGAAAAGGGCCAGATAGATCTGGCAAGGAAGTATGATGAAGAGATGTTGCTCAAAGGACTTTCACCTAAGCCTAGGAAAGAGTTGGGGACAAAGCTTCTAGGAGGAGAACCTACTGATGAATAACTCTTATGCAAGCATACAGATACACAAGTGTAATACATTCAGAGGATATTGAAGTTCAGCGGCTTTAAACATTGGAAGCATGTGAGCGGTGTTATAGTGTGTTTCATTCTGTGGTAGGAATAGGAACCCCATAATCACTTTTTGGGAGAAGCTACAAAGTGTAGCTTCTGGAGTTATTACATGTAGATAACATTACCCATCAATATCAAGAAATTTTGGCATGACATAACCACTTTTTGAATTCTAACACACTTTTTTTCTTGTTCCCTCCTTATTTTAACCTCATTGCTCTTGTTCTTTTTGCTTTCCTCATGCAGATCGGAATTATCTGACCATCCCCTATAGCAATTGTGGTCACTGTATTGATATTAGGAAGCTACCTTCCCCTTCACATCTGGAGGCATTATGATATTTCTTAACCTCAAACTCAGCTCATCTCTTCCCCTTACAATTTATTTCCTCATAGTGGACCTTGTTTCGCAATTCTGTCTAGGCTTGAACAGGTTGGGAAAGTGTCCAATCTTTGTGGCAATATGTAGCCTTGTTTCTTCATCTGTATCTATAACATGTCACGATGGGCTTGAGGGGCTTCAGTCAGTTCTCTGCACATTTGGTTCTCCGTCTGGCTGGGCTGTCAAGTACCTTTGACTTGCACCCATATGCACATAGGGGTCCAAGGGTGATTGCTGGTCTCCCACAACATTTTTCATCTCAGAAGTCATAGTCATGTCACGGTGGCTTCTCTGATGCTTATCTTTACAGTTGTTGGCTCCAGTAAGTATATTGAGTTCTACACTGGAAGACGAATATTACTTTAGAGCAAAGAATGCTTTCGGCTCAGAATATGGTTTTAATTATTCATTGTGGTAATGGGAATTTTCGGCTGGAAATTGATTGTTTTTACTTAGGTAACTAACTGCATTTTAATGTTCTGTTTTCTAAGCATTGTTTTTAGTCCATGTTGTTTGTGATGCATATGACTTGGAAGTATAGGTATGTTACATTGCAATAGTTATTTCAATTAGAAGTATAGTTATTTTTCATGGTAGGAAGAGACCCATCTTTCATTTTAAATAATTGCATTTCTTGTGTGTTGTTTTGAGATTGGGCTTTACTTTTCTAATGTGGCCCAGGTTGCTGAGAACAAATAAGTATAAATGGTGAAGATTTGCTACATTGGAGCTGGGTACGTTGGTGGCCCAACCATGGCTGTGATTGCTGGAACAGAGACCTCTTGCTGATTTATGAGCCAGGCCTTGATGATATGGTGAAGCAGTGCAGGGGAAAGAACTTCCTCAGCTCTGCTCTGATGTGGAGAAACATGTTGCTGAGGCTGACATTATCTTTGTCTGATTGAGCACCACAACAAAAACTCAGGGGCTTGGAGCTGGCAAAGCAGCTGATCTGACTTAATAGGAGAGTGCTGCTAGGACGATTGCTGATGTTTCAAAATCTGACAAGATTATGGTTGAGAAATCCACTGTGCCTGTGAACATAACAAAAGAGAACCCTGGTGATTTGAGGCCTTATTGTTATAGGGTTATGATTTATAGCTTGGTTGATAAGAATGATGAGGCTAAGGTGCAGTTTGTAAGGTGCAGGGAGTTGTGAGTTGTGACCCAAGAAGATGGTTGTGATCCACGCAGATATATGGTAAGAGATTTGAAGACTTGAGGTTCTTCATTGAGCCACTCATGAGAAAAATCATTCCTCTACCAAGTCTTCACAGGGTACCTGCAAAGAAGTTTGACTCTCCAAATCATAAAGGTTATTGCATCTACATTCAAATAATTCCGGATGATATCCTGCGCATAGAGAATGCCATTAGGCCTCTCAGTAGATCTCAACCTGCTGAACCAGGACATCTTGAGAGATGGGAAGTTCCTTCTGATATGAGGAACCCTCCAAATGCTGAAAATGTAATCATTCAAGATGATCTTTTACTTGACGGGGCTGTTCAGAAATGACCAGACGACTTTGACCCTATTGTGTTAGATCGCTTATCTCCAAGAATTGCCAACGTTCAAGCTGACCACACAAGCCTGAGATCTAGCGCCATTGATACTCTTAATAACTTGTCTAAGTCACTTAATGAGAAGCTAAATCAAGAAATGAGTGTTCCTTAGAAGATATGCTCTCTACCCCCAGTGCCCTAGCTTTTGCTCATGACAAATGGGAGAGGTAAGAAATGAAGAATTTGCTGGTGACACAAGTGGTCAAGCTTAAGTGTTTGCTAAACAAGTTGTAGATGAAGAAGAAAAGAAAGGAGAAGTTGAAAAAGAGAAGAAGGATGAGGAAGAAAACAATGAAGAAGAGAAGAAGGGAGAAGAGCATGTGAAGCAAGATGCTGAAAAAGAAAGACTTCTGACTCAGGGGGAGCAGAAAATCAAGAAGTCTGAATTAGGAAAAGAGAATAGGAATTTTGAAGAAGAATTACCATTCTTTTGTTTCTACCCTATCTTTGAGCCAAACTTGTTTCTTTTGACCAATTTCCTACCGTAACAAACATGATGATTCAGAATGACAATTTTTTTTAAGTCTGTTTTACTTCTTATAATCTATCTCATTTCTTAAATCTGAATACTCTAATAACTTATCTCATAATATTTTCTCTAATAAATTGCTGACTTAATGTTTGCTCTGATGCCATCATAATTCTTGTACATAAACTTTAATATGCTATACTTATTCTGCTATGATAAATATCTCGTATATAGCTCTGATGCTTAACAAGTTATGCTCTGATGTTCAACAAGATTATGAAGTTGCTATATTACTTAATATGATTTTGAATACTTCATTACTTTGAATGATTATCTTATGCTATTCTTCTCACTTTGGTAGGGGAGAAGAAAAAACATAGTGAAGTTACTAATGATCTCTTCGAGATTCAAAGAGTATAACAAAAACTTCTTCATATAGTTGTCATCATAAAAAAGAGGAGATTGTTGGATCGTGAAGGATTATTTATGCGCGTTTAAAATGCATATTTTTTACTATATTTTTTCATATGATTTTGTACCTTTATTATATTTACAGAACTCAAGTGTTTTATGATGTAATAACAGGTCAAAATGGGAAAAAGTGAAATACATAAGAAAAACAGGTGAAAATAGGGTAAATTGGTGAATTTAGCAAGTTGTTTACTTTGAGCAATACCGTAAAATGGCTCGTGCAAATTCTTTAACTGTTGATGAAATTCTGGTTCTCGCACAGGACAGATGTCGAACGCGATGCTGGGACAACCGGTTCGACAATTGACTAACAGTAACAAAACCAGCAAAATAATAAAGAAGAACACAGAGGATTGGTAACCAGTTCGGTGAAACTAGACCTACGTCTGGAGGGTATGCACCCAAAGAAAGGAAATCCACTATCTCAAGATTCAGGAATTACAGACACTCATGAACACAACGTTCACTTCCTAATCTACCCAGTGTATTTCTACTTAGTATCTCAATCTAGAACACAACTTTGCTTTATAGAATCAGGGAGCAAAGTTTGTTCACAAGTAACAAGGACAAAGAACAATGAACAACCCTAAAACACTTGATCTTTCTCTATTAGCTTCCGTAGTCTCTTTGTTTGATGTCTTCATCCTTTTATATACTTCAGCAGCAGTAGCATAAGCACTAGGGTTTGCTTGGGTTGAAGTAACAGATTGCAACAACAAAACAAATCAAAACTGAATCTCCAAGATATTGTTGCGTTTTTCAAAAGTAAAGATAGAAACAAATCTTTTAACAAAGATTGTTTCAACAAATAACAACCCACAAATAAAAACCCTTATGGTACAGCTACTTGATCCTCAAGTAACTACAAAACATATCTTCAAGGACCCACAAACACGTTCCAAGAAAAGGACTGATGTCATAGCTTTACGAAATCAGATGTCAAGGCATCTGCTTCGACATCAGGTTGTTTTTGACAAAATGCAGACAACAAAAAGTAACAACAGTTGGATCTGGCAGAAATATAGATATGTTGTTTTACACTTCCAAATCTTCAATTTGATTGGTCATATCATCAAGAAAATGTATGTAAGAAGAGAACGAGCCTAAACAAGAAGCCACAGTCATGTTGAATCTGCAAGGGTTATGGTTATGAGCAATAAATTAAATACAATCGTGCCTCTTAAGGATCACATGCATGCTTGTGCCAGAACTCATGAACATCCCAAAATGTGTTTTAGAAGTCTATAAAAGGTTCTTATGTCGTTAGAACTTAACAACAACGCATATACTTCAATTTTATCATTTATATAGATGTGTTTCAGAGATTGAAGAATTAACGACTAATGTCCATTATTATGTGTGTGCTTTGCTGAGTTTGCTCTATTATGTGAAGGTAATCGATTGTAGAAATCGATATTTTCTTGTTTCACATTGTGATTCTAATTATCCAATAATTCTCTTCCCTTCCCTCCTTCTTCTCTTCCTTTAACAGTCAAAATTGAGGTCTTCTTATGTCTAATAATCGAATTTTATATGTGAATAAATTACTCTTCACGCTAAACGATAAAGTGAAAACTTTTAGATATATAATTGAGAAATCATTTCCTTAAAGAATCAAAAGGATTAAAAAAAACGAGTTCATAAATAATTTTATACTAGGTTTATCTTGAGAAATTAAAAAAATAAGGCATCTTCATATAATTGATTTTATAATTATTTATTCGAAGACGTCGATTTTCATGTATATAAAAATTTGTTTTTTTATATTATATATATTTCGAGAAAGACAAAATGTTAATATTTTAATAATATGAATAAAAAATAGAGTATTTTAATATAATATATTTTAAAATTATTTTTTAAGATGTCGGTTTTCATACGTATAAAAAATTATTTCTTATATTAAATCTATTCCGAGAAAGACAAAAATATTAATGTCATAATAATAAATTTAATATTCACAGTTTTGTCGTTTATAGAAATGCGTTTCAGACGTTGAAGAACTTAACGATTGACGCCCATTATCAGGGGTGTGCTCTGCTCTGTGAAGGTAAGAGGCCGTAGAAAAATTGATCTTTTCTTGTATTGGATTGTTATTCTGATCATCCAATAAATCCCTTCCCTCCTTGTTCTCTTCCTTTACTAGTCCAAATTGAGGTTTTCTTATGTCCTAATAATTGAATTTTACATGTCAATAAATTACTCTTCACGCTAAATGATAAAGTGAAAACTGACATATATATAATTGGGAAATCATTTCCTTATAAAAGACCGTTTTCAAAAGGATTAAAAAAAGGAGTTCATAAATAATTTTATACTAGGTTTATCCTGAGAAATAAAAAGATCAAGTATTTTCATATAATTGATTTTATAATTATTTATTCGAAGATGTCGGTTTTCATATATATAAAAAAATGAATTTTTTATATTAAATATATTCCGACAAAGACAAAAATGTTAATATTTTAATAATATAAATAAAAAACATATTATTTTAATCTACTATATTTTAAAATTATTTTTAAGATGTCGGTTTGCATACGTATAAAAAATTATATTTTATATTAAATCTATTCCGAGAAAGACAAAATTATTAATATCATAATAATAAATTTAATATTAACAATTTTATCATTCATATAAATGCGTTTCAGACGTTGAAGAACCAAACGACTGACGCTCATTATCAGGTGTGTGCTCTGCTCTGTGCAAGGTAAGAGATTGTAGAAAATTTGATCTTTTCTTGCTTTCAATTGTTATTATGATCATCTAATAATTCTCTCCCCTTCTCATTCTCTTCCTTTATCAGTCCAAATTAAGGTTCTCTTTCGTTTTTTGATTTTATTGTAAAGCTTTTCTAAGATTCTCAAGTGATATACATTTTCAAACAATCCTTTTATTAATCATTATTGGTTTATTTAGAAATATCAATAATAGTAATGTAATAAAAAGTTATATTGATTGATGACTAGAGTGTGTTGTTTACTTGTCCATGGCTCTTTTATAAATTTTGGTTTTAAGTACTCATTTCATTTGATTTCTATGCTCTAGTGTTGGTACCTCTATTGGAGATAGACATGGATACAAGTGGTTGGAGAAATCAAATGCAGCCTGGAACTCGCCAGCTCCTTTTCAAACAAATGTATGTTCTCAGAATTTTATCCGAGTGGAGTTTTGGAATGTAAAGCTAGCTTTTCATGGCTTATATTCATAGCGTGTTTAGTTCTGTTTTGGAAATTTCACAATCATTTACAAGGAGAAGCCTCAAACTGCAAACTTAATTTATAATGCTTCCAAATCAAATCCAAACATGCAGTCAATTTACCTTTACAAAATTGATATTTTGTGTTGAGAAGAGGAGCCATTCTGGAAAATTTTGTTTGAAGCAGTGCTCTTGAGTCAAATGGATGGATTCTAGTACTTTTATTCATTTCTTGGGATGGGCTAATTAACTTATACCAATGTCCTCAATTTCTCAGGGCTTGTTTTTGATTTTTTTTTACCCTATCATTTGACAGATTGGATGCACTCAAGATACATAATTCTACAAGAGATGAGTCGTTTAAACTTCGAAAAATTGCTCAAAGTATAGAAAAGAGAACTTATGATGGTGCTACAAGCGAGGTAATTAAGTCCATAAGGTTCATAAATAAATCATAAATTATAAATAGCAGACTTAGAGCATCTACATCCATCATACTCACTAGAATATCTATACATCATTTTTTCAATTTTCCATAATGCCACATCATCTACCCCATTTTACTAACTTTTTACTCTAACTCAACAACTCTTAAAAGTTTCTATAGTGGATCCCACCATAAACATCACATTTGTATATTTTATTATTTATCTCCATTTTAATTAATTGTAAGTGTTTGTAATAAATACAAGCTCAACTTTCAAGTCTAGTGAGGAGTATCTATTCCCACATACTCATTTTTGCCATGTTGGAATTGAATATGTACTCCAATGGTAATAGATACTTATATGAGTATGTATTTAACATTAGATACTACCATTGAAGATGCTCTTAGCATGTATTGTAATGTTTTTCTTAATTTACTGGGTCATGGTTGCTTTGACACTGGTTTCATTAATTTCAGGCTGATTATTTTCATAAAATAGGTTTGAAGGCGCTTGCACTGAGGAGTAAGTTTTAGATGATCATTATGGTCAACTCAACTTTATACCATCAACTTCAATTATTAGTTC
Organism: Lotus japonicus; assembly: GCF_012489685.1. Lineage (NCBI taxonomy): Eukaryota > Viridiplantae > Streptophyta > Magnoliopsida > Fabales > Fabaceae > Lotus > Lotus japonicus. Next base: position 775,679 of record NC_080043.1, read on the forward strand.
ATTTTATTGTTTGGAGGTTTCTTTTCTCTCTAGCATGTTTGGATTAGTTTATTAAGGGTATATAAATACTTTTAATCAACATATTCTTGAGAATGTTTTTTATAAAGATTATTCTCCGGAGTTTTCTAAATTACTTTATGGGTTGTTTAACTCGTTGATCATGATATTTAAGATAAATAAGTTAAAAAAATTCATACAATCTTCTTTAATAAAAAATTGCATTAGTTCACCAACAACCTCATGGGGTAACTCAGACAACCCCTAATTTTCCACAATTACTTTTTTCCAAACATGAACCTCTTATTACTCATTCCATGATCTCACTCAACTTCAAAATCATGGAATGGTTTATGGCTTTATGCTTCTCTATGTTAGTGACCTTGAAGTCTTGGTATTATATGAGAATTAGTTGGCTCCACAGTATAACAATTAGGGATCCCTAACAATTATTCCTATTATTAAGGAATGCATCCATTTCCAATTTCCAACGTGTCAGCTTAGGAGTTGAGTGAATGTTGCAAGTTTATTGTTTTTTTCTAAGTTATGACTTAATTACTTGTTCGAACATCTCTGAACACAAAACTCATTTATATCATCTACCCTTGTCTTCGGCTAAGTGCGTACAACCATCAACTAAACAATGTTGGACTATTCCTTCTTGGATAAATAACAAACTCTGATTGGATATATACAAATATATTTTGAGTGTAATTTTACTTTGATTAAATCTAAGATGCAATTGCATTTATATTTAATTTTTATAAAAATATACATATTTTCTCTTGTGAGTAAAATTGAAATTGATTGAATATTCGTGTAAACAAATCTTACGCTAAAAGTGCATACAACTTTAATCCATATATTTACATTCTTAGTGCATGCTGATGATTTCAAATGATAATGGTAGTTCATATATTCACTTGCATCTTTTTAGATCATGATTGAAGATTTTTTTTTAGAAAAAAGGATGATTGAAGTTACCACATCAATTTATTTAGTTTTTTTTTGGGTTAACATCTATTTATTTATTTACAAAAAATCGAAGGCTTTATATATATATATATATATATATACATGTTGGTCTTATTAGCTGAACCATAATTGTTTTACCTGCAAGCTCGCCGAGTCAGACACGCAACCGCAAACCACTCCTCACGCCACCACCGAAATCCTCGTCAACCACCGCCGTCAGGTTCCGATTCTCTCACTCTTCATCTCTCTCTCTCTCTCTATCTCCTCCTCATCTGTTCATTGCTTGTTGATCTTCTTGCTTCGATTGACGATGCTTTCAATTTCAGCGGCAGGTGTTTCGAATCATCATCTTGATGCAATAGGAATCGACGCATTCAGAGGTAAACATCATCATCTGTTGAAGCCGAATTCGGAGTTACTCTTCGATAGATATTGCAATTGGGGCAACGTTTTTTTTGTGCGATTTTGGGGTTTTACAAACTTTTCAATTTTTGGAAGCATTGAGATTAGTAAAATTCGCATTCTCATTGATCCCTAACCCTTTGTTTGTTGATTGAATGATATTTGGTTTGTTTAGCTTCTACTTTTTGAGATTTTTTTTTCCTCCTTTTGGAAATCCTCAATCGATTTTAGGGCATGTTAACAAATTGTGTTTTAAACTGTAAGGATCCTCAATGGATTTTAGGGCATGTTAACAATTTCCCCCCCTTTCTTTTAGGGTTTTTTGTTGTTGTTGTTGTGTGCAATGAAGATATGTCAAGGGTAATGTTGCTTGTAGTAAACCACTACAAGCCTGCATAGAGTATAAGCTGAAGTTAATTGATGATTTTATAGTTGGCCAGTTTGGCTCGGTGCGAAGTCAATAATTGCTATTCATTGTCTGCTTAAATTTTCACTGCACACACTCTTAATACCTTATTTACAGAGTTTGATTTGAGAAGAATGATCTTATGTGTTGGTGTTTCAGTAGATATAAATTTGATGGATAACAACAATAATTGGAGGCCTAATCAAGGCGCTGAACCCAATATGGATACTAGTGATTGGAGAGGTCTTCTGCAGCCTGAGTCACGCCAAAGAATTGTCAACAAAATGTAAGCTTCAGCTTTAATATTGTGTCTCCGATGTGATTTGTAGTTTTTTAATACTGCTGCAGATCAACAGAACAGTTAAATATAAATAATTGATTCATATATTGGCAACATTTCGTTGACGATCCTGGTATTTTTTTCTCCAAGAAATGAAAAATAAATGTATGGTTGAAGACTATAAACAAACACACAGCACCTTGTGGTTGTCTAATGCATATAAACTATGAAACTTGTGCTCTAATATATATTTGACAGGTGAAAAACAATAATCAAATCTGTTCATTTTCCTTTCAAACAAATGTTTATTTAAATTTTTGCTGAATACCAATTTTTTCATTTTATTTGTATTATTTAACTATTAAACCGCTTTTTTTCAATTTTTGTAGAATGGACACGTTAAAAAGACATCTTCCTGTTTCTGGTCAAGAGGGATTGCAAGAACTTCGGAAGATTGCTCAAAGGTTTGAAGAGAAGATTTTTACTGCTGCAACAAGCCAGGTATATATCTAATTGGAATCCTCATGATTTTCAATTTATTATTACCTATACAAACACGCACAATATGGAAGATTGATGATCTAATGTTGTATTTCCCTAATTTCAGTCTGATTATCTACGGAAAATATCTTTGAAGATGCTTACGATGGAGACTAAATCCCAGGGCACTATGGCCAACAATATCCAATCGAATCAAGTTGGTCCTAGCAGTAAACCTCCCGATCCAGGTTAGTATATAAGAGAGAGTATAATACTCCTTGTTTCATGTCTTTCAGCTTTAGCTGTTGGGAGTTGGGACTATACCGAGTCCTATTGCTATGAAATATCATTAACATTTTAGTTTTTCCTCTGCTGGTCTTACATATGGTCATTGTCCTTTGTCTTCTATCTTTATTTCTTTTAAAATTTCTGGATTAAAATCATTCTTGTGTTGTTAACTACTCATTTTAATCTGGCTTTGTATCATAAATTTTATTTCTTCCTCTGACTTGGACAATCATTTTTTTTCTTCATAGGACTTGTCATGCAGCCTCAAGGGCAGCAACATCCTATTCCTGTGGCTAATCAGCCCCAGTCACGCCAACAGCTTCTGTCTCAGAACATTCAAAACAACATTGCATCTCAACCTAACTTACCTCCTGTATCTAGTCTAGGCCAGACTCCCATTCAGAATGTTGGTCAGAATTCCAACATTCAGAACATAGCTGGACAGAACTCAGTGGGGAGCACTATTGGCCAGAATTCCAACATGCAAAATATTTTTACTGGTTCCCAGAGACAAATGCAAGCAAGGCAGCAGGTTGTTTCCCAACAACAACAACAGCCACCACAGAATCCCCAGCAGTATCTGTACCAGCAACAACTTATGAGGCAGAAGCTTCAGCAGCAGCAACAACAGCAACAACAACAGCAGCAACAGCAACAGCAACAGCAACAGCAACAGCAACAGCAACAGCAACAGCAGAACCTTCTACAATCAAATCAGTTGCAGTCTTCTCAGCAATCTGTTATGCAGCAGCCTTCCATTATTCAAACATCTTCTCTATCTAGTGTTCAGCACAATCAGCAATCAAATAATGTTCAACAGTCAACACAGTCCATGCTTCAACAACACCCGCAAGTTATCAGGCAACAACAGACTTCTATGATTCATCAGCAACAAACACCAATGAATCAACAGTCAATATTGCCTCCCCAACAGCAGCAGCAGCAACAACAGCTTATGGGGCCGCAGGCAAATGCAACAAACATCCAACATACGCAGATGCTTGGGTCACAAAATAATGTTGGTGATTTGCAGCAACCACAGAGGTTACTTGCGCAGCAGAATAATCTTTCAAATCTGCAGCAGCAGCAGCAGCAGTTAATAAATCAGCAAAATAACCTATCAAATATACATCAACAGTTGGGGAATAATGTCCCCGGGTTACAGCCACAGCAGGTCCTTGGATCTCAATCTGGCAACTCGGGCATGCAGACAAGCCAGCACTCTGCACACGTGCTACAACAATCGAAGCCGCAGCAACCACAGCAAAATGCATCAAATTTGTTACAATCTCAAATGCAGCAGTCACAGCCACAGGCTCCACAGCAGCAATTGATGCCACAGATTCAATCTCAACCTGCGCAATTGCAACAGCAATTGGGTTTACAACAGCAGCCAAATCCATTGCAACGAGATATGCAGCAAAGGCTTCAGGCATCAGGTTCCTTACTTCAACAACAAAGTGTTCTAGATCAACAAAAGCAGTTATATCAGTCACAAAGACCCCTTCCAGAAACTTCATCAAGTATGTAAAATTGTAACTATGTGTTTTTTGTCTTTATCTTTTATCATTAATATCTCTAAAGTTGTCATATGTGGAATGGAAGAGCTAGCTCTAATATAAAACTATATTTGAATCATGTCTCAGACAAATAGGCGGAGTAACTTTGAAAACACAACTAGCATCGAAATAAAATCTTATTCAAAATACATAATAGATGTAAGTCCGTTAGAAGGTCTAAGTCATGTCTCTCCCAAAAATAACGATGGTCTAAGCTCTAATAAAACAAAGGCACAAGTTGAAGTTACAAATCAAAATATTAAAACGCTAAAAGATTAGCATTTCAGTGAATTGCAATTTCCAAGGGCTGGGTACCGAAATGTTACAATCCCTGTGATTCTACGTCCCTGCACAACCTCAGCAGAATGAGTTTTCTTTGGGTATCAAGATACATCCTGCCTCTCAAACATGTAGTATCACTAGGTTTTACTGGAGTTCTGTGGTGATGGACATGTTATATACATATGTTAACTCAAGTTTATGATTATTGCACAAGATCTTTACTTCTCAGCCTATAGACCGGTATAACCCCCGAGTCTTTAGAAAAGTTAGGATGTTACAATATCTCATAAATGTATTGTTTGGAATGGATTTGATAGAACAATGTTCTATAAGTTCATTTGAAATTACTTCCCTATTCTAACATTCTCTCTTTGGAAAAAAGAAGCAAATGTCCTCATTTTTTAGCCTTGTATGCTTATGTGTGCATCATATAATATCTCTTGTAGCTTCTATGGATTCTACGGCACAGACTGGACAGCCGAATGGGGGTGATTGGCAAGAAGAAGTGTATCAAAAGGTAATATGTCAAACAAACCCTAATATAATGTAATGAAGATTGATGATGTTTATTCTGAGCAGTTTCCTTAATAGTAAGAACATGGAACTTTTACTTGTCTTAAAGGAAAAGTTATGGAATTGGAAACTCTTCTTAAATGCACACTGTTCATATTGATGATAATCATCATTTGCATGATACTTAGAAAGATTTGTGCTGTAATGGCAATTGGCAAAAACCTCTAGTGTTTTACCCTGAAGGTATATTTATTTTCTTTTTTTGGTTTTCTGTCTTGAGTGAATTTCTTTTCTAACTTTGTCTCAATCCTCCATTAATTGCTGGCATCAAGTAATATTTGCTGTAATTAATAAATTGGTTTTGTGCTGATATTGATGGTGTTGCTTTGGTGAGTTTTGAAGTTTTCAATTCAATATTCAAAGTCATGATACGGAAATGCATGGTTAGCTTCTTCTCAATTTAAGCATGCAAGTGAAACTTGCTATTTATGAATTATGACGCTTTACAAAAGGAAACAAAATACTGTTTTCCATTTTGTATAAATTAATGCAACAATGATATTCATCTACTTGCGCGAGAGATTTCAACGTTTCTAATGTGATTATTTGATTCTGATGATTTTAACCTACAGATCAAAACCATGAAAGAAAATTACCTGCCTGAGTTGAATGAGATGTACCAGAAAATTGCTACTAAACTTCAGCAGGTATGTAGCAACTTTTTAATAGCTGCTATGGGTAAAGAAGCCTTTTTCCATCACAATTTACAAATATCCTGGAAAAGTCTGAAGATTGCAATGTGTGCTAAGCCCTTTATTGTTTTCGTGTTTCCTTTTAACTTATTTTTTCCTAGTTTAACATTTTATTCTTTTTTCTCTGTCAGCACGATTCCCTTGCCCAACAATCAAAGTCAGATCAGCTTGAAAAGCTTAAGGTATTTAAAATGATGTTGGAGCGGATTATATCATTCCTCCAGGTGTCCAAGAGCAACATAGCACCTAGTTTCAAGGAAAAACTGGGTTCATACGAGAAGCAGATTATAAATTTCATAAATACAAATAGACCTAGAAAAGGCATGTCTTCACTGCAGCATCCAGGAAATCTTCCCCCACATCATATGCATTCCATGTCACAGTCACAACCCCAAGTTACTCAAGTTCAGTCTCTTGAAAATCAAATGAACTCTCAGATGCAAACAACAAATATGCAAGGTTCTGTAGCAACGATGCAGCAGAATAATATGACAAGCATGCAGCATTCTCTGTCTGGTGTATCTACATCGCAGCAGAGTATGATGAATTCAATGCAGCCCAGTACCAATTTAGATTCAGGACAAGGAAATGCTATGAACTCCCTGCAACAGGTTCCAGCGAGCTCCCTTCAACAAAACCCTGTTACTGCTCCTCAACAAACTAATGTTAACTCCTTATCTTCACAAGGTGGGGTTAATTTGATCCAACCAAATCTTAATCCCCTTCAGCCAGGTTCTGGTATGCTTCAACACCAGCAACTAAAACAACAACAGGAACAACAGATGTTGCAGAGTCAACAATTCAAACAACAATATCAGCGACAATTAATGCAGAGGCAGCAGATGCTACAGCAACAGCAGCAGCAGCAACAACAGCAGCAGCAGCAGTTACACCAGACAACAAAGCAACAGTTGCCTGCACAATTGCAGACACATCAAATGCAACAGCTTCACCAAATGAATGATGTAAAGGACATAAATATGAGGCAAGGAATTGGTGTTAAGCCAGGGGTCTTCCAGCAACATCTTGCTTCCAGTCAACGCTCAGCTTATCCCCATCAACAATTGAAACAAGGGAGTCCTTTTCCGGTTTCTTCACCCCAACTCCTCCAGGCAACATCTCCTCAGATTCCACAACATTCGTCGCCCCAGGTTGACCAGCAAAATCACCACCCATCTCTCACAAAAGTTGCTACTCCTTCTGCTAACTCACCATTTGGACTCCCCACTCCTTCACCTCCCTTGGCTCCATCTCCTATGCCAGGAGATTCTGAAAAGCCTATTTCTGGTGTTTCATCAATGACACATGCTGCAAATATTGGACATCAACAAACAGGGAGTGCAGCCGCAGCTGCTCAATCCCTTGCCATTGGAACTCCTGGAATATCTGCCTCTCCTCTACTGGCAGAGTTCAGTGGTCCAGATGGTGTTCATGGTAATTCTTTTCCACCAACATCAGGAAAGTCAACTGTTTCTGAGCAGCCTCTTGAGCGCCTAATTAAAGCGGTTAGTCTAGTTGATCTTAAGCTTTCCTGACCTGTGTTAGTGATCTTAGTTATGACAAGAAATTTATGTGAAGGTTTCCATAGCTATTCCACTGTGTTAATTTTGGAGTTGTAGATGACAATTTATGTGTAATGTTGATTCCAGGTGAAATCATTGACACCTAACGCATTAAGTGCTGCTGTCAGTGATATTGGTTCAGTTGTCAGCATGAACGATAGGATAGCAGGATCGGCTCCTGGTAATGGATCCAGAGCCGCTGTTGGTGAAGATTTGGTTGCCATGACCAATTGTCGCCTTCAGGCTAGGAATTTTGTCAACCAAGATGGTGCCAATGGAACCAGGAGGATGAAACGCTGCACCAATGCTACACCCTTGAATGTTGTATCATCTGCTGGTAGCATGAACGACAGTATCAGGCAGTTAGAAGCTTCTGATTTGGAGTCAACTGCAACATCTAGTATCAAGAAGCCTAGGATTCAGGTACTAATTACTTTTCAATTGTTACATTTTATTTCATAACTGATCATCTATCATTTACTGTCAGTTATATTTTTTTGGCTTGCCTGTGCAATTCATTAATAGGTGTCAACGCATGGATCATACATGCACCAATACATTATGGAAATTTTTATGTTAACACCCAAAATCCACCCACACCTAGAGATAGATAGGAAGATAAGAGAGACAAATAAATAATAGGATAACTGATGTGACAGGAATAGAAGAGAGTGATAGGAATAGAGTGGGGTGTGAATATATGAAAACCCTACAATGTACAATACTATTTCACCTTTTTCATTTACATAGAATGCATTTGTTGCCACACAAAGTGTAAGTGCAATTTAATATTTCTGACCGTTGATATCAGTATCTCACGATAGTACCATTCGTATCTCGATGCAATAGAAATTCTTGAGGCAACGATGTATTACGTAGGGTGAACTTGAATCTCAATCTCTATCTCCGAGTTGTAATGGGATATTGTAATAGGATACACTGCAAGGTGCAGCATCCCTCATATATATAATACTAGGTTAAGAGTAGTACAGTATGTAGTACAAAGTACGGACTTAGAGTACATATGGGCCAGGCCCATAGACTCTATGTCTAACCCTAACTCTTAACATAATCCATGGCTAACATAATCCTTATCGCTAACAGAGCTGAATCACACAATTCACGATTCACTGCTGAATCTAATGATTCAAAGTTGCGAGCATGTTTCACTTCAGTTAGGTCGTGTTGTGTGACAAAAAGATTCAGCCTGAAAAAATGCTGCAAGTTCAATTTAGAAGAGTGTAGAAAGGCACAATTTCATATTCTCATTTATAGAGTGAAACATATCATTTATGAAATTGCACTCGAGATTTCCAGCTACTGGAATCATCCAGACTAAATTAGAGATTTTATACCTGAACTTAAGGACAATCAGTGTAGCAGACAAGATTACCAGAATGGTACTAAGGGAATGGAGTATACACTTGGTTGGAAAGATGAACTTATTCACACTTTTATTTTACAAATGCGGATGTGCAATTATCTGTATTTTATGTGTGTACCAAAGGAGAACAAATATTTTTCACCGTTGATTATATTTAGTCAGGACATTTCTGTGGTTGTTAATGTATCCAGTAAAAATATTGATTTAGGAATTGCGATTTTCTCTCTTGATGTTAAATGGACCAATTCAATTAGTATACCTAAATTTAAATTTACTAAATGATATAATAAAATAATAACAGTAAACCAATCAAAAAAAAAACCACTGTGATAGTACTATGGCTGTACAAGCGTGCAACAAGCCAACAACAGCAATTTTGTTAGTAGTTAGACTGATTGATGTTGTTAGTTATACTGATTATTTTGTCTCATTGCTATTGCTATTGAAATTCATTTCATTAGAGCATGATGATTCATCAGATAATAGGTTTTACAATAATTCCAAAGTTAGCATTGTGAGGAACCACCTTATATATGGATTTGCTTGAGACAGTTTTTGATTGCTGATAAGAATATGTAACTTGCATGGCAGGCTAATCATGCCCTTTTGGAAGAAATTAGGGAGGTTAATCAGCGACTTATCGACACAGTAGTTGACATAAGTGATGAAGAAGTTGATCCAACTGCAGCTGCTGCTGCTGCTGAAGGTGCAGAAGGGACCATTGTCAAATGTTCTTACTGTGCTGTGGCTCTCAGTCCAAGCCTAAAATCCCAATATGCGTCAGCACAGATGGTGGGTTCTTAGCACTCTTAAACCTTATACTTATTAACCTTTTTTTCTCCTTTTCGTCACAATTTTTGTCCTTATCTGTGTATGCAGTCACCAATTCAACCCCTGCGCATGCTTGTCCCTACAAATTATCCTACCTGTTCCCCCATATTCCTTGACAAGTTTCCAGTTGAATCCAGGTGAGAGACTGAGCATTTTGGCATCTCTGTTATTTCTACTCCAAAGAAAAAAAAATTATTCTTTCAGCAAACCACTAGTTATCATAAGTTAGTATGTTTGCTTCCCAAAAGAGGAGATATCTAAGGGCTTATTTGGCTTGTGAATTTTTTTTTGTGTGCTTTCTATTTCAATTTTTAGCTGCAAAAATGACATCGTTTTTTACTGTTACTGTTTTCCAATATTTTCTAAAAAAAAAGGGGTGAAAATAACTATTTATTAGTCTACCCGTTTTGAATAAATATTTAAAAACAGGAAAAGATGTGAAATTAACATAATATTTTATAATTTAATTTAATACGAAAACAGCAAATGGAAACAAGAAATGTTTCGATAGGTCTTAAACTCTTAAGGATCCGTTTGATTTACTGTTCGAAAGTGAAAATGGGAGCTTACTAATTCAACAAAATGTGTCCCGAGATGTGTTATTTTTCAGTTTTCATACTCTCTAATGGTAAAACAAATAGACTCAAATGTTTTCATCTTGCAAGCTTTCAGTGATTGAGTTATGAGTTATGACTCGTAACTTCTTTCACACATGCAACATGTCTTTGCTTTTATTGTATATGACTGACTAAAGTAGTTAAGGCTGGTAGGTGCCCCATATTATTTCCCCTCATCTTCATAGTTGATCTTAAATTTGCCGAGAGTTCTTGTGTTTCTAATTAAATGAAGTGGCACTGGATATTTCTTTCAGTATGGAGAACGAAGATCTTTCGGCGAAAGCAAAGTCCAAGTTCAGCATATCCCTGCGAAGTTTATCACAACCTATGTCCCTTGGGGCGATAGCAAGGACTTGGGATGTTTGTGCTCGCACTGTTATTTCTGAGTATGCACAGCAGAGCGGCGGAGGGACTTTCAGCTCTAAGTATGGGACTTGGGAGGATTGCTTGGCCATATGATCATCACTACTTGCTTTCCATGTCAACCTTTTTTTTCGTTTTTTTGTGTAAATTTTTCAATAGCTTCTGTTAATTATTGGGTGTTCAGTTTAGGGTTGTAGATGGAAACATTTTAAGTGCTTGCATGATGCAAGTTGTCCTATTTTATGCACTTGTCTAGTGCATAGTTGCGATATGTGCTATTGCCTAAGACAATCTGTGTAGTTTATTTGGTGTTTAAATCTGATTGCCCTTTCTCAATGCCTTGATCATGACTAGATAGTATTAATCATTTAGGTGTGTCATTTGTTTTTTAATTGAAAATACAAGTGTGAATCACGTCAGCCTCATTAAATGATGTGTGGACTATACAACATCATGCTTTACCATACACGCAAGTAACTCAGATTCTAGTGATGATTAAAATCAAACAATTTAGAAGTTGGAAGGACCAAAATGCAACTTTTGTCCAATGATAAAGTTAGAGGAACCAAGAACATATTTAGCCTATATATTAATTATGTGATGTTTAACATCAATCGTAATTGGGCATGAAGGCTTGTGGTAGATTGTGCCGCTCGTTTACTATTTACTGAGAGGCCTCTGCTTTAATATATTTTTTAACTACTCTTTTCATTTTCTTGGTTTTTGCTTTTTTCTTTTGGTATTTTACATTGAAATAATAATAATAATAATAATAATAATAATAATAATAATAATAATAATAATAATAATAATAATAATAATTAACTTATAAAAGTTTGTACTCACTACTCACATCAACTAAAATTAAACTAAATGAAGAAAGAAAGTAAAGAAAAACTAAAAAATGATACAGACTGTGTATTTGTAATTGGGCCACATTAATTGGCAGTTGGTGGAATCCGCGTAATTTCAATGGGGTTTTCTTACGTGTTAATAATATTCTATGTGTAACATCTCAGTAACTTCTAGTATTATTTAAATATCAAAGCACTTTTTGTTGTCCAACTTTTATTTTAAAAAGACATCTTCCTATTTCTGTCTTGCAAGAAGGTTTGAAGAGAAGATTTTTACTGCAGCAACAAGCCAGGTACATCTCTAACTCTAATTGGAATCCTCATGAATATCAATTTATTTATGGTTACCTATACAAACACTCACAACATGGAGGATTAATGATTTAATGTTGTATTTCCCTAATTTCAGTCTGATTATCTAGGGAAAATATCTTTGAAGATGCTTACAATGGAGATTAAACCCTAGGGCACTATGTCCAATAATATCCAATCGAATCAAGTTGGTCCTAGCAGTCAACCTCCCTCCCGATCCAGGTCAGGTTTACTGCTATGGCCAACTTGATTCGAGAGTATCTGTCCCTCTGAGTTGTTTCATGTCTTTCAGCTTTAGCTGTTGGGAGTTGGGATCAATGGATCATACTGAATCCTATTGCTTTTAAATATCATTAACATTTTAGTTTTCCCTCTGCTGGTCTTACATATTACATATGGTCATTGTCCTGTGTCTTCTAGATTAAAATCATTCTTGTGTTGTTAACAACTCATTTTAATCTGACCTTATATCATAAATTTTATTTCTTCCTCTGACATGGACAATCATCATTTTTTTTATAGGACTTGTTATGCAGCCTCAAGTTCACAATCAAGGGCAGCAGCATCCTATTCCGCCGGCTAATCAGCTCCAGTCACGCCAAATGCAAGGAAATCAGCATGTTGTTTCCAAACAACAACAACAGCCACAGCAGAACCTTCTACAATCAAATCAGTTGCAGTCTTCTGCTATGCAGCAGCACAATCAGCAATCAAATAATGTTCAACAGTCAACACAGTCCATGCATCAACAACACCCGCAAGTTATCAGGCACAAACAGCAGCCAAATACATTGCAACGAGATATGTGGCGAAGGCTTCAGGCATCAGGTTCTTTAACTCTACCACAAAGTGTTCTAGATCAACAAAAGCAGTTATGTCAGTCACAAAGACCCCTTCCAAAAATTTCATCAAGTATGTAAAATTATAACTATCCATTTTTTTGTCTTTACCTTTATCATTGATAGCTCCAAAGTTGTCACACGTGGAGATCCTACCTCCTACCCAGGATATATGCAGTAGACATGTAAATTGTGAGATCGTAAGATGGAATGGAAGAGCACAACTAGCATTGAAATAACATCTTATTCAACATACATATAATGGACGTAAGTCTGTAAGAACTAAGAAGGTCTAAGTCATGTCTGTCCCAAAAAAAAAGATTATGATGTTACGATATCTCATAAATGTATTGTTTGTAATTGATAGAATAATGTTCTATAAGTTAATTTGCAAATATTTCCTCATTCTGTCATTCTATCTCTCTCTCAGGAAAAAAAAGTAAATTTCTCATTTTTTAACCTTGTATACTTATGTGTATCATATAATATCTGTTGTAGCTTCTCTGGATTCAACAACACAGACTGGACAGCCAAACGGGGGTGATTGGCAAGAAGAAGTGTATCAAAAGGTAATATGTTGCTTTCTTTTCATATTTATTTCTTCAGAAGGTTAGGTTGAACTACAGAAATTTGTTAAACAAACCCTCAAATAATATAATGAAGATTGATGGTGTTTATCCTCAGCAGTTTCCTTAATTGTAAGAACATGGAACTTTCACTAGTCTTAGAGGAAAAGTTATGGAATTGGAACCTCTTCTAAAGTTCTCACTGTTCAATTTTCATATTGATGATAATCATCATTCACATGATATTTACAAAGATTTGTGCTGTAACAGCAGAAACCTCTAGTGTTTTACCCTGAATTTTTATTTCGGTTTTGGGTTTCTTCGTTGAGTGAATTTCTTTTCTAACTTTGTCTCAATCCTCCATTAATTTCTGGCATCAAGAAATATTATCCACTGTGATTTATAAATTGGTTTTGTTCTGGTATGAATGATGTTACTTTGGTGAGTTTTAAAGTTTTCAATTCAATATTCAAAGTCATGATACAGAAATGCATGGTTAGTTTCTTCTCAAATTAAGCATGCAAGTGAAACTTGCTATTTATGAATTATGACTCTTCACGAAAGGAAACAAAATATCGTTTTCCATTATGTATAAATTAAAGCAACAATGATATTCATCTACTTGCGCGCTATTTCAACGTTTCTAATGTGATTATTTGATTCTGGTGATTTTAACCTACAGATCAAAACCATGAAAGAAAATTACTTGCCTGATTTGAATGAGTTGTACCAGAAAATTGGTACTAAACTTCAGCAGGTATGTAGCAACTTTTTAATAGCTGCTATGGGTAAAGACTAAAGAAGCCCTTTCCATTACAAATGTCTTGGGAAACTCTGGAGATTGCAATGTGTGCGTCATTACCATTCCTGGAAGGGTGCCTTTTATTGTTTTCTTGTTTCCTTTGAACTTATTTTTTCCCTGTTTAACTTTTTATCCTCTTTTCTCTGTCAGCATGATTCCCTTGCCCAACAATCAAAGTCAGATAAGCTTGAAAAGTATAAGTTATTTAAAATGATGTTGGAGCGCATGATATCATTCCTCCAGGTTTCCAAGAGCAACATTGCACCTAGTTTTAAGGAAAAACTAGGTTCATACGAGAAGCAGATTATAAATTTCATAAATATAAATAGACCTAGGAAAGGCATGTCTTCACTGCAGAATCCAGGACATCTCCCCCCACAGCATATGCATTCCATGTCACAGTCACATCCCCAAGTTACTCAAGTTCAGCCTCTTGAAAATCAAATAAACTCTCAGATGCAAACAACAAATATGCAAGGTTCTGTTGCTCCTGTTGTTGTTTTAGTTTCATCAATATCACATGGTGCAAATATTGGACATCAACAAACAGGGTGTGCAGCCGTAGCTGCTCAATCCCTTGCCATTGGAACTTCTGGAATATCTGCCCCTCCTGAATCGGCAGAGTTCACTGGTCCAGATGGTGTTCATGGCAATTCTTTTCCACCCACTTTGGGAAAGTCAACTGTTTCTGAGCAGCCTCTTGATCGCCTAATTAAAGCGGTTAGTCTAGTTGATCTCTGTGTTATGTGAAGGCTTCCATAGCTATTCCACTGTGTTAATTTTGGACTTATCGATGACAATTTATGTTTAATGTTGATTCCAGGTGAAATCATTGACACCTAATGCATTAAGTACTGCTGTCAGTGATATTGGTTCAGTTGTCAGCATGAATGATAGGATAGTAGGATCAGCTCCTGGTAATGGAACCAAAGCTGCTGCTGGTGAAGATTTGGTTGCCATGACTAATTGTCGCCTTCAGGCTAGGAATTTCATCAACCAAGATGGTGCCAATGGAACCAGGAGGATGAAACGCTGCACCCACGCTACACCCTTGAATGATGTATCATATGCTGTTTGCCTGAACAATAGTATCAAGCAGTTAGAAGCTTCTGATTTGGATTCAACTGCAACATGTATCAAGAAGCCTAGGATTCAGGTACCATTACTTTTCAATTGTTATGTTTTGGGCTGCCGGTGCAACTCATGGATCATACCTGCGCCAATGCATTATGGAAAATTTTATCTTAAGACCCAACATCCACCCACACCTAGAGTGTTGCGCCTGTAGGCTACATTTGGGGTTTGAGTCTGCATTTCATTTGGAATATTGTTAGTTGGTATTGGCGGGAAGGGCAGTTAGTTGTTAGGAACTCCAACAGAATTAGCTATGCTGTTATATACTTCTAGAGTTACCTGTATCACTCATGATTTTTCTGTATTGAAATACTCTTTCCTATTCTCTTTCTCTCTCTTCCGATAATTCCGAAGTTAGCATTGTGAGGAACCACTTTATATGTGGATTTGCTTGACAGTTTTTGATTGCTGATAAGGAACATGTAACTTTCATGGCAGACTAATCATGCCCTTTTGGAAGAAATTAGGGAGGTTAATCAGCGACTTATCGACACAGTAGTTGACATAAGTGATGAAGAAATTGATCCAACTGCAGCTGCTGCATGCTTGTCCCTACAAGTCATCCTACCAGTTCCCCCATATTCCTAGACAAGTTTCCAGTTGAATCCAGGTGAGAGACTGAGCATTTTGGCATCTCTGTGTGTTATCTTGTGTTTATCACAGCCTATGTCTCTTGCGGCGATAGCAAGGACTTGGGATATTTGCGCTCGCAGTGTTATTTCTGAGTATGCACAGCAGAGCGGGGGAGGGACATTCAGCCCCAAGTATTGAACTTGGGAGGAATGCTTGGCCATATGGTCATCACTCCTAGCTGTTGACTATTTGGCAAAACTGAATTGGAATATTATTGATAACAATAGCCTTTTAAATAGGCTTAGGTACATCATGCATCAGATAACAAACAACAAAACAAACTACATAACCATTAACTTTAAAATCCCTAAAAAATAACAACATACTAAACACACTAACAAAAACACACGACTAAGTCTAACTAATAGACTAAAGCAAAATATTAAATAACAACTAATTAATTCTAATAATTAATCTTAACACCCTCTCTTAAACTGATATCTGCATAAATCAGTTTAACAACACTATGCAGTACTTTTCTTCAGATTGCCTCTGCTGAAGAACAAACTCCTAGCATACTTCTAAGCTTGTGAAATGCAGCAAGCTTTAAGGGCTTAGTCAAAATGTCTGCAATTTGATCTTCGCTTCGACAGTAGAAAAGATCAACTGCTCCTTCCTTTGTGAGATCCCTTAGAAAATGAAACCTCACATCTATGTGTTTGGTTCTTCCATGCAAAACAGGATTTTTAGATAGTTTGATGGTAGAACTATTATCACAGTAAATTACCACAGCCCCTTCTTGCTTAAAATGCAAGTCTTCAAGTACTCTCTTGAGCCAAATGGCTTGGCAAGCACATGCTGTTACAGCTACAAATTCAGCTTCAGTTGTTGACAAAGTGACAATTGGTTGCTTCTTTGAAGACCATGAGACAGCAGCAGAACCAAGCATAAAAACATATCCTGTAGTACTCTTACGATCATCCAAATCTCCTGCATAATCACTGTCACTAAACCCACACAAATCTGACCTTTCTCCTTTCTTATAGAACAATCCAAAATTCTTTGTACCTTGAAGGTATCTGAGAATCCTTTTAGCAGCAAGAAGATGTGTCTCCCTTGGGTATTCCATGTATCTACTGATTAAAGAAACAGCATGCATTATGTCCGGTCTTGTGGCTGTCAAATACATTAAACTCCCCACAATTCTTTTGTAAAGAGTGTTGTCCACCTCTTTTCCTCCAGAGTCTTTTGTCAGTTTCAAGCCAACCTCAAATGGTGTGTTGACAGCATTGCAATGCTTCATTTGGAATCTGTCCAAGACATCCTGTACATATTTCTTTTGACATAGAAATATTCCAGCATCTGATTGAACAACTTCAAAACCCAAAAAGTAATGCATCATTCCAAGATCAGACATTTCAAACTCAAGCATCATGGACTGCTTGAAGTCTTGAATCATGGCACTGTCATTTCCAGTATAAATCAAATCATCCACATATAAGCAAGCAAGCAATAATCATCTTTCCATCATCTCCAATCTTTAAAAAGAGTGTATGTTCATATGGACATTTTTGAAAACCCTCCTTTGAAAAATAGGCCTCGATACGACTATACCAAGCTCTTGGAGCTTGTTTTAGTCCATATAGTGCCTTCTTTAATTTGTAAACTTTATGCTCACTTCCAACCTTTACATACCCAGGGGGTTGATCAATAAATACCTGTTCTTCCAAGTCACCATGGAGAAATGCGGATTTTACATCTAGTTGATAAATGGGCCATGAATATTGAGCTGCTAAAGCAATAACCAACCTGATTGTATCAACAGCTGAGTCCTCAAAGCCAGTATACAAGCCAGATGTCAAATGCTATCGATGTCAGAGGTATGGGCACTATCAGAATCAATGCAGAACCCACTTGTCAAATGAGCATGGAGAAAAATCCAATTTTTCCCAGACACAGGAGGAGGAGATATCTTTATTGATGGTTTGTCACACCAAGGAAGAAGCCAACAATCAATTATGGTACCTTGACACAGGTTGCAGCAACCATATGAGCGGTGACAAAACAATCTTCTCTTCTCTAGATGAGTCATATAGAGATCAGGTGAAGTTTGGCAACAATACCAAAGTTTCAGTTATGGGAAAAGGACAAGTGTGCCAACCAGAGGAAACGGTGCTCACACAATCTCACATGTTCTTTTTGTTCCAGACTTAAAGACCAATTTGTTAAGCCTTGGTCAGCTACACGAAAAGGGATATGATATTACAATCAAAGGTGGTGTGTGCCGCATTGAAGATGTCAAACTAGGTCTGATTGCACAGGCTAAAATGACAAAAAACAGAATGTTTCCACTGTATTTAAATGCTGCTTCAGAGACTTGTCTGTCAACAAGGCTTAAAGATGATGCTTGGCTATGGCACTTTCGATATGGTCATTTAAATTTCGGTGGCTTGAAGACACTCCAACAAAAAGAAATGGTGGTTGGTCTTCCAAAGTTCTCAAATCCAATGGAAGTTTGTGAGGAATGTGTTATTGCAAAACAACACAGAGAACCTTTCTCAAAAGGACAAACACAAAGAGCAAGAAAGCCATTGGAAATTCTACACTCAGACTTATGCGGGCCAATCAATCCAGTTTCAAATGGAGGTAAACGCTATATCATCACCTTCATTGATGATTGATGATTTGACTAGAAAAACATGGGCTTATTTTTTGGAAAAAAAATCAGAAGCCTTTGTTACTTTCAAAAGCTTTAAAGCAATGGCCGAGAAAGAAGTTGGATATCCAATTAAAGTTCTGCGCACAGATCGCGGAGGAGAGTATACCTCGCATGAATTTTGTAATATCCATGGCATCAAACGACAGTAGACAGCAGCCTATACGCCACAACAAAATGGCGTGAGCGAAAGAAAGAACCATACAATTCTGAATATGGTGAGAAGTCTATTGACAATGAGTGGTCTACCAAAGAGTTTTTTGCCTGAAGCAGTCATGTGGAGCCTTCACATTCTGAACAGAAGTCCAACTCTAGTAGTCCAAAATATGATGCCAGAAGAAGCATGGAGTGGTCGCCAACCAGCAGTTGATCATTTCAGAATTTCTAGATGCTTGGCATATGCACATGTTCCAGATCAGAAGAGAAAGAAGTTAGATGACAAAGGTGTTAAATGCATCTTTCTTGGTGTGAGTGATCATTCTAAAGCTTATAAATTGTACAACCCTCACACTAAGAAAATTATTATTAGTCGTGATGTAGTCTTCGATGAAGAAGCAACCTGGTCATGGAAAGAACAAGGGGATAAACAATGTATTCCAGCAGATTTTGACGACAATGAAGAAAAGAAAATAGAGAATGTGCAAGAGTTAGAAAGCACTCAAAATGTTCCTGTAGATGATCAAATCCCACTTGTAGCTGAATCTCAAAGGCCTCAACGTGAGAGGAGAAGACCCGCATGGATGTCTGACTATGAGGTTGCTGGAGTTGACCAAGGTGAGCATCCACTTACACATTTTGCTTTGTTTTCAGATTGTGATCCTGTAGCTTTTGAAGATGCTGTCAAAGAGCCTAAATGGCAAAAAGCTATGGATGCTGAAATTGAATCTATTGAAAGAAATAATACTTGGGAGCTTACAGAACTTCCAAGAGGACAAAAAATCATTGGTGTAAAGTGGATTTTCAAAACAAATAGTCAACACTAGCTTTGTTTTCGTCTTTGTGTAAACTTTCCCATAGCTTTGTTTTCAGTTTCTGGTTGTAGATCAAATGAGCCAAGAGTCCCTTACAAATGGTAACCGCTCCTTATTTATAGTAGCGGAGCTGGGCCTAATGTGCATAGTTGCCTCTGTTGGGCCGATTGGGCCTCGCGGGAGGAGGCCCAATTCCCAGGATAGGCAACCCCTGGGCGTAGGCCCCCTAGGAGCTCGCCCAGTCCAGTGTTGGTGCAGATTTTCAATTTTTTTGTCGAAATTCGTGAGTTTTAAAGATGTTAGCCCATGAATTTAGTTGCGAAGTCTAAAAAAATTAATTTTTTTGAGTTTCATGGTATAAAGAAGGGAGGCTTTAACCAAGTTTACTCATGATTAATATTATGAATTTTTTGAGTCTTGGTGTAGTTTTTTTTCTTTTTTAGCAGTAATTCCTGTGTTTTAAATGTGTTAGACCATGGAATGAGTGACGAAATTCGAGAAAAAATTAAATTACCCTTGTTTCATAATATGATGAAGAAGAACTTTAACCAAACTTTCTCATGCTAAATTTGTGCAAATGTTAGAGTGTTGGTGGAAATTTTCAATTTTTGTTCGAAATTCTTGAGTTTTAAAGCTAAAATGCCCATGGAATAAGACGAATTCCAAAAAAATTAAATTTTACGAGTTTCATCATATAATGAAGGGGTGCTTTAACCAAATTTTCTCAAGCTAAAATTTGACCAAATTTCTGAGTGTCGGTGGAAATTTCCAATTTTTAGTTGAAATTCATGAATTTTAAAGGTAAGCCCTTGGAATGGGTGAAGGAATTCAGAAAAATAATTTTTCCGAGTTTCATTATATGAGGAAGGGGAGATTTAACCAAACTTTCTCAAGTCAAAATTTGTTCAAATTTTTTAGTGTTGGTTGAAATTTTCAATTTTTTGTCGAAATTCTTGAATTTTAAATTTAATGGCCTTTGGAATGGGTGACGGAATTCAAAAATTTATTTTTCCAAGTTTCATCGTATGATTAAGGGGAATCTTAACCAAACTTTCTCAACGTAAAATATGGGCATGTTTTTTAGTGTGGGTGCAAATTTTCAATTTTTTGTCGAAATTCGTGAGTTTAAAGATGTTAGCCCATGAATTTAGTTGCGAAGTCTACGATTTTTTTTTTGAGTTTCACGGTATAAAGAAGGGATGCTTTAACCAGTTTTTACTCAGGATTAATATTATGAATTTTTTGAGTATCGGTGTAGTTTTTTTTCTTTTAGTCGTAATTCCTGTGTTTTAAAGGTGTTAGCCCATAAAATGAGTGATGAAATTCGAAAAAAATTAAATTTCCCACGTTTCATAATATGATGAAGGAAAACTTTTTTTTTTCGAGAACAAAAGAGAATGCATTAATAAGATATAAATTATGAGAACAATCCTCTCATATAGATAGAAAGAAAGCAAGAACAAGGAACAAACCCCCCGAGTCAATCCAAAACAGCTAATCTATAATTATTTTGTAAACTAAACTAGCTAATGAAGGAGCCTCGTTAAAACCCCCTAAGAAAACCCCAGTGGGAAAAATCCTAAAGGGGAAAAAGAGTACTCCAACAAAAGTCAACACTCAATAAAAGTCGCAAGAAACAAGAGCTGAAAAATAAACGTCCAAAAATAAAACCCAATGCAGAAAGAAACGCAAACATCTCCAACTACCCAAAGCACCAAGAAAAAACAACTTTGAATGAGAACTTTAACCAAACTTTTTCATGCTAAATTTGTGCAAATTTTAGAGTATTGGTGGAAATTTTCAATTTTTGTTTGAAATTCTTGAGTTTTAAAGCTAAATACCCATGGAATAAGTGACGAATTCCAAAAAAAAATAATTTTTACGAGTTTCATCATATAATGAAGGGGTGATTTAACCAAATTTTTTCAAGTTAAAATTTGTGCAAATTTCTGAGTGTCGGTGGAAATTTCAAATTCTTAGTTGAAATTCCTGAATTTTAAAGGTTTTATGGTATAAAGAAGGGAGGCTTTAACCAAGTTTTACTCATGATTAATATTATGAATTTTTGAGTATCGGTTTTAGTCGTAATTCATGTGTTTTAAAGGTGTTAGCCTATGAAATGAGTGACAAAATTCAAAAAAAAAAATTAAATTCCCCATTTTTCATAATATGATGAATGAGAAACTTTGTGCAAATAATAGAGTGTTGGTTGAAATTTTCAATTTTTTGTCAAAATTCTTGAACATTAAATTTATTAGCCCTCGGAATGGGTGACAGAATTCAAAAAAATTAATTTTTCCGAGTTTCATCGTAAGACTAAGGGGAGCCTTAACCAAACTTTCTCAACGTAAAATATGGGCAGTTTTTTAGTATTGGTGCAGATTTTCAATTTTTTGTCGCAATTGGTGAGTCTTAAAGATGTTAGCCCATCGATTTAGTTGCACTTGAGTTTTAAAGCTAAATGCCCATGGAATAAGTGACGAATTAAAAAAAATTAATTTTACGAGTTTCATCATATAATGAAGGGGTGATTTAACCAAATTTTCTCAAGCTTAATTTTCTGAGTATCGGTGGAAATTTCTCATTTTTAGTTGAAATTCTTGAATTTTAAAGGTTGCCTTTGGAATGGGTGATAGAATTCAAAAAAATTAATTTTTCTGAGTTTCATTATATGATGAAGGGAAGATTTAACCAAACTTTCTCAAACCGAAAGTTTTACAAATTTTTTAGTGTCGGTTGAAATTTTCATTTTTTGTCGAAATTCTTGAATTTTAAATATATTAGCCATTGGAATGGGTGACAGAATTTGAAAAAATTAATTTTTCCGAGTTTCATCGTATGATTAGGGGGAGCCTTAACCAAACTTTCTCAATGTAAAATATGGGCAAGTTTTTTAGTGTTGGTGCAGATTTTCAATTTTTTGTCAAAATTCGTGAGTTTTAAAGATTTAGGCCCATGGATTTAGTTGCGAAGTCTAAAAAAATTAAGTTTTTTAAGTTTCTTGGTATAAAGAAGGAGGATTTAACTAGGTTTTGCTCAGGATTAATATTATGAACTTTTTGAGTATCGGTGTAGTTTTTTTCTCTTTTAACCTTAATGCCTGTGTTTTAAAGGTGTTAGCGCATGGAATAAGTGAAGAAATTCGAAAAAAAAATTAAATTCCACACTTATCATAATATGATGAAGGAGAACTTTGACCAAACTTTCTCATGCTAAATTTGTGCAAATAATAGAGTGTTGGTTGAAATTTTTAATTTTTTATCGAAATTCTTGAATTTTAAATTTATTAGCCCTTAGAATGGGTGAGAGAATTCAAAAAATTTAATTTTTTCCGAGTTTCATCGTATGATTAAGGGCAGCCTTAACCAAACTTTCTCAACGTAAAATGGGCAAGTTTTTTAGTATTGGTGCAGATTTTAAATTTTTTGTCGAAATTGTTGATTTTTAAAGATGTGAGCCCATCGATTTAGTTGCTCTTGAGTTTTAAAGCTAAATGCACATGGAATAAGTGACGAATTCCAAAAAAAATAAATTTTACGACTCTCATCATATAATGAAGGAGTGTTTTAACCAAATTTTCTCAAGCTTAAATTTGTGCAAATTTATGAGTGTCGGTGGAAATTTCCAATTTTTAGTCCAAATTCTTGAATTTTAAAGTTATTAGCCTTTGGAATAGGTGATAGAATTAAAAAAATAATTAATTTTTCCCAGTTTCATTATATGTTGAAGGGAAGATTTAACCAAACTTTCTCAAGTCGAAATTTTTTCAAATTTTTAAGTGTTGGTTGAAATTTTCAATTTTTTCTTGAAATTCTTGAATTTTAAATATATTAGTCATTGGAATGGGTGATAGAATTAAAAAAAAAAATCGAGTTTCATCGTATGATTAAAGAGAGCCTTAACTTTATTTCTCAATGTAAAATATGGGCAAGTGTTTTAGTGTTGGTGCAGATTTTCAATTTTTTGTCAAAATTCGTGAGTTTTAAAGATGTTCGCCCATCAATATAGCTGCGAAGTCTAAAAAAATTAAATTTTTTGAGTTTCATTATAGAAGGGAGGCTTTAACCATGTTTTACTCATGATTAATATTATGAATTTTTGAGTATCGGTGTAGTTTTTTTTGTTTTTAGCCGTAATTCCTGCGTTTTAAAGGTGTTAGCCCATGGAATGAGTGACGAATTTCAAAAAATATTAAATTCTCCACGTTTCATAATATGATGAAAGAGAACTTTAACCAGACTTTCTCATGCTAAATTTGTGCAAATGTTAGACTGTTGGTGGAAATTCTCATTTTTTTTTTCGAAATTCTTGAGTTTGAAAGTTAAATGCCCATGAAATAAGTGACGAATTCTAAAAAAACAATTTACGAGTTTCATCATATAATGAAGGGGTGTTTTAACCAAATTTTCTCAAGCTAAAATTTATGCACATTTCTGCGTCTCGGTGGAAATTTCCAATTTTTAGCCAAAATTCCTGAATTTTAAAGGTTGCCCTTGGAATGAGTGACGGAATTCAGAAAAATTAATTTTTCTGAGATTCATTATATAATGAAGGGGAGATTCAACAAAACTTTCTCAAGCCAAAGTTTGTGCGAATTTTTGAGTGTTGGTTAATTTTTTTAAAGTTTTGTTGAAATTCTTGAATTTTAAATTTATTAGCCCTTGGAATGGGTGACAGAATTCAAAAAAATTAATTTTTCCGAGTTTCATCGTATGATTAAGGGGAGCCTTAACCAAATTTTCTCAACCTAAAATTTGTGAACATTTCTTAGTGTCGGTGGAAATTTCCATTTTTTAGTCGAAATTCCTGAATTTTAAAGGTATATAAGCCCTTGGAATGGGTGACGGAATTCAGAAAAATTAATTTTTCTGAGTTTCATTATATGATGATGTGGAGATTTAACCAAACTTTCTCAAGCTAAAGCATGTTCAAATTTTTGAGTGTCGTTTAAAATTTTCAAATTTTTGTCGAAATTCTTGAATTTTAAATTTAGGCTTAAATGCACTTTTGGACCCTCATGTTTTAACTTTTTGCGATTGTCAACCCTTATCTTTTTTTCTACGAATGGGAACCCTATTCTTTCAAAACGCTGCACCGTTTACCCTTCCGTCCAAATCCGTCAAAAACTTGACAGAACACGCTGATATGGCCTTCCACGTGGATAAAAGGGGGATTTACAAAAAATGGCTTAAATGCACTTTTGAACCCTTAAGTTTACATTTTTTGTGATTGTTGACCCTGATCTTATTTTTAGTTTGAATGGAGACCTAAATCTTTCAAAACGTTGCACTGTTTAACTTTCCGTTGGAAAGCCAGGTAAGTGGGTTCCGTCAAGTTTTTGACGGATTTGGACGGAAGGGTAAACGATGCAACATTTAGAAAGATTAGGGTCTTCATTCGTAGAAAAATAAGATCAGGGTCAACAATCGCAAAAAATATAAACTTGGGGGTCCAAAAGTGCATTTAAGCCTTAAATTTATCAGCCCTTTGAATGGGTGCTAGAATTCAAAAATTTATTTTTCCAAGTTTCATCGTATGATTAAGGGGGGCCTTAACCAAACTTTCTCAACGTAAAATATGGGCAAGTTTTTTAGTGTTGGTGCAGATTTTCAATTTTTTGTCGAAATTCGTGAGTTTTAAAGATGTTAGTCCATGAATTTAGTTGCTATGGAGTTTTAAAGCTATATGCCCATGGAATATGTGACGAATTTCAAAAAAAATTAAATTTTACAAGTTTCATCATATAATGAAGGGGTGCTTTAACCAAATTTTCTCACGCTAAAATTTGTGGAAATTTCTGAGTGTCGGTCGAAATTTCCAATTTTTAGTCGAAATTCTTGAATTTTAAAGGTATTAGCCCTTCGAATGTTAACGAAATTCAAAAAAAATAATTTTGCCAAGTTTCATTATATGATGAAGGGGAGATATAACCAAACTTTCTCAAGCCAAAATTTGTATAAATTTTTGAGTGTTGGTTGAAAGTTTTCGATATTTTGTCGAAATTCTTGAATTTTTAAATGTATTAACCCTTGGAATGGGTGACAGAATTCCAAAAAATTAATTTTTCCGAGTTTCATCCTATAATTAAGGGAAGCCTTAACCAAACTTTCTCAACGTAAAATATGGGCAAGTTTTTTCGTGTTGGTGCAGATTTTCAATTTTTTGTCGATATTCTTGAGTTTTAAAGATGTTAGCCAATGGATATATTTGCGAAGTCTAAAAAAATTAATTTTTTTGAGTTTCATGGTATAAAGAAGGGAGGCTTTAACTGAGCTTTACTCAGGATTAACATTATGAATTTTTTGAGTATCGGTGTAGTTTTTTTGTTTTTAGCCGTAATTCATGTGTTTTTTTTCGAAAGATGAATGAAAATATTAATAAAGTCTGAGTATAAAACAACCCAAGGCAGGGATAGAGTACAAATTGAATACTGCCTAAGAACCCACCACCAACCCACATAATGACTTAGACAAAATCTCAAGAAAGAGTCTCATTAAAACCTTACTTGGAAAAACCCATTGGGATAAAAACCAAGCAAGGAAAAAAAGTACCACAATCCTGGGATAGTCATTCTGCATCTGAAACACAAACTTAAATATTAAAAATGATTTGAGCTTAACACATTGCACGAAACATTGAAGAAACAAGCCATGTACGGTAATAACAGCAAACGTAAAACAGCAAGAGCATCAAACAGCAGCAACAGCAACAGCAGCCACTTTCAGACAACAGCAATCAGCAACAGCAACAGTACCAGCGCCAGCAACCAGCAGTACTTAACAGCAACAGCAATGGCAGCAAAAATCAGCAGCAGCAAACACAACAGCAGGGAAAACCAGCAATAGCAACCAGCAGCAAACACAACAGCAGGGAAAACCAGCAATAGCAACCAGCAGCACTAACAGCAACAGCAATGACAGCTAAACCAGCAGCAGCAAACAGCAAGGAAAAACCAGCAACAACATCCAGCAGCATTTAACAGAAACAGTAATATGATATGTGATGTGATTGAAAAAAAAAAGATATGAAGAAAAAA
Source organism: Lotus japonicus (assembly GCF_012489685.1). NCBI lineage: Eukaryota > Viridiplantae > Streptophyta > Magnoliopsida > Fabales > Fabaceae > Lotus > Lotus japonicus. The sequence continues at coordinate 802,173 of NC_080043.1, forward strand.
CATGTGAAAATAAAATGCAAAAGAATATGATGTGAAAATAACAAAAAAATATCAATACATCAATCAACTCTTATTACCACTAGAATAGCTCTTTTTACCGACATAAGTTGAGTCGAAGAAAAATGAATTTAAAAAGTTGAAAAAAGAAGTGAAAAGTAAAGTTAGGCCCATCTTCCAAATTAAGAGTGTGTGTGGGGAGGGGGGAATTGCTTTATGTTCACACTTGGTGAGCAATATGAATGTCCTAGATCCAAAATTTTAATCGAAGTAGAGTCTTGTAATAACCTAGCAACTTTTAAAATAAATATGAATTACCCTCTTTACGACGAGAGAAACATTTTCCTTTTACAGTGTTCGAACCTTAAATGATTACCTAGTGGCCTTTTGGGCCTCATAATAATCAGCCAAAAACCCCTTTACAATATGCCTAAGGTCTAATTTCGCCTAAGTGTCCGTCGATGGATCTGAGAGGGGTGGATTCCACTAGTCTCCAAGTAACTCGCCGGCTTCACCATTCTAGGCTCCATGAGGAGGGTAGACTTGCCCTTAAGTTCGCCATCATCGGGGATCTCTACTTTCAACGACCATAGTCATTCCTGCAATAAATTAATCATATTTTTCCCAATAAATTATAATGCACGTCATCGTGTTCAACTTGAATAAAACGTATGGTACGAGATAAGTATTGTAAAAATAAATTTGTTCTCATCATAGAATTTGATTCCTCCAGAATTTTAGGTTAAAATATGTATTTTACAATGATTTTTTTTTTGGTCAATATGTATTTTACAATGATTGAAAACATATTTAATCCTCAATTTTTTAACTTTTGGTCCAAACAGCCCACAATACGTAAACAGACGATGGGCTATTCAACCGCCCAATGTTTGCACTGCTTTGCTGTCATTCCACAAATCAAATCACAGCATCCCACAGATATTTACCAATTTTTCTCATGTACACATTATCGTGTGTGTGTGTTTTATTTTTAGTGTGTTTTCAGTTTTTCTTAAACTTAATAATAAAAAATATAGTTGATAATTGTGAGATTAATCTCTCAACTTATTATTAGTGCACTGGTAGGAGAAGACTAACCAATGACTTTTTCATTTACAAATTGAATCCCTAACCACTTGCTTAAGAGATGAAATGTTGAACCACTATGATACTACATGTCACCAAACTTAATTGTTTTTATATTAATGCTTAATTGTTCCCCTACACTTTCTTATTATTTTTTTAGAAAATAAATATTATCAAATGTCTTTGATAAGCTAGTAATGTATATTTTATTTCTCCAGTTATCGTTCCAAAATAAAAAAATAGATATAATTCAAAAGAATCTAAAAACAACTGTGAATTGTCATTGTCATAATAATCACAACATTCTCAAGCTAATCTCTTCCTTACCCCATTTCATATTCAAATTCAATTCAGCAAATCTTTCATAGCTTAGCTGATTTTTCACGATGAATACTATATCATAACACGTGGTAGGTGACTCATTTACTATCTTACCCCTTCCTCATCTTCCTGTATAAAACCTCACTCGTAACTGATTCTCGCATATTACGCAACCGTCTCAACAAACTCTCTTCACTTTCTCTCTCTAAAACAAGCAAACACTCTCTCTCTACTGCTTCAACAATGGCGGTGGCTTTTCCTTCTTCAAGAACCGAAACCTCATCGCTTTCCTACTCCTCAGCCTTCGCCTCCTCCACGGTGGCGAGTTTCTCTCCCCGCGCGTCCCCTCTCATGTCGACAAATTCCACCTCCGCCGCCGTCATCGCGAACGTGAGACTGCGCGATCATCGCTCTTTGCCTCCTACTCCGCCGTCACCTCCTTCCTCCGTGAAACTCTCCGTGGAGCGGCGACCACCGGTTTCACCCGGGCGGCGATCAATGAGAAACAACAACAATGCGGCTGTGGTGTCGTCGTCGGTGAAGGAGGAGAAGAGGACGCCGGCGTGCATGTGTTCTCCGACGTCGCACGCTGGCTCGTTCCGATGCGCGTACCACAAGCGGCTAGCGGAGCAGAAGGAGCAACAGCGACTGCAGGAACAAGAGCAACAGCGGCAGCATACGGCGTCGTTGAGGAGCAGAAAGCTGCACCTTCGAAGATCGGCGATGAAGAATTCTCTGGTGCGGATCGGGTGTCTGGAGGGCGCTGAACTAGTGAAGAGAGGTTTGACGAATATTGTTCGGTCGGCGTCGCACCAGATTCGCCGGCGGGAAGCTTTTGAGCCGAGACCTAGCCGGCTCTCCGTCATGTCCAAAGCCCAATAGTCATGAATTCATATTTCCATTTTAATCTTTTTTCTTTCTTTCTTGCGAGTGTGAAACTCTCTCTCTCTCTCTCTCTATCTCTCAACTGTGTGAAACTCTCCCTCTCTCTTTTTAGCGGGAAATTCAATATTTGTAAATTTCTGTGTATAATCGTCTTCTTCCTTGATAGTTGATATTTATTCTTCTATGGTTTCTTTAATTAAGCTTCTTTGATTTGGCTTCATTGTAGATTTACTTGTGCAGTTTCGTGATTTGGATTTTATTTCTGAACTATAGTTTAATTAAAGGAGGTGTTCCTAAAATTTACCTACCTTTTTTTTTTTTCATATTCCACATTTAATTATATCTAAAGAAATTAAAAAGATCCTCAAATATTTTTATTAGATTGGAAAATAAAGATCTTTAAATCCAAAGAGTTTTCTTTGCCACTCCACTTGTACAATGGACAGAATAAACTTGTACATGCATGGACTTGGCCTCCATATAAAAAATAAACAAATGTGTAGATGTTGACTAAAAAAGAATATAAATTTGTAAATTTGTATTCACAATCAATCAACTTTTGGACTTTGGGTTCGATAATTATTATTCTTTTTGGACTACTTTAGTGATAGAATGTGCACTTGCTCTTTACATGTGTATTTGAAACAAACCAATATTGTGTGAACCGAACAGGTCTAAATATATTTGTTTCAGTTTCAAAAAATATATATATATATTTGTTTCAATATATTTGTTGATACTCTAAATTATCTTGATTTCTTTGTTCTAAGATGGCCTAAAGTCCAATTTGAGGTGAATAATCTTAATTTAGTTTTTTGTGCCATAATAAATGGTGTGGAGTGTACTCACAACTCCCAAATCCTAGCAGAACCATATGTCAGTCAGTCGGTTGATAGAGTTAGATTCCAACTCAACTAACCATTGCAGAATTAATGAAAAAACTCTACTTCTTCTAACATTCATTTCAGAATCACATCATGAATACATATTATCATTTGGTGAACACCACCGGTGAGCTTCATAAACGGTGTAGTTAGAGGAAGTGTTGTCACAGAAAGCCAAGTAATAAGGTTTATGTACTATCTCCAAGCAATTGCATTAAGGGAGGCACTTTTCTTGAATTCACATTCTTATTTCGTTGATACTTAAATTGTTGTAGTGAAATGCAGCTTTTAAGTTACAATGAGTTGAATAGTTTTTTTATGACACAAGAATGAAATGACGCGGATGATCGTAGAAAGGAGTTTGCATGAGAAATGTGAAAAGAATGAGATAAGCAACAAATTAATTGTTGTTGTGGAAGATTTTAATTACTTGATCTTCTCTCGATGTGAGAAACCTATAATTTTTATTAGCTTCTTATTACTTTTGTTAAAATGTAATATTTTTCTTTTATGTTATTGTTAAAATATAATATAAAACCATTCATTTGGCCCTTACCCAACAGTTTAAACTTTTATGATAGTTGGTTGTCTGTCATGGTATTAGAGTCTCTATGACTTAGCAGTCTAGAGTTCGATCCTTTATCCCCCTCACTTTCTAATTAAAAAGTGAAATTTAAGGACATGGTAGGTGGGTATGTGCATATCCACGTTTTAAGCTTAAAGAACTCTTGCATGAGGGGGCATGTTAAAATATAATATAAAATATTCATTTGGCTCTTACCCAACAACTTAAATTTTTGGGATAATTGATTGTCTAACAGTTATGTACATTATATTTATTTTGTTAGCTATCAATGAAAATTTACTAATAACTTACATCATTTGCTAACAATTTAGGGTTCCTAAGTTCGGCTTAGAGTCTACTACATTGATGTTGACGCTGAACGTATCGTCGACTGTTATAGCTGTTGAGAATTCAAGTATGAATTGAAATCTTACATTGATTAAGAATGAGTGAGATGCGAGTTTTATAAGAGATGTGACCTAAGTATCCAAAGCTTAAAGTTTTGGGTAAGGATGTGACGTCCAATTTTCTTTATGGTCTTCCGTGTTGGTCTATGAGATAAAACATAAATTACATACATTCTTCATAAAACCTTAAAGCAACCAGTGCGTGAGTCATTTCAATTATCAACTATCAAGCCTTGCAATTCCATTAAAGAACTTATTTCATTCATTTTATAGTTTTATACTTCAACACTTGCTACTAATGCCGGTAATTCTGAAATATGTACAAGTTCAACCTGCAAATTGGGAAGTTAGATTTGGACCGTTTGGTAATACTGACAGTTGAGCGAGAATGTGTTTGAAGTAACTGAAAGCATGACTTGAAAACTACTCACAACTAGAATGGAAAAAATGCAAAACACCTTGAGAGAAACTTGGAATTAGCTATGATCAACTAAAATCGTTGGACTTGAATATCTTTGACAATGCCCAAGTTGGTTCTAAAAGCTGGGAGCAGACCTCCATGGGTGGGTCTTGCAGCTGCAGTTTGGGTTCAAATAGCTGCTGGCAATGTCTACAACTTTCCCCTCTACTCTTCTGCTCTCAAATCCGTGTTGGGTCTCAACCAGCAGCAGGTGTCTTTTCTCGGAGTGGCTAATGATGTTGGGGAGAGTGTGAGCCTGCTTCCTGGTCTTGCTAGCAATAAGTTCCCACCTTGGGCTTTGCTTCTTGTTGGTTCTGTTCTTTCTTTCTTGGGTTATGGCCTTATCTGGCTTGCTGTTACCCAAACTGTTTCCAGCCTTCCCTATGTGGTGGTAAATCACCCTTTCTCTCTGCTCTCTCCAATTTTTTAGCTGTGTGTGTGGAAACTCATGTTTTTAAGTTTGGAGAAGAAGTGATTCTGAAATAAACTATTTGGGTGCGTTTTGGTAAATTAGTTTATTGCAGGTTTGGGAAATCATTCTAGGATTGATTCAAAAGTCAAAATCAATTCTAATGAGAAGCTTATGTGGGTTGCTTCTGGGTGTTAGAATTTATTCTGATAAAAAGAGAAGTTGATTTAAGCGTCTGTAAGCGCTTATTCATAATCTAATTTTAGAATCTTATTAAAATAAGTCCAAAGAGCTTTATAGCTTGATATAAGCACTTAATTATAACTTAATATCAGGACCTTATGAAAATAAGTTCAAAGCCGTTCATAGGTAAATATATGTGCTTATTCAGAAACTAATCTCATCAGCTTAATAAGCTCAAAACAACGTGTAAGTAGGTCATAAACTATAATGTTTGGTTGCACGTTTAGACCCCAAAATCACGTTAACTCAGAAGCTACAATATGGAGTGTGTGTCCAACACATAAGTTGTTCAGATTAGATTATGAATAAGAACTTATACTTACCTAAAGGAATGATTTTGAAGCTTCAATTCAGCTGTTTAGTTAATTCTTAATAGGTTTTGCTTTTGTCTCATTTTTTCACCTATATGAAGGTTTCTGTTTACTGGTTCAGTTCATCATCCTGCCATATATGCTTCTTTTCTTACATGCATGAATTTCTGATCTCTTCCATTCTGTTGACTTGGCAGCTATGGCTCGCTCTTGCTGTTGCCACTAACAGCGGTGCATGGTTTGGCACGGCCGTGCTTGTTACCAACATGAGGAACTTTCCTCTCAGTAGAGGCACCATCTCTGGCATTCTCAAAGGTTATGTGGGGATTAGTGCTGCAGTGTATACATTAATATATAGCACACTGCTTAAAGGGTCTGCTTCTAAATTACTCTTGTTCCTAGCAATCGGGGTCTCTATTGTGTGTTTAGTTATGATGTACTTCATTAGGCCTTGCACTCCTCCTTCAGGAGAAGACTCTTCAGTGCATGTCCATTTTATTTATACCCAAGCTGCAAGTGTTTTACTTGCCTCCTATCTTGTTACAACCACAGTAGCATGTGACATTGTTTCCATAAGTGATTCTGTTTCCTACATCCTAGTTGCCATAATGGTTATACTTCTGATGACTCCCCTTGCAATTCCTGTTAAAATGACACTATTTCCTTCCGATGCAAAGAACAAAGTTCCAACGGTTAGTTCCTCAGATCAGTTAGATGATGTTTCAATGCAGACAAGTCCATTGTTGACACCATCTTCTTCAACTGCATACCTTGAAAGTTTTCATGAAAGTGAGGATACTTCAGATGTTGAGACTCTTATTGCAGAGGGGGAAGGAGCAGTTAGAAAGAAAAGGAGGCCTAAAAGAGGAGATGATTTCAAGTTTTTTGAAGCCTTGGTCAAGGCAGATTTCTGGCTTCTTTGGTTTTCTTACTTTCTTGGAGTAGGCTCAGGAGTAACAGTTCTCAATAATTTAGCTCAAATTGGAGTTGCTTTGGGAGTAGAAGATACCAGCATATTGCTGTCTGTTTTCAGCTTTTGCAACTTTATAGGGCGTCTTGGTGCTGGCATTGTTTCTGAACACTTTGTTAGGTAATTTATTTAAATTGTCATAAACTAAACAACAAGCAAAAGATGATTGTTACCGTGTTTGATTCTGCAGTAAGAAATCTTGTAATCACTTCTGGGGAGAAGCTTCAAAATGTAACTTCTGGAGTACTGTGCTTTGGATTCTGTGGCCACCGCCAGCCCAAACACACTATATTTTTTAATCCTCATCATACACCTTTAAGTAGTTTCTAACTTAGCATTGATCTTATATGACATGGACATGGTTGTTCTATCCAACACACTTAAAAATAGTTTTCTAGTTCCCACTGAAAACTTTCTTATTTATGAAGTGAATTTGTTTTGATGTTAGCTTCTTAATGCAATTTATATTGTCTTGTGGTAACTGTGATTGTAACTCTCTATGTTGTGTCATAACTGGTCCTAACTCCTAAGCCCGCCTAAAGGAGGAAGGTTGTGTTAGGCTTGCGGCAGCCAATGTAAAACTGGCCGTATCTTATATATAGATCAAGTGATTTACATAGCAGAACACAGTGTATGTTTGGAAAACCTTCTGCTATTGATTCTAAAGACATTATCAATTCCATAGAGAAGATTTGCGAATAGTTTCTGGGTGACATAATAGATTTTGAGGAAAAATAAGTTGATCCAAACATTGCTACTGTGGGATAAGACTTTTGTTATTGTTGTAGTTGTGATTATCTTCTCGGTTTGTGCATATATTAATGAGATTATCATCATGATGGCAGGTTGGTAACACTGCCAAGGACATTTTGGATGACAAGTACACAAATCATTATGATCATAGCATTTTTACTTTATGCTTCAGCTCTGGATGGCACTCTTTATGCTGCAACGGCTGTGCTTGGGATCTGCTATGGGGTTCAATATTCTATAATGTTTCCAACTGTCTCAGAGCTTTTTGGTTTGAAGCACTTTGGTGTTATTAGTAGCTTCATTATGCTAGGCAATCCGGTTGGTGCCCTTCTTTTCTCTGTTTTCCTTGCTGGCAATGTGTATGACACAGAAGCTGCAAAGCAAGGAAACTCCACCTGCTATGGCGCAGATTGCTTCAGGCTCACCTTTCTTGTTTTGGCTGGTGCCTGTGGACTTGGTACCATCTTGAGCATCATCTTGACAGTTAGAATACGACCGGTATATCAAATGTTGTATGCAGGGGGTTCATTTCGTCTGTCGCGGACTTCAAACCACTGATAGCATGTTTGGTTTCATGTTTGCACAGAGTCCAATGAATATTTACTACTTATGAGATTGGAAAGATTATAGGTGATGCTTGGTACAAGATTTATCAAATATCTTGAGCTATTCTTCAATGAGCATATAGCAAACACTCTAAGCATATTTATGGCTTTGATGTGTTATTTTGGCTTATATGGGATACAATTATGGGAAATTGTCTACTCTTTTTGTGATCTTCAGAATGTGGTCAGGGTCTTTTGGAGATAGATTTGTGAACTTCCCAATATTTAAACAATTTTTGTTGTGTCATACCATGATGCTATATTGGAAATTATAGGTGATGCTTTACATTCCCTAAAATTTCCCCTAGTTTCTTCAGGATCTTGTATATAAATTGAAATTGCTAAAGGGTTCTCTCATGGCATATTTAAGTGTTTTTGGTTTTATCCCCTAGAAATTAACTATGATGCAGTTCCTTAGTTTTTTTGGTACAGTGATCTAGATCTTTTTATATAATCCAAGAAGTTTAAGTGTTTCCTCCCTCTGCTCTATGGATGGCTCATTCAAATTATAAAAGCTGAATCTTCTGTCCTCAATCTCTTCAGATGTTTTCCTTTCTCATTTCCTTGGTTCCTTTAGTTTCTAAAATTTGGCTGATACTTGTTTGCTGAGTACACAATCATTGTTATGCACATTTTATTTATTGACTAGGATAAAATGTTATTGCATAAAAGGAGATGCTGAACCAATAATATACTTGAAGGAAAATGAGGTCCCCCACTGTTCAATCCCAGATTTACCAAACAAAGAAGATCTCAGCTGCTAGTACTGAGTGATCGATCCAGAAGTTTTAAGTTGTAAGGGGCAACGTACATATAGACGTGTATATAAAAATATATAACATTATACTTCAGTGAAGACAACTAATACACCTAATATGAATAATATTGTGATGAAATTAAATAGTTTGAGTGGTCAGTTGCCCCCATATGCTCTAATATAGGTCTGTCAACCTTCTCAGATTCTGCAGTCACCGCCTTGAGCAAATGCACATAATATTGTCATGTGATCCACCCCTTTTCTCCTTCTACATGTTTCAAGGTTCAGAAGAGAATATTTTTTTCCAAAGGATCTTCTAGCTAAATGAAATTTAATAAAAATTTGATGATGGGGAGAAAGGCTCAAGAAATCAGACACCTGAATGCCAAGATAGTATCAAATATACTATGCTAATATGCATTTGTCATCATAAGACATAGTACAAGTCATAAACTCAAGTTAAGCAGACTCAAGTCCCATTCTCTGGGCTTCAAATTAAATACTTCTTGCTACAAAACTAAATATCTACCTCAATACTTTCTTGCATCTGAAGACATTAATCTGATGCATATCCCCCCCTACTAAGACATAAACATGTAATCAAAGCTATAGAGACAGAGCTAGTAATACAACAGACAGACTATGTGAGTGTGACCCCCCTCAACTGCCACTTACAGCATGTTTGGTTCCACAGTGAAATGTTCTAGAATCACTTTTGGTTAGAAGCTACAAGCCATAACTTCTGAGTAAACTTACTTTGGATTCTGTACAGATTGTGAAACCAAATGGAAATCCTTCTAGAATTGATCCAAAAGCCAGAATCAATTCTTGGAATAAGCTTTTGTGGACGACTTTTAGGTCCCACAATTAGTTAAGGAAAAAGAAGCTCATCCGAACATGCTACTAATATAAAATCATAGAAAGAGTTAACCCCCAAAGAAAACTCAAGAAAAGGGGAAATTTTAGTTTGGCTTTAGATCCTGGAACATGGTATCCCACTTGATTTCTTCAACAGCAGCTGACCAATACCCATCATCATCATCATCTTCATCTTCATTCACCTTTTCGTCCTTCTGGAAATGGTATACCACAGGACTAGAAAAACCATCAAGGCTAGGAGGAGCAGGAACTACTGCAGGGCTTCCATTGGTGAGAAAGAGTCTCTCTTGCTTAGCCCCCACCAACTTTTTGTTCCTCTTCATCATCACAGCACTCTTCCAGCTTGTCCCAAAACCACTACTAGGCCTTTCTGGCACCACCACAAGTGCCGATTCTTCACGGTGAATCAACGACCGGACGTAGTTAGCTAAGGACCTCTTTGTCCTCTTGATTGCCCCCATGAGCTTTGTCACCGGGCGTGGCCTCTTTGATCTCTTCTCTTTTGTTGCAAGCTTGAGAATTTCTAGCCTGTGCTTAGCGACAGATATGTCCATGCTCTGGAGAAACTCGTGGCTGAAGTAGAACATGTCATCATGTTCAAGCTCGTTGTGAGTAAAGGTAAGGCCATAGTCATACACTAGGGATGGTTCAAGGCCAGTTTTTGAAAGCCATGAGAACCAATCCATGACTTCTGCTGAGTTACAAGACAGGAATGTGTGAATTGTGATTGTGTGTAATGTATGTGACCTTCAACTTCAAGACTGAAATATGTGTGTGTATTATATATAGATAGACAAAGAAGTGATGGATGGTAAACAGAAAACTCGTAAGTAAATGGTAAAGTCTAAGGATTAAACTTATTTAGATTTTTTTTTATCAAACAGAAATATCCTTCATCATTCCGACAACTTTATTTTAAGCCGGGATCATTCACATTCTAATAAGACTCACTTTTCCAACATGTATATTTGGTACGCAAAACTCAAATGAAGCATGTTGTGGTTAAAGACTAAAGAAAAAGTATGTGGATGTGCATGTGGGGACGCCGGTATGTAACGTATGCTCCAAAAATTAGACTACTGAAAATTAGACTATAAATATTAAAGATAGTGAGACCAAAGAATTTCATGCGGAAACGTATATACTATGTACCGTCAATCAAGGGCAGAGAGAGAGTAATAAGCCTTCAAGTAGGCACCCATAACTCACTTGGTGTATGTAGTCAAGAGGAAAGTAGCAAATAATAGTTTTCAAACTTGGTCTTTGGAGTTGACCCAAAAAAACTAAGTATATTGGGGAAAAAATTCTTTTGGCCTCCAAAAATAGGCAATTACTTTGGCACCCTTTTAAAATAGAGGGTTTTGTACCATTTGCTTTGATTTGCGTTTTATTTATAATAAAAAAAATTAATTTGCAACTTGGTCCTTTATTGTCTAAAAAATGAACTAGAATTAAAAATAAGGATAAATATGAAAAAAAAATAACTATAAGTAGTAGGCTAGTAGATATTGGAGAGTGATTTATATTTTACAGTAAAAAAAACTGGAAAAAAAATGTAGCTTATAATATGCACTGAGAGAGGGAGTTATTTCACAAACTTCCAAAATTTATTTATTTATTCTCCAAAGTAAAAGTGCAGCTGAATGTAACAACAAAATGTAATCCATAACTTGTCGGAAGTTGTCCCAAACACTTCATAGGGAATTAATTTTAGGGAAAAACTTATATACAGTACCAAATATGCTGTTGGTGCTGTTTTCCAACTAAACAATGCCATGTGGCACCCATTAATTTTTCACATTGACTCTTTTATTCTGCTACCTCCGCTTCCCATATGATTTCGTTTCCATGGTAGATTGAATATCTGGAACCCAATATATCTCCTCTCTCCTTAACTTGTGATGAATTTTCCTCCATTTTTAAAGACAACAAAAACAATATCTCTGCACAAGCCTTGAAACATGACCCTGGAGCAAGAATCTTGGAAATCAAGAAAGTGAATTTTCTAAATCCCACCCACAACGAAAGCAACAACGAGTTTTTGAAATGAAGAAATTGCAATAAAGCAAGTTAATCATATGAAATTGGTACTGCTGTTGATTCTGTATCCAACATTAAAATTACGGACTCGTGGTACCTTTTTCATGGTCGTCCATGTTGCAGTGTAGAGGTTGAAAATTCAATTTTAAGATTGGCATAAGAGGAAGCGTATTGGAGTTTGGATAAGTAAGGTGTATGTCATGGAAGGAATTTGGAGATCAGAGGTTGGAGATGAGAGAGATTGGGGGAATAGGAAACGTTTTAGATTTTTTTTGGATATGATGTTAAAAAAAATCATGTCATGTTTTGATTGGAAAACAGTACCAACAGCATGAATGGTATTGTACCTAAGTTTTCCCCTTAATTTTAATGCCACACATTTTCATTTTTTTTCCACTTAATTTTACACTACACTTACATGTGCGGGAAGTGAAACACAAATTATACATTTCTCACATTAAAAATACTTATGAACATAGAAAAAGTAACATTAAAATTAATTTCCCACATCATAAAATGGCACAACACAAACACTATCCATTGCTTCCGGACATACTCTTGAGTCTTGTCAATTAGAATTTGGATCTAAGCTGCAGGTTCACGGGCACAAATAAAAAAAAAAGCATAAGAGCACTATTCTCATGTGAACATGATATAAATACGTCACCTTCTTGGTGGTATAGCTAGGTAAATTCTAGGCACGTTTCATCACATTTTCCTTCACATTTTCCTTATACTATCTTCCACGGGATGCAATTTATTTAAGATAAAACATTCACATTTTAATAAGGGGCTAACTTCCACAGTGAAGTTTTTTTTTTGCATAAATAAAACTCGAACCTGACTCAAATTAAGCATGTACCACTTTTTTTCTCTTCAAATCACATGTTAATTTGTTTTTTTTTTAATTGTTAATTTGTTTGTCAAAGTTATTGCTTTTAACCAATTTTGTTTGATTGTTAGATTAATAGTTCAAACCCCACATATGAGACAATCACTATTATAAAATACTATACGTAGATATCCTTTCTTTAGTTGAACCGTTTTGATGCAAACAAAAAGTGCATGAATTAATTGTAATCCGCATATATTAATCACAACGTTCCATGTTACTTATGTGGCCCTTGCTCCTAATGAAAACGACAGTCTGTTAGCTTTATCTGCTTGGTTCAAAGGACCAGCCAAAATTGAATATAAAATAGTACTATAATTTATGTACATCAACCTATTACTATTTTTTTTTCGATCAAAGATGAATGAAATATAACCCAAAGGATTGCCTCACGGTAGTTACATCATGCGAGAATAATCTCTAAGAGTGCTACAGCAATGCACAAACCCAAAGAAAATGAAGAACAAGCATGCACACTCAGCTGATACATCCAGCTAAAAACATAAAGTAAAATCCATAGGGACGTACAAAAACCTCTAAAACCCTAAAAACAGAGAGACAATTGACTTCTGAGCGAAGAAGATCTTGATTTACTTTTTAATCAGCGCTCCCTTTACGCAACACAACGGCTCTGCCGGAGTTGTAGTGCAACAATATAGGAAACCAGCAGCGGCTTCAAGTGCACAAATAAGGGTCAAAACCAGCAGCTCTGTTAGCAAGGGGATGAGGAGATTTTCTGTAGATTCCAAACATACAGCAGCAGGAGCTGACAGAGGGGCAATGAAGTGATGGATATGACGAAAGAGGAGACGGGATGCCAAGGGGAGCAGAGACTAAGTGCGGAGTCCAACAGGGTGGAGGCTGTGGCTGGATCCGTCGCCGGAGCTGTAGGTGGCAGCTAGAACTGTTGTTGTTGACGGTGAATCGCCGGATCTAAACCCATATATTGCAAAACAAAACCAAGCAGGGCCACCCCTTGCAACCTTTAAAGCCGCCAGGAAGAGACGAAGAGAAGATGGCCACAGGCTTGGGTTGTGGCGAGGCATCTCGGCTGCGGATCGAGCTTCTAGAAACACAAAGGCTTCAACAAAGCTCTGATTTCCTTTAGATAAGACAAACCGAACACTGGATCTGCGTTTGGGCACCCGGTGCTAGATGGCGGTGGTAGAGAAGGCCAAGGTGGAGGCAAGCGTGGTGGCGGGTGGAGGAAGATGGTGGAGGCCAAGGAAAGGGGGAAAAGCCTAGACAAAACAAGAGAACAAACCCACTTATTTGGGTAGAAATCCACCTATTGTGGAAGAAAACCCACATGATGTGGGAAGAAACCCACCTGAAGTGGGAAGAAAACCTACTACCAAAGCAGAAAAAATCTCCCTAAAGAACCCTTAAACTGAGAGCAACAACGAACAACAACCCTACTTCCGAAAAAAACAACGAACAACAACCCCGTCAAAAAACAATAAAGCCCAACAAAATCTGCAAAAAGCTTATTGACTTCCTCACAGCCTATCAAAAACCACCCAAGAAATAAAAAACCCTGCAAAAATCAGAACCGCCCTCTACTAGAGCTAGAAGTACAGTCTAGCTGAGATCTGATCAACAATCTCGCAATGGACAACGTCGTCTAAGCCGCCATACACCATGCCAAGATGTTTCCCCATCAGGGCTCCTCACTCGAGTTATGTTTCTTCTCTTTTTGAACCGTTAATAAATAAAATAGAAGCAGTATTATAATGTGAATTAGTCATGACTAGGCGCACAGTATCGTACTATAAGAACCTTCGTTCTTTAATATAAGAACAAAAAATAACTACTTCACGAAAAATTTAGTTAATTTCGATAATTACATTAAAGTTGTTCTCAATTTATATCAATTTTACAAAATTACCGATATCATTAATGATTTAGAGTGAAAAGAGAGAAAGAATTCAATTAAATAAAAGCATTTTGTCTACAAATAATTAACACACTATAAACTCGAAAATGGTTCTTATAGAAATGAGTAAGGTGCACTTCTCATTTGATTCTTATAAGCGGTATGTACTAGTCAATGAGTTTTTTTTTTCTATTCACAAGAGTTAGGTTTCAAACTCCCAATAATTTGCTTAAGGAATAAAGTGCTGAACTACTACGTCAACCCAGTACTTGGTTGTGTTATCTCCTTTGTTAATTAAACTTTACTTATTAAAAAACATACATGCATACAACAAGCCTATTCTTTACTTCTAAAAAACATACATTAATATAACAAGCCTTACTGAAAAATAATCTGGTCTGAAATGCTCAAGAGTAAATATTTACGGAAGAGTTAGAAGGGGGAGCTTTTCAGAATGTTGAGGTACCAGCTGGCAGCTGGTTTTAACTTGTACAAGAAATTTGATTTATTTCACCTTACTGGTTCATCCACAAATCGGGTCATGGTTCACAGTTGAACTAAGTAGATGAAATGGTTAGTCAAGTGTTAAACTTGCACTATTCAAAGAGAAAATTGGCAGACAAAAACCAACTAGAACATACAATTTTTACTGGCAATGAAATAAATCTTCGAAATCTACCATTTAAGTATTTGTAAGAATCGTTACAAAAAGTTGCAACATCATTCTTCTATAAAATTAATTGGCAAAAAATAGAACTGACTGAACCGTATACATAGCTATTCCTGTGGCAAACAAATCAGCCAAAAAATTCCTCCACACTGAATCATCCCTAAAGAATTCAAGGCCTTCTGAGGCATGAAGTGCATCTCATATCTTATGTATCACAGCCGAGGTAAAATAGAAAAAAAATTATTACACATTAAAGGATCCTTACATTGTCTATCTTCTGCTGTTTGAATCGCATACGCAGCAGGGCCAATGAACAAGTCACCTTCCTATGCCTTGTAAAAAAATCAACTGATTCCTGTGAATTAAAACTGATACAAAGGAGTCATTGAGACTTACTCTGCATGCTATAGACATTGCCAATGACTCCTACTATGCTAACAATCCCAGCCAATACCAACATTAACCAAGATAAAATCCATTCTCCATGGCTCAAATCCCACTTATGGCTCAATCTCAATGCAACAAGAGATGGAAATATGAAACCCAATGAAACTGCTGTGGTTGCACCGGTGAACTTAAAAGCTGTCCAAATGTTTGGAATCATGGTAGACCCAATATATATGAGGATCAACAGAACAAAAGTCAACCCCAACGATCTCTTCCTACTTTCTGATAAGGGAGGAGATCCCTCAAACACCAAGGCATCCACCGTTTGGCGTAGGGAGAAATGAATAACAGGGAAGACAAGTATCAAATGGAGAATGTAGCCGACGCGGACAATATAGTTCAAGGCCGAGCTAAACCGAATTCCTAGATCCTTATCAAAATTAGTCAGCACATCAGACTCCGTATCATCCCCAAATAGGAGGTAACCTGAGAGTGCTGTTGAAGCATAAACTAGGATGCACAAAACTGTGGTGATCCTCCCGACCCGGTTCATCTTCTGCGGAGACCGCCCTTGGAGCTCATTGTATATCGGCTGCACATTAAAATGACAAACATATGCATTGGTCATGATAGGAATCACCACCAGCAAGTCCAAGATGGCCTTTTTGGAGCTGAAATCAGGAAACATCCTCGGAGCGTCAATCTTTCCTTCGACGAGCTTAATGAAAGCAATGAAGAAAGCAACGACAACAAACAAAACAGCAAGAGCCACTGAGGCAGCTGAAGTCAAGCTCAACGAATCAATCTTGTCGAGAGAACAAAGCGGCGCGAGAAACACCACCATGACAACCAAAATCACAATCTTCCTATGATCCCACAAACCATTCCCCAACAACTGATCAAACACCCCCAAATGGTGAAGGGAACCAGACATGACATCCCCCATGATGATCAAGTAAACCACCATAACACCAGCATTATTCATTATAATACAGATTTCAGACACAATCCTAACAGGCTTTCCCATAGCATGCTGAACAACCTCCCCATAAGAGGAAGCTTTACATAAAACAGAAAACCGCACTAACAATTCGACACTAATTTCCGACAAGATCCCCATGAGAATAATCAAAACAATCCCCAAAACCACTCCTAGAACTTTCATGGTGGCAGGGAGGGCCATGATCCCTGCCCCAATAACCGTGGTGGTCAAATTGAACACAGCCCCGGGTACCCCAGAACCGTGATTAGAGCCAACAACAACAAGAGGGTAATTATCAATGTCAATTTCGAAATCATCATCGTAGTCATCATCGACAACCTTAGATCCCAAATAATCCCTCTCCCCAGGTTCATCAAAAGAGGAATCATTGTGAGGCTGTAATTCTAGATAGGAGCTAACGGGTAATGAAGAATAATTAGAATCCTTTCTGTGAGACATGATCGATTTGACAGATCAAAATGATACAGATCTTAAGAGAGGAAGAACTTACAGAATTGGGATTAAAAGATGGGAGCTCTTTTGGATTTATAGAACCCTAGATCTCTGGGTCAATGGATATTTGCATTGAATTGAATTATTCATTCATTCTTCTTCTTTTTCTTCTGCACTCAGCAGCTGCCTGCAACATAACATCAAGAGAGAGAGAGAGAGAGAGAGAAACGCAAGGAACGGCAAGTTTAGGGGGAGAAAGGTCGTTGTTCCTCGGAGTTTCCTAGTTCCTACGTTGTCTCTTTGAGTTTACTTTACTTGTATTTCTTATTAAGTTAAATATGTTAAACTCTTTGACTTTCTAATTAAATTGGATCTCTAAAAAAATTCTTTTAAATGTTATATTTGGGAGAAAATTTTAATCAAATTAAGTAATTTTGTACATATATCATCATCAATTTTGATTTTTGAGGCAATCAATTATCTACCCAGTGAGGTTAGTCATCTAACATGACCATGTAAATTTTATCTTGCGCATGAGAGTTATTTAATATTTATGGTCCGTGTATGATACAATAATCATATAAATTACTAGAAATAAAAAAACATTACATAATTTCGATGTACAAATTCAGATTTCTTGAACATCTTCCTTTTCCCTCCTCTAAGCTTCATTTATGAGAGCTCATCTTTGTTGCTTGGAGATTGTCTATAAGGGTCCAAAAGTCATAATGAAGTCCTAATCAGTGCAAAAGGCATGAGAATGCATGAAAGATAACATGCATGGAGTGATTTTCTTCAACAACTCAAAGCATGTGTTATGGGTAGGAAAAGTTATATTTTTCACCATCAAATGCGTGCTCAAAGATAGGAAATGAGTTTAGAAAGTCAAGAACTCACGAAATTCAGATTTTGGGAACTTTTCGATGAAGGATCGCCAAAGAAGATGACGATTTGCGCGGCGAACTCAACGAAGCTGGAATTGGGTACTAAACCTCCTTTTCCCCACGACGGAAATCACGATGGTGGTAGTCTCATGCAAAGGCAATGCAGAATCAGGATTGAAAAGCCAATTGCAGGTTGATATTCAATATGCAAGTGTACATATTGCATGAAGTAATAAAAAAATTAAACCTCAGGGGTTGGTATCGTTTACACTCTAAACTAATTAAACTCATTGTAAAAAGACGGAAAAACAAAAATAAAAGACTGGTTGATTGAGTGTAATGATTTTATTGCAAATAAATATGAAAGCGAAAAGAAACGATTGTTGTAAACTCAATCAGAGAAAACACTAGAGATATGATTTCGTCAACCCTATTTCTTTGTCTCTCCCCACCTCAATTATACATATGAAATTGGTTAATTATGTTCATAGTGTTATGCCTAGTTGTCCACTTTCCGAGTCCTTAACTAAGCGTTCTTCTAATTAATTAGGGATAGCTAATTTCTTTGTAAAAGAGCAGGTAAGATTAGCTTTGATGCTAAGGAAAGAAACTTTGGTGTTAAAATTGACATGGAAAAAATCATATGACAATGTTTTTTGAGATTTTCTTCAGGAAACTTTGACTGATCTTTTTGGGTTTCCGACTGATGTTGTTAACCTCATTACGACTTACATAAGCTAATCTCAGATTTATAATCTTTGGAATGGGAAGCGACTTCCCACTTTTTAGCCGAGGAGAGACCTCACACCCATATCTCTCTCCATGTTGACCTAAGAACTCTTAACTTTTTTTTTGAACGTTGATTCTTAACTTTTTTTTTGAAATCAACAACCAAATAAAATTAAATCAAAAACGAGTTCGGCATATATGCCAATACATCATCCCTCAAAAGACTAGACAACCCCGGAGGCCCCTCCTCAATCCAAACAGAGTCTAGGTAAGAAGAAGCGTTCCTAACAAGGTAGTCAGCACAAGAGTTTCCTTCCCTATGCACAAAAGTAAGATCAACATGATCAAAAAACACCACTAACTTATAACAATCCTTAATAATGGAAAATAAATAAGAGTTTCCAGAAGCTTTCTTCCAAGCCTGTTGTAAGAGCAAACAATCAGTCTCAAACTGCACTCTCCTGAACCCCAGCTGAATAGCCAAATCCATCGCCCACCGCAGACTAAGGGCCTCCGCTACTGTATGAGAAAGCACCATTGTGGGGTACTTTGTTGCAGCTGCGAGAACCTCACCTGCATGGTCTCTAGCAACAAGACCAAAACCCACCTACATGCGTGCAACGTCTTTTGTTTACTATTTGAGAGGCTAGGAACAAGCACATTTTTTAGGAAAAGGTGTTTTGCATTGCGGGGGTGCTGGATCGTGCAGCTAGCTTGGTAAGCCAATCAACTATATCTTTCACACTGGCCGCATCTCATGAGAGGGACAACTTGAAGAGGTGGCGGAGAACGTGGTCAAAACGAACGTGGACACAGCCGTTGGACAGGACAGGTTTGCGGATTCTTAACTTACTTATTCCTTAATGCTTTTATTTCTTGTCTTGTTTTCCAATGTATAAAAACATGGTGCAATTACTTGCATGTTGAAGTAAATACAAATTTCAAGTGGAATATTTATAGTAAAATTTGAAATAAAAAATTGAAAATAAGAAATTGTTTAATAAAAATTGATTTTTTAAAAATATAATAGTTTGAATACGCAATCAACTGAATCTTTGTTTTTGGTAGATACGCAATCAACTGAATCAAGTGTTGTAAGTTGTAACCAAAATAAAAATAAAAAACTGAATCAAGTGTATTAAATAGGACATGCTTATAGCATCAAAAATAGGACATGCTCCTCTATCTTTCGCACTTTGATAAACCCTCTCCACTTTGATCTGTTTGAATTCTCAAATTATATTTTTTAGGGTTTGATGTTCTAGAGAAGGAGATGGAGTCTGATTCTTGTGAATCCAGTTTTAGCTTCGCTTTCAATGATACCCGCTTTTCCGATAAGCTTCTCCGTATCGAGATCATGAATGACCCGATCAAGAGAAGGAGATGCGAAAACGGTCTTTTACTCTCGCTCTTCATCGAATTCATTCTTGTGATTCTGAGTGATGTAATTTGAGTTTGTTTTGAGAAATATATATATTTCATAACTAGAAACTTAGTAAGTGATTCTCATGGATTTTGCACTTTTTTAGTTAGTTCTATTTCTATTCATGAATTGGGTGTGTTTGTCTAAAGTGTGCAACTTGTCTAATTACATACCACTATTTATCTCACTTGCAGTTTTGGATCTTACTGCTGATGAACAAATTTCAAATTAATTTAATATAGGTGATGAAGCTGCAAACAACAATGACTCAATCTGGACCATGGATTACTCTGGCGCTACTGTTGTTAGAGTTAAAACACTGCATATCAGTTCTCTTATCCTGGCTGCTAAAAGCCCTTTCTTCTACAAGGTAGATTAAGACCTCTTCTCTTCTTTATGTATAGTTCTGCGCCTAGCCTTCATATTTTTTATATTTTCAGCTTTTCTCAAATGGGATGAGTGAGTCAGAGCAGAGACAGATCACCCTCAGGATTAATGCATCTGGTAACTTTTTATATATTTACCTGATCATTTTAATTTTCACTAAATAGTCACCTAAATGTTACTTCTTTTGCATTACAGAAGAAGCTGGTCTCATGGAGCTACTCAAATTTATGTATAGTAATACCTTGAATATTTCTGCCACACCTGCTTTGCTGGATGTGCTTATGGCGGCTGATAAATTTGATGTGCCTTCATGCATGAAATACTTGCTAAATCCGCCCATGACACTTGACTCTGCATTACTCTACCTGGAGCTTCCTTATACTGTTGTTGCAGCCCAACCACTGATTGATGCGGCAAAGCACTATCTTGTTGACCGATACAAGGATATGTATAACAAACAGTAAGCTTTTGCATTTTATTTAACTTCACTTGCATTATCGTAAGGGAAAAAACTTGAGGAACAAACCATGGATTCAAAGAAGGGACTATTGTGTTTTTGTGTATGCGTGTGTCGCATCTAATGTTTGAAGCTTGGTGGATGACATTTTCTTTGTTCAATCAACTTCCTTCGTGTTATAAACATTTGAGAGGGTTTTTCTATTATGGCATTCCATGAAGTGTCTTTTGCAAAGCATCATTTTCTCTACGACGACATTATTGATTCTAATTGTCCATTCTTTTGAAAAAGACTTGTTTCTTTTGTTGTCATTCATCATAATGTCATCTTTCTTTTTTAGTGCTAATTATCTTGTGTTTGACCAGGGTTAAGGAAGAGCGTTTGGCCTTGCCTCTCTCTGGAATAGAGGCAATCTTGGCTAGTGATGATCTCGTGGTTGAATCAGAAGAAGATGTATATACCTTTACATTAAACTGGGCTAGACAAAAGTACAAGAGTCTGAAAGAAAGACAAGAAGTTCTTGGTACACGTCTTGCGCGTTTAATTCGCTTCCCCTATATGACATGTGAAAAGCTTAAGATTGTTTTAACCTGTAATGACTTTGAACATGAGGGCGCATCTAAGCTTGTACATGAAGCCTTATCTTTCAAGGCGGAGGCTCCAGATCGCCAACAGACTTTGGCAGCAGAAGAGTCTATTTCCTTGAGTCGTCGTTTCGTGGAGAGAGCATATAAGACAACGATGGATATGTGTCTGACGCGGGCGGAGTGTGTCGCTATGTTCCCATCTGGTCATGTGCATTCTAAACCATCCCGTTTGGCTGGACAAATGTTTTTTCTATCAGCACAATGTGACATGGACGAACATGACTTTTTCCATTGCTGTTCGTTGTCTTTGGGAATGAAGACAGGTTACTCAAGAAGCATTGCTGTGGACTTTCAATTTAGCGTAAGGTTGAGGCCAACAGTTGATTATTTTATCATGTGCAAATCCAATCACACATTTACCCCAGGGACCCGTAGCGTCAGTAGAATTAGAAACCCCTTTAAGGTTCCATGGACTTCATTCATTGCTGAGGATAGTCTTTTCTTCATTAACGACGTTCTCCACCTTAGAGCTAAGCTTTGGATCGCACATTGATCCCCTTATTTCTGTTTATGAACTATTTATTCTAGTTTGATATTATGCTTTATTTATTCTTTGTTGCATTGGTTTTTAGTGATATTATGCTTTATTTATTCTTTGTTGCACTGGCTTTTAGTGCTCGTCCCGTATGTTGTCCTACCTCTATTCCTCATTTTTTTTGCAAGAGATGTAAAATTTCATTAAACGGAAGGCATAGAAGCCATTACGGCATTGTTTACAAAAGTGTTCACATCTGGTGGAACTTCCTCCACCCACACCAAATATAAGAACCAAATTGAGTGGACGCGTTAGTCCTTTTTATACAAACCAACTTTAAGTTTGTGGTACATTTATTATATTTTGACATGAATGCCGTATTTAAAAACTATACATGTGCCATAATATTTTTTTTTAGTAAGACAAGAAATTGCATTAACAGGGGAGTACAAGGGGTACTCTAGAGAAGCAGTAAAAAAAAACAAAAGGCAAAAAACAGAAACGAAGAGGAACAACAGAAGAAGAAAAGGGAAACAAATTGATAATTAAAGCATCAAGCCAAGAGATTCCACCAATGTCCAAACAGACCAGACGCAAGGTGACATGGGTCTTGAAGCAACATAGACAGACATTCACCTCCCGATTCAAGACCCAACCAACTTGGTCCAAAGCTACAACAGAAGCCACCAATCGCAAAGCACAAAGGTCTCAAAACAGCAACTTTGTGCAGAATCTGAAATATTGAACATTGTGGCTTTAACTGTCTTAACAAGCTGCAGGAACTTATATCCCTCTCCTTCCACTCTAGCACAAATTCACTCTCAAGTTTTCATAGATCTGAATTTCTTCTCATGAACCTCTCATGTTCACAATTGCACATTGAATAGAAAGATTACCATCGATCAGACATCACATATTCAACAAAACAACCAAAGAAATCAATCGAGAATCATATCCAATGACAAATAATGGGTTCTAACTTCTAACTCATATTAATTCAAACTCTAATACCGAATGTAAGCAGAAAGTTTCATGGAACGATTATATGAAATTAGAACACCAACCCTGACTTATGAAGACATGAAATTTCATGGAACAATTATATGAAAGTTGTGCAATAACTTTCCTCTTCCAAAAGGAAGCTGGTCAGCCAAAAATTCACTAATGAATCAAAAGATCAATTCAAATACACCTACACTAATTCTAACAGATTTCTTCCATGATGACTTCAACCTATTCTTTAATGACACTAAACAAAGAAAGTACACATTTATAACGTGAAAATTCCATAATTTGTAAATTTGCAAGCTACGTTGATATTGGTATCAGTATCAAAATACATCATTGATTCAGACTCAGGTAAATTGAAATTGTCGAATACATACCGAGAATTCTAGTATAGTAGACAAGCAGAACATCAGCATGCTCAATTTTGAAATGATTTTTTCTCGTTGAAAATCTATGGCCTTGGAATGCAAGTAGTGACATTTTCTCTTGATTGTTGAGTCACAACCTCTTATGACTGGATATACTTATCAAATACGCAACTATTATAACTTTAAAATGTTCAGATATTATTCATACTAATAAAAACATATGAGATCAAGACTAACACCATTAGTTTAAAAAAAAATGAGAAATCAGCAACTAAAAGTCAAGACTATCCAACTAGAATAAATAGTTCATAAGCACAAATAAAGGGATCAAGATGCGATAGTGAGCTTGACTATCAGGTGGAGTTTGCCTTTACTGCAGAAAAGACTATCCTCAGCAATGAACGAAGTCCATGGAACCTTAAAGAGGTTTCTACATCCACTAGATATCCCAGCGGTAAATGTGCAATTGGATTTGTACAAGCTAACAAACATCTCTGTTGGCTTCAACCATACACCAAAATCATAGTTCACATCAATGCTTCCCAGGCACCTTTTCTCCATTCCCAAAGACAATGAAAAGCAATGGAAAGAGTCAAGTTCGTCCATGTCACATTTTGCTGATAGAAAAAACATCTGTCCACCAAAATGGAACGCCTTAGATTGGAAATGGCCAGATGGGAACAAAGCGACGCACTTCTTCCGCTTCAGATGCAGGTACATCACACACTTATATGCCCTCTTAACAAAGCGCTGGTTCAAAGAAGTAGACTCTTTTGCTGCCAATGACTCCGCCTTGAACGATAGGGCTTCAAGTACAAGCTTAGATGCAGCCTCATGTTC
The DNA here is from genome assembly GCF_012489685.1 of Lotus japonicus. Taxonomy (NCBI): domain Eukaryota; kingdom Viridiplantae; phylum Streptophyta; class Magnoliopsida; order Fabales; family Fabaceae; genus Lotus; species Lotus japonicus. The sequence continues at coordinate 826,223 of NC_080043.1, forward strand.
AAAGTCATTACATGTTAAGACGTCCTCAAGCTTCTGACATGTCATATAAGGGAAGCGAATTAAACGCACAAGTCGTGTACCCAAAACTTCACGCCTTTCTTCCAGACTCTTGTACTTTTGTCTAGCCCAGTTTAATGCAAAGTCATATACATCATCATCTGATGCAACCTGGAGATCATCACTAGCCAAGATTGCCTCTATCCCAGAAAGAGGCAAGGCCATAAGCTCTTCCTCAAACCTACTCATATACAAGATTATTAGTATTAGGAAAGAAAAATGACATTGAGATGAAAATAATGAAAAATTACAAGTCTTTTTCAAAATAATGGACAGTTAGAATCAATAATGTCTTCGTAGAGAAAATGATGGTTTGCAAAAGACACTTCATAGAATGCCATAATAGAAAAAACCTCTCAAATGTTTTTAACATGAAGGAAGTTGATTGACAAAAAAAAAATGACGTCCACCAAGCTTCAAACATTAGACGCAACACGCATACACAAACACACATCAGTCCCTTCTTTGAATTCATGGTTTGTTCCTCAAGATCTTTCCCTTAAGATTATGCAAGTGAAATTGAATTAAATGCGAACTTACTGTTTGTGGGTTATATCCTTGTATCGGTCAACAAGATACTGCTTTGCAGCATCAATCAGTGGTTGGGCTGCAACAACAGTATGAGGAAGCTCCAGGTAGAGTAATGCAGAGTCAGTTGTCATGGGCGAATTTAGCAAGTATTTCATGCATGAAGGCACATCAAATTTATCCGCAGCCATAAGCACATCCAGTAAAGCAGGTGCCGCAGAAATATTCAAGGTATTACTATACATAAATTTGAGTAGCTCCATGAGACCAGTTTCTTCTGCAAAAGAAGTACAGTATGGCATTTAGGCGACTTTTGATGAAAATTAAAAAGATCAGGTAAAGATATAAAAAGTTACCAGATGCATTAATACTGAGGGTGATATGTCTCTGCTCTGACTCACTCGTCACATTTGAGAAAAGCTGCAAATATATATATATATATATATATATATGAATGCTAGGCAAACATATTTGTGGCAGAACTATACATAGAAGAGGTCTTAATCTACCTGGTAGAAGAAAGGGCTTTTAGCAGCCAGGATAGGAGAACTTATATGCAGTGTTTTAACTCTAACAACTGTAGCGGCAGAGCCATCCATGTTACAGTTTGCAGCTTCATCACCTATATTAAGCATGTGAAACCAAAAGTGTTGATAGAGCAGAAAGAAAGAAGAAATCAAATTAAAATAGCGTGCTCTGTTATAAGATAGATAGATAGGTTCAATGGAAATATAACAGAAAATAATCAGGAGATAGAGCGAGAGTTAGAGACCGTTTTCGCGTCTCCTCTTCTTGCAGTGGCGAAGCCAGTCAGCGATGGAGGTGACACTATCAAACGGGTCGGTCATTACCTCGATACGGAGAACCTTGTCTGAGAAACGGCTGTCATTGAAAGCGAAGCCAACATTAAAATTGGAATCCGACTCCATCTCCTTCCCTAAAAGATTCAACCCTGAAAAAACAAAATTGAGAATTGCAATTTGCAACAGATGGAGGTGGAGAGGGTTTATCAAATCTACGTGCGAGAGATAGATCTCCAACTCTATATCTATATATTACTAGTATGTTTACGCGTCGCGATGCACGGTTATATTTCTAAAGATATAATAAATTGTTTTTATTATATGGATTTTTTTTTGTATAAATAAAAAATAAATATAAATATTATTTTTTATTTGATTAATTTGATTATGATATAATAATATAATAAATTGTAGGAATTTTGTTTTTTTTTTTTCATTTTTTCTATCTTCAAATAATGATACATAATTTATAATATATAATAGATATGATATTTTTTGATACATCAGACTGATAAATTGCATCATTTAGGAATTGATCTATAGATCTCTCCCACTCAACAAATGAAATTATAATAAAATTTGTTCTTCTCTTATTTTTAATTAAAAATATTTTAATGTAAATGTTCTTCCCCTTCGAATTCTATATTCACAATCAAATTGTAATGCTTATATATATATCTACTCCTTAAAATATTTAAAAAGTCTAGAAAAAGTTAATTATATTAAAACATTTTCTATTAGTTTCAACTTAAAAGTATTTTCATACTAAATGTTCTTCATCGTATAAGTTTTTTACTATATAACCTAAACATCAACAAATATAGACTATATATTTACAATTCTCGTGTGATGAATTGCTCTCTCTCTCTCTCTCTCTCTCTCTCTCTCTCTCTCTCTCTCTCTCTCTCTCTCTCTCTCTCTCTCTCTCTCTCTCTCTCTCTCTCTCTCTCTCTCTCTCTCTCTCTCTCTCTCTCTCTCTCTCTCTCTCTCTCTCTCTCTCTCTCTCTCTCTCTCTCTCTCTCTCTCTCTCTCATGTATAAAGACAACTTGTTCATTTAAAAGTTGAATTAATCTATGTTGTGAGATTGTTATGCTGATTGGATACTTAGAAAACTTGAACTTAGAGACTCAATAATTTATTTTACTTTCTCATCGAAAAACTTCAACATAGAAAAATATAAGCTATATATGTTCATTTAATTCCCCGTGGGAGCCTCATATTCACAATCAAATTAAAATATTTTTGTATATCTACTCTCATTATTAAAAATTGGGAGACCTATACTCAACCACAAAAGTTAGCTCAAGAGTTGAGGTTTGCACTACCCTTATAAATGATATCTATGTTCTATCAGTAGTCAATGTGGGACTTCTATAAAAAGTACTGAAATTATAACAAAACATTTTCTATTAGTTTCAACTTAAGAGTTTCATGCAAATTATTTATTCTCGTATGAGCTTTTTAGTATATGTAACGTAAACAAAAATGAATATAAACTTTATATTTTTATTTATTCAAATTCCCTTAACATTTCAAATATTATTAAGATATATATAAAAAATATCTTAAATTAAAATTATTAACATTTCAAAAAATTATTTATTGTATATCTACTTTAAACATATAAAAAAATTCCAAAATTATATTAAAATTTATTGTTTGTTACTTTCAACTTGAAAATATTGTATATAAATGTTCTTCCCCGTGTAATCTATATTTTCACAATTAAATTAAAATGGTTTCGTATATCTTCTCTTAAAATTATTTAAAAGTATGTAAAAAGTACTAAAATTATATTAAGAAAATTCTATTAGTTTCAACTTAATTTTAACATCAAAATTCTTTTAAGTGTACTGATAAAATGATATTGAAACATTTCTACTAGTTTAACTAAAACAATTTTAGTACTTTTTATGGAAGAGAATATTAAACTATATTAGAATTAATCTTTAACTTTTTTAACTGTAAAATATTTTAATATAAATATTCTTCTTCGTGAGATCCCTATATTCAAAATAAAATTGTAAAAAATGCATTTTACATTCATTTAAAAAGAAATACGGTCCAAGGATGAAAAGTCAAAATTAAAACCTGTTTACTAAAATTTATTTAAACTTTCTGTTAACTAGAGGAAAATAAAAAACTAAACAAAAAATTATAATAATCTTCCGATGTACAAAAAAAATTATAATAAAATTTATTTTATTGATTTTTTATTCTGGAATACTTTAAAGTTATGAAAAAAAATATTTTAGTCCCCCATGGAAGTTTTATAGTTTTACCTTCTAATTTATGATACTTTTAATTAATTTATTCATAAATAATAGATTATATTTGTTAATTTATTTCAATCCCACGTGAAAAAAGTTATAAGTTTTAAAGTTATGAAAAAAATCTTTTAGTCCCTCGTAGAAGCTTTATAGTTTTACCTTCTTATCTATTATATTCTTAATTTATTTATTCATAAATAAATACAATATATTTGTTAATTTATTCCGATCTGGCGTGAAAAAAATATAAGTTTTAAAGTTATGAAAAAAAATCATTTAATCCCATGTGGAAGCTTTCTAGCTTTACCTTCTAATTTATGATACTCTTAATTAATTTCCTTCTAAAACTATTTTAATATTTTTGAAAATAGTTATGAAATAATGATAAAAATTCTTTACGATATAAGTTTTAACTTGAAAAAAATGTCAATAAATTTAGTACATCTACATTCATGCTCCACTATCATAGTACTTTTCTACCACAACCGTTAAACATATTTTTGAATATCAATCACGATCTCACATTAGTGACATACAATGATAGTTATTACTCCTTCTAAACTTCAATACAACACAATCCCCGTTGATATCTTTACATTTTTTTTGTTAATTCGTCATCGCAGAACCTGTATCATCTATTAGACATAAAATTAGTGCTACTTTGAAGGTAGGGAGAAACTTCAGAAAAATAGGATGACCATAGAATTAAGACAAAGAAAGTACATTAAATCAAAATTTAACAAAACTGAAAGAAAACAAAAATTTCGGAATAAAAACATCAAAGAAATTGTCCAAGTCCTGCAAAACAGTCAGATATATTGTACCCAAAAATAAAATCAAATACTAGCAATTTTCACGATACCATATCCAGGGCCGTGTATAGGTATTTTTAAGTCTAAGGCGAAATTGTTAATGTAATAAATTTATCAAGAGCACCACGTCAAGATTCAATTACTTTTTCAACTTTTATTTTTTTCTTCAATTTTTACAAAACCAAATTCATACTTTCTATTTGTCATTTTTTCTTGCTGAGAGTAAACATATAAAAGTAGAAACAACATAAAAAAGTAATACAAATAAAATAATACTACAAATAAATAAAAAAATGATGAAAAGTAGAACTTGGAAAGCAAGAAGCCAAGAAATGTAATAATGAGATTCTGCAACACTTCTATATCAAATATCTCCTTTAATAATTCACTTGAATGTAGAAACAATGTTAAATTTTTTTTTTGAGAGAAAAAAAATCAAAGTATCAAACAATGGGAAAAATAACAAACTTAGGTCCTGTTCGGGGTGGTTGCCAGTTTTCAGTTTTTGGTTTTCAAATGCAAATTTGAAAATAAAACTTGTTCGGAAAAAATGGAGTTGAAGTGGGTTTTTATTGATTTTCAAAACTGTTTTAGCATTTTTTTTTTATGAACTCGGCATGCTTCTCAAAACCACAAAATATGGTTTTGTGATTATGATTTTTAGTTTCAATAACATGTAACTTCCTCACCATCAACACCCACCGCCATCACTAGCACCGCCACCACAACCACCTTCACCGCCACCACCATCACCGTCATTACCATCACCGCCACCTTCACTGCCGCCGCCACTACCACCATCGTCACCACCACATCCACATGCATCATTCGCCCGTGCCACCGTCGCCACCAGTACCCTTCACCGTCATTACCACCTCCACCACCGCCTCTCACCACCATTCACCACTATCACCTGCGCCACCATCACCACCACCCTCCAACAGCACCACTTCCACTTCCACCACCGTTGTCGACTCCACTGCAACCACCACCTCTACCATCGCAATCGTCTTCGCACAACCACCACGTCGTTGCCACCACCACCATCATCACAACCACCACACCTTCATTGCCACTACAACCACCTCCACCTTCGTCACTGCTGCCATCGATGTTGGCACCACCACCTGCACTACCACCTCCACTAGCGTCACCAGCCCTAACACGGCCACTGTTGCCACCTCCACCACCACTGTCGTTGTTGCCACCACCACACTCCACCACCACAACCGCCACTATCACCGTCGTTAGGTTACATCAAAACTCTAGCACCACTGTTATCTGACCCCTCTATTATCATGTCATCACTGCCAGCCATTGTCGTGAACTCACAAAGTTGATAATTTTTGTTGTAACTATAGTGAATTTATAAAGTTGACAACAAGTTTTTTAAAACTCAAAACCACAAAAAACAAAAACTAGATTTATAAAATTGAAAATTAGTTTTGGTTTTTAAAAATTTCACAACATAAAACCAAAAACCGCCCAAATGGGTCCTTAACAATGCTATATTTAAGCAAAAGAAATTGTTATATTTATTGTTAGCCGATTGGGTAGAATTTCTAACTTTCCAAATTACTTCAAATATGTTCTTTCCAAAATGTTAAATAGCAATTAGCAAGCAATGGATGTTAAAAAAAAAATAGCAAGCAACGGTCTTATTTTTTTGGGTGAATAATAGCAACTGTCTTATTAATAAACTAGTGTTTTTTTACCCGCGCGTTGCACGGGAAATATGTCTATTGTATTTGATACATCAATCAATACCTTGATTATTAGAAAATTAATAAACAACAAATGAAATAGAAACTAAAAAAATCCTGAATAAAGATAGATAAAAACTAACAAAATATAGCAAATCATAATAAAAACTCATAAAATCCTGAATTAAATAAAAATATGAAAATTCAATAAAAATACCATAAAAATTAATTTATACTCTAACAATAACTCAAAAATAAAATAAAATATTTCCTGGTATTTAAATTAAATAAATTATAAGATAAATTAAGATAAAATTAAGAAATAAACAACCTAAATCCTAATCAAATCTAAAAAATAAAAAGGTACTAAATAAAGATAGATAAAAACCACCAAAATCTAGAAAATTACATTAAAAACTCATAAAATCATGAATTAATTAAAAATCCGAAAATTCAATAAAAAATCATTATTATACTCTAAAATAAAATAAAATATTTATTGGAATTAAAATTAAATAAATAATAAGATAATTAAGATAAAATTAAGAAATAAACAATCTAAATCCTAATGAAATCTAAAATTTAAAAAGGTACTAAATTAAGATAGATAAAAACTACCAAAATCTAGCAAATCACAATAAAAACTCATAAAATCCCGAATTAATTAAAAATCCAAAAATTTAATAAAAATTAATTAATATACTCTGAAAATAAATCAAAAATAAATAATAGACCAAATCTTTTAAAATAATATCAATCAATTAGTTTATAATATAAAATTAAAACATATCAATTAAGATAAATTTAAGAAATAAACAACATAAATCCTAATCAAATCTAAAATTAAAAAAGGTACTGATTAAAGATAGATAAAAACTATGAAAATCTAGCAAATCACAATAAAAACTAATAAAATCATGAATTAAATAAAATTTCAAAATTCAATAAAAATACCATAAAAATAATTAATATTCTAAAATACCTGAGAATGACATGTGTAATTTTTTTATGAGAATTAACGTGAGAATGACACGTCACTAAGAATTAACGTGAGAACGACACGTCACTAAATCAGTTTGATGAAAGTTCTTCTTTTCTAATATATATATTGATTGATATTGATATTGATTGATATTGATATTGATATTGATATTGATATTGATTGATTGATTGTGTTGGGCTAACCTTTTGACTTATCCAAGGCCCAATATATGGCCAACTATTCTAATTTTGTTCAATAATTGTTGGCTACCTTTTCTGAAAACAAAATATGGGCGGCACCTTTTCTAGAAAAATAAAAAATAAGTATACAAACTATATTTTTATGGGGTCTAAGGCCCAGGCCTATTAAGCCTTGTGGTCTGTAATCGGCATTTTTTTTAAAACGGTGATGATCAGTCTTAAGGGTTTATTTTTGTTTGGCTTTATCTTCTTTCCAACCTAAACAAAATTCAACCGCGTAAGTTAGGAATAGGCAAGAAATTGAGAAGGAAGGATGGTTGAGGGAACACTTGGTAGAAAAAGACTTGTTTCGTCATTTTCATTGCTTTCTTCTTTCAATCATCTCATTTCATTTCTAATCTCATATTAATCTCTTGCTTTAGGTGAAATTTCTTTGGTTCCTTACTTCCTTACCTTGCGCCTGATTCTCTCTATTTTCATGGGTAATTTAAGACACCATATTTTCCTCATGTGTCCAAGAAGAAATAAATATGATCCCCTAACTAACATTGGCAACAAGGACTTTTATGGTACTTCCTGGGATTGGGTTGATATGCATTTTTTGAAATTAAAAGGTACTACTATGATCCAAATTCCCTTAAGCTGTTTTTGGCTTAGCTAAAAACTTGCCTTTGAATTTTTAACTTTTGCAATAATTTAAGGGGTATATCATAGATTCTATGACAATTAAGTAACAGCTGCACCAATCGCAATTAATTAGGGTCAATAAAACATTTCCCATACATGGCTCCAACAGGCTGCGCACCAGATTGCTTGGTGTGCGCCTCCCAGCTGCGCGACATCAATTATATGTAGAATAGTTCCCAAATCAGTTTTATCATTTAATTGTAATATTTAATGCATTTAATTTTCCTTCTCAAATACTTATTGTATACTGTACTTTAATTGTTCTGATTCTCTTGTATCTTATAGTGTGATCGATCAAACGAATAGAGCATCAAGCCATTTCAAACATCTTTATTTCATACACCCTCACATCATTGTTATAAGCAAAAGTTGACTTTTTAAATTCATTCAATAAATAATGTATGTGGTCATTAAAATGATCACATACATTATTTATTGAATGAATCTAAAAAGTTAACTTTTACTTATAATAGTGATCGAATGTTGTTTACATTGTTGGGTAGCTTTACTTCTCTTTAGCTTAAAGTGAACTTCTATTTTCGTTTTCTTTTTTTTGTGTAGAACCACTTCGAATTAGAACTCGGTGTAATAAATTGTTGACTATGAGTGACTTTGCCATCTGGGGGGATGGTTTGAGTTCTGTTTTGTTTTCTTTTCTCAACAATGAAGAATGCTTCATTTTCTGCTATCTGTTTTAATTTTACTGATTATAATACTAATGACAGAAAAGGATGAGGTTTTAGCTTAGAAAGGTAAATACAACTGTTCAGCTTGACATAATTTTGTTTGTTGGTGCAATTTTTTAGGGAATAGGTTTAACTGTTTAAGACTTCCTAGGATTGAGGTCAGAAGCTAATAAACGACTAGAATTTGATGCGAAAGTTAAAACTTGATTTTTTATTCCTAATTAAAAGTTTTCTCTAATTTATGAAAGAAAGAAGGAAGCAAACATAACTAAACATACAATTGCAGCCAAAGAAAAATAAATTGAACAATGGCATTTTTTATAACAGACATTATGCTCAACTTTTAGAAGTGAATGAATTATAGTTCACAACATATTGTTACGAGTTTGGAGCTAAAAAAAAAGTTTGGAGCTAGAAGCCTAGAATACTTGGTGCACACGCTTGGTATTGAAAAGTCTTCGTGAGGTCTCTAAACATGGAACAGATCAATGACATTTGTGTACAAGTTTTGAGGTTACCTTTACATTTTTTTTTGAGTAAATATGCATTGCTCACTTTTTATGTAAGGCTTCGACTGTTAAAATTGTGTCCTGTTTAGTCTATTGTTAAATTAAAATACTGTATGAAAACTACACTAGAAAAGTTCATATGAAAACTCTTACGAATTGGTGGACATGAAATGCAACTTTTACGTTTGCAACAGATTTGAAATTACAATTTTCTCCTCTTTTTAGTTTTAGTACAAGCAACCATGTGACCAATTATCTACTACCTTCAGTAGAAACAAACAAAGGACAATGGCCTATAATCCTAGTGTAACTAATTCTACCATTAACTCTACCGGTGTGTATTAACATTTACAAAATCTTCATCTAATGATGTATAGATCCTATTATATGTTCAATAAAAGTTTAATCAACGTACAAATTGATTGTATTAAATAAACAAAAACATATACAATTACTTTTAAATTTAGCCAAAAGTTTGTTTTCATCAAGACACTGTAGCTAAAGTGCTGCCACTAGAAAGCTATTGTGAAGAGACACTGTACGCGAGACAAATTTTGTAAACCATTCCATTACATGGGTAAATCGGAAATCATGCAAATTGACAATATACTACTGCTTAAACCGTATGAGTAAAAGGTTAATTATTCACATGAAGGTTAATTATTCACATGACAGATTGTCACCTCACAGCAAAGTTCAAATCGGTCTCAAATCATACCGCAACCGCTCCACCACTAGGAGGAGGAGAAGGAGAGCGACGGTTAGGACTGTGGAGGTTAATACCAGAGGGCTCTTCCCCGGGTAAGAGAGCATCATCCGAATCATCTTCTTCTTCGTCGTCACTCTCATGACGCACCCTCTTCTTCTGAGAGTAAAGAAGAGAGTTACCGTAATCAACCAGCAAAAACTCCCCCATCCGGAACTTCTGAGGACGTTCAGCAGCTTCACGAACTTCCTGCCTTAAGCGGCGCTCACGGCGTTTAAGCCGTTCCGCACGGCGGCGATCTTCATCAGGGTCGCGCACCCTTCCGCGGCCTCTACCGCGACCTCGGCCAGGAGCGCCCTCACCATCCTCTACTCCGCCGGCAGCTACGACTGGAGGTCCTGCATTGTCTCCCCCACCGGCAGCGGGGACCGTCTCAGTGCCCACCGCATCCACGGAGGTGGCTGCGGCGCCCGCCGCACCTGCAGCCCCATCAGCTTCACCCTTAGCCATAAGTGGCTTCTGATCGAGCTGCATAATAACAAATTAACTTCAATATCCCGATTAAAAAAAAACAGAGCCGAATGGAAAGTCACAATGTAAAATACTGACCAAATCTCTTAAGCTTAAAACACTGACAAAAGCCACTCCAGCGGCGGCCGCCGAGCCCGCGGCCTCTGCAGTGTCCTTCTTCCCCCAAATTTTGGGGTTCACAGCATTTTCCATCATCTGTCATTTCAATTAATCCATCGTAGTTAAAATGCTAAAATAAAATCAATGTCATACCAAAGAAAAATACCATAAGCAAAATCAACTAACCAACAAATTACGGAAACTCTGGATACCGACTCCGGCGACCACAAAATCAGAGGTAGAATGCTGAACAATAAAAGAAAAAAATCAAGAATAAGAAGAGGGATAAAGAAAGAGAACAAGAAGAAGAAGAAGAGGAGGAAGGAGAAGAAGAAGAGGAAGAAGAAGAAGAAGAAGGGGTGGAGAAGAAGTAGCAGAGAAGAAGAAGAGGGGGCAGGAGAAGAAGTAGCAGAAGTAGTAGTAGTAGAAGAAGATGGGGAAGAAGAGAAGAAGAGCACTTACTGCTCGGCGGACGGCGCCACCGCTACCGGTGCCGGTGACGGACGCACCACCAGTGTGAGAGCGGAAGATTTTGAGAAGACGATTCATGGTTGTGTCACTTGTGTGCTTCTTTGCTTCAGACTTGCTTGCTTTGATGGTATTCATATTGCTATTATAGTTCCAATGGGCCTTGGGATGGGTTGGGCCTGATACTTTTTTCCTTTCTACTTTTAATTGACGCGTTTATGTATTTTTTCTAATAAAAATAAAATGCTCAATTAATAATAGAAAGCTAATTATTTTCAGTCAAAACTAAAATAACCTACTCGTATTAAGTTAGTATGCAACATTTTTTTTCTTGGAAAAAAACACTTACCCTCTCTTCATATAGGTATGTAATTTAGTTTTTAATTTTAGGTGCCACCTAATATGCACCACTTTTTAGTGGTGCAACCTTACACCACTATACCAATTGTCCATTTTACCCCTGTTAAAAAAATTATTTTATAAAAAGAAAAAAATATTGGTATTACCGGGTGGATTTTGATGGGATTAATTTTTTGAACAGGGGTAAAATGGACAATTAACATAGTGGTGCAAAGTTACACCACTAAAAAGTTTGCATATTAGGTAGACCCTTAATTTTAATTTAAACTTCTTTCTTTAATTTCTCTCACGTTGTGCTCATCTTGTACTATACTTATTCCAGTTTTTTATTCCTCATTGATGTATAATTCATCACTTTGCTACCTGATGACTCCATTTTCTTTTGGATTGTCATGTGACGGGTCGGTATAGTTGATTGTTGGTGTCTCAGAGAACAATTAGCTTTAATTTCATGTTTAGCACCGTAAAGGCGTGAACAACTGAATCAACCATTTATATGTTGAGAATTAAATACAGTAGAGGGAAAACGATTTGGTCTTTGTCGGTATAAGCCATAAAAAGTTAAAAACACTTGAAGAAATTGGGGGAAAATAAATTGATATTCTTCTTGTCCTTTCAATTAATAAAACTAGGATTCTGGCCGTGATCCGAGCGTTGCAAGGGTAGCCATACAATCATTACCATAAATTTAACATTTTACAAATTTACATTAATATATACCAAGGTTCTTTAAACTAACAAATATTAAAATTAGGTGAATTATGTGTTATTCATAAATTATTTAGAATGTGATACTCGTATTAAGTGATTTAATAGATAATTATTATGTGCGAGTTTAGCTATCGAGACCTGTTAACAACAGAAAGAGCAACATTTGGTAAATGATAAAAAACGATATTACAAATTTCAACACCTCTACTTTAAAATAAAATAAAATATTATTATAAATATCGACTCGATCAAAGTACTTAGATTTATTGGTACACATTCATTTCACTTGCTTAAAATACAAGTAAAACACCTATATAAAATATATCAATTGCTTAAATATAAAATTTTAAATAAATATATCAACTAAACTATTGATGGATAATAAAATCAACAAAACTTTAATTAATTGATTGATAACTAGACTATTAAACTAAACCTTATAAAAAAAACTACCTAAACTAAACTATAATTGATTGATAACTTTAATTAAACAATGTATGGTGTATGTATGGTGCGTACCAAAATCAATATCCTCAAAATTGTTCAGTCTAGTCTAAATATTAGCCACGCCACGTTCTTATCTAAAACTCTGACCCTCTCTCATAGGCTCATCATAGCTAGGCTCATAGGCTCTAAGACTGCTGCTGCTTTGCGCGTCTGCTATTATCTCTGACCATCGATCAGTCATCAGAGAAAGAGGGAGAGAGAGAGACGATCCAGAGAAAGAGGCTGCGATGACTGAGAGAGAGAAGATGTTTCAGCTCCGGCGACGAAAGTCACACATTCGGCACCGGTGAAAGGGCTCATGCTCATTGATGGTGGTCCGATTCGGTTCGAATGCTGCCACTCAACCGCGGTTGTTCCTGTTGAGGCAACAAGTGTTGAGTAGTATTTGCAGCAGGTTTTTTTCACTTTCACATTGCTTCTTATTCATCTTGGTTTAACTATCATATTTAATTATCAATCATTATACATTAAATTGATTCAAAATGCATTAATTTTATTGGTGTTCTTACCACATACTGTTATTTTTTGTAATTTGCTTGCATTGATCAAAATAAATTGTTGGAATCATGCTCTTTGATTTTTTTTTTCATTACATTACATCACATCTTGATTGATTCTTGTCAGAGTTAGAGAGCTATATTTTTATGACGGTTATTATTGGTTTTCGTTTTTATATAATTTTTACTTTTCACATTTGATATATCATGGTATTGTAGCATGCGTGGTATAACTGATTTTTCTATCTACTGTCCCATTTTTCCATAAGCAAAGTAAAAGTAGTCAGTGTTTTTATGTGAAGTTTTAGTACCTTGTCAATAAAATCTTTATACTCTTTACACACAGTCGATTTGTGTAATTAATATGTGGTTTGGTTTCTTTATGTATTTAATTGTAGATCAGCTAAGATATATTCATAAAACTACATCGGTAAAAATCTATGGCATAAGTATTGCATCCTTCCTTGCATTGTTGAAATAAAAAAATCATTACCGTTGTGTCCTGTATAGTTATATTTGTTTTTTACTAGTTTGTTAAAAAAAGATTATTGAAGGAGGAGAGACATCTCATTCAACTGAAATGGGGGTAATGGGTTCGGGTCCAGCTATATAGACATCCATTTGCTAGGTACTCGAGTCTGTGTCTGGGTTTTCTTGTTAAATGGGGCATGGTCACAAATCTCTATTACCTTAGCCTTCACTGCCAATTTGCCTTCCCTAAAAATTAGTTAGTCTTATCGTTTCTTTTCTTTCATGTTTTTTTCCTTGGTTTAACTTAATTCACTGATATATCTAGTTTTCTTTTGCTTCTTGAAATTGATCTCGATGGTGAGCTAAGCTTTCTTTCTTTTATGTGGCAGATATAATATTTTTGCCTGAGGTCTGGTTATTATGATGAAGGAAGAAATGGTGCCCTGTCTTCTCGTGCTTCACATCAATTTGCTACTCTGGTGCATACTGTGGTTACTTCTTATTCTATACCAATAAATGATCGTGGATTAATAATACAAAAATGATATATACACACCTCATTTTTTAAACACTTAATTTCCACCTCTTTTTATTTCTATTTCTCTCCTCTTATCATCTATCAAATCTCATACTTTCTCTCTTTTACTTTTTCTTTTCTTCCTATCTCTCTCTTCATTCCACCTCTTCCACCTCAAATGAGAGGTGTGTAAGTAACATTATTGTTAATAATACAGGAGGAATGGTAGCAGAAAAGATTGCAGGTGCTGCATCTGAGGAATGTGAAAGAATATTGAGAACTGGTATCGAGTAGGTCGAGTTGGAAATGACAAGAAAAAAATACTTATATTTGCCATTATATCAGGTTCTCGAAGGCATATCGGTCGCCTGCTTAGAGATCAACCAACTCTCTTTAGTACAATAGAGGATTTCTTGTGGTTCAAATTGTCAGCTGTGTGGGATTTCCCTGGTGGATCTTCATATATTGTTCTAAGTGATGATGGTCTGATTCGATACAGTTTGGATGGTTTGGAGCATCATACTACCCAAAAAAATGGAAAAGATCCCCTATATCTTGCTTTTAAGCATTCAATTGCTTCCAGCTTTATTACACTTGTCTAAGGAAACAGGAGATAAAGATTGATGCTGCCCACCTATCAATCGTGCTAGCTGATCACGGTGTCCTTTCTGAAGTTGGGAGTGATAGATGCTTATGTGGAAGTGTCCACCATTATTATTTATTAGGCAATATGGATCTATGTATTTTCGTCTTGGTGATCTCCAAATGGCACTAGAATATTATGCACAAGCTGCTGCTGCAGTTGGAGGTGGCCAGTTGTCATGGACTGGTAGAGGTAATGTTGATCAACAAAGGCAGAGAAATTTGATGCTGAAACAGCTTCTAACAGAGTTACTGTTAAGGGATGGAGGCATATATCTTTTACTTGGTGCAAGAGGTGCTGGAGAAGAAGGGGAATTGGGATATTTTGTTACTGATTCCAAAGCAAGGCAACAATTTTTATTTGAAGCTGCATGCCAATGTCAGGAGGCTGGGATGTATGACAAAGTAATTTCTATCTCATGTTTGTGTTTTACTTTGGTTGAACAGTAGGAAACGAAAGAAAACCTTCAACTGATCGATGTTACCAAATTATAACACTATTACCTGCTGATAAGAATTGTCCTTTGCACCCTAAACAGGTTCTTGAGGAACGGGAATCACCTCAGTTTTAGACCTCACTCTTTGTTTTAGACGTTTTTCTAATGCAGCTGATATATTTTTTAAGACATTCAGGATTTTTTCTTACTCAATCATTTTCAATATTTAATATCTTTGCTTACATGTGATTATTTTTCATATTTATATGTTTATTGTATTGTGTCTCCCTAGGTTTATCTTCCCACTAATATTGTTCATACTTCATTTTTCTCATTACATCTGAAGTCCTCTTATAACTCGCTTTTGTTGACTCTGGATTCCTTTTTGTTCAGTCTATAGAAATTCAGAAGAGAGTGGGTTCCTTCTCAATGGCGCTGGATACCATCAATAAGTGCCTCTCAGAAGCTATTTATGTCCTTTTCCTTGGAAGATTAGATGGTGAGAGCCAGACTGCTGGCCGGCCTCATCCATTCTGGCAATGAGATTTTGGAGACATACTTACTACCCAGATGCCAGGTCATAATAATTCTCAACTTATTGTCTTTGTTCCATTGATGGCTATGTTTTGCCTTTATAATAGTGACATTCTTCAAATTTTGCTTAATCTTTCTCAATTAAAGCTTTATAGGTAAGAACTTTACAAACCCTAGAGCAATTTTTAGGACATTGTAGTGATTTTACCTCACCCATAAGATGATTTAATTTGATCCTTAAGTTCATCTTTTCCCCTACATTTATCTTTTGTCATGGAGTGATCTTGTTGTAGATAAAAGTCTACTTCTTCATAACTTGAAATACCATCTTTCCCTCTTCATGGGGCCTATAGATTTCCTTGTGAAAAATCAGGTGCTGCAGTCTGGTAAAGGAATTTTTCACAATGATCTTCCATTTCTCCCTCTAGATCCCTGAGGCCCTTATATTGCCGTTGATGTGTTACGTTTGAGAAGTTAGCTCCTCATGTCCAAGCTTGTATTCCGGATCTTTTGAAGGTTGCTCTCACTTGTCTGGACTATGTGACGGACTCAGCTGATGGATCACTTCACGCCTTGAGGGCAAAGGTATTATCTTGTGGCTCTCCTTATTTGGTGTCTATGTCCATGCTTCAGTTGCTTTTGTTGAAGTATCATAGTTCACTATTGTAGTTCTCAGCGTGTTAATTAATATATAGCACCCACAGAAGTAATAAGCCTAAGCCTTTCCATATGGTATGGGTATGGTGTGGTTAATATGTGCTCTTGTTTGATAATGGATATAGATCTATTTTATGTTCAATTAGTACGTGCTCTTGTTTCATAATGGCTAATGTTTTGCAAGTTTTATTGCAAATAGTCTAAAGAGGAACCGGCATCGTGATTTATATGAGAGATGAGAGAGTTGCGCAGAGGTTGTAAAAGTGAGGATACGACGGCAATTATTGCTGCCTTTGGATTGGCCTCATTGATCTTTTTGCTGGACCTGATGGTTAAGAAAAGGTTTGATGAAAATACATACATAGTAGTTTGATGCAATCAGTGGTTATGAATTTTGTTATCACCTTTTCTTCTGTTTTTGCTAATCGCTTGTATGTAGCCTTGTAAGAGTTTACCTCATGACAAATATTTTAAAATCATGATAATGATGGAAAAAACAAACAAACAAAAAACGTACTTAAGTAACCAAATTATATAATGACAAGGTTATAAGAAAAGTTAAAATCCTTAACTTTTTATTTTTGAAACTTGAGACCTTTATTTAATGTTGTGCTGCGAACTATGAAGTATCCACAAGCTTCTCAATTATCTAAAGTCTTGCAAAAAATAATCTAGCTATGAATTATATATTCGTAATTATAAAGAATTTAGTCTAAATCAACAAAAAAGTATATATCAAAGGAAAAGAGATTCTAAGAGTTATCAGAAACTCTTACTCTTTGCGGTATATTGCACCGAGTCATTTTCTGGTGTAGTGTCTATAAAATTTTATGTCGCACATCCGTTGTATGTTATATTAGCAATGTATAAATTTGACAGACCATCAGAACTCGGACCTTCATAATTCATAAACATTAACAAATCATGTCACATTTCTCAACAAGTTTAGACCTTGCATCATCTTCTCACCAATATTTGAGTCAATTATATTTGTCTTAGCAATTTCCTCTAAGATTTTTTAAGCCAGTGGCTCTATTATATTGCGTGCCTTTAATATTCCTAATTTCCGTTTTTTCCACCGCATTTTCGGTTCAATGATTTTTGTTTTTGTACTTCATGAGCCAATTTTGGTTTTGCAAAGTAGTATTAGAGTATTCACAAAAATTGATCTAAAACAATGTACCCTAAAGTAATATTCCCAAATATGTATGTATTTTCATCAAACCTTTTCTTAACCATTGACTTACTAATAAAATTACTACTTTATTTAAATTTACTAAAATTTATATCAAACTGATTTAAAGGTTTAAAGTGTGATATTTTTAGTGAAATATACTTTTTAAAAAAATTGACTTAATATTCTTGTTTATCAAAAAAAAAAGACTTAATATTCTTGAGTTATTTATATCAGACTTAGTAAATCAAGTTTGACATAGCCTCGACCAAATGTAGGTTAGGGCAAATGCCTTGAGTAGCAGCGTGGCTCCTACTTTCACCGCCACTACAACTACAACTTTGAATTTTCACAAAAAACTTGTAACTAAACATGTTTAGTATCACCACAACAGTATTTGAGGGGTACTAAACATGATCAATAATTATATTTAGACACATAAGCAATGCATAGACTTCATAAATTCTTCATCTTTCTCTTCTAATTAGATCACCATATATCTCATTTATTATTTGTTTTTCTTCTCTTCATTTTATTGCTTTCTTGGGTATCTCAATCATATAGACGTGATACAATAACCAAGTGCCATCCATCATCTCCTCATGGCCAAAAAAAGAACTCTCCTCATGGCCCAACCGTAATAACCCTCCAACTTTAAGCCCAAACACTCTGCGGACCCGAGCGATCCGAACTCAGTAAAAATCGGGGTAAATAGCCAAGTTGGTCCCTAAATGTGTCAGTCGCCTTCAAGTTAGTCCCTAAACTTCTAAAATGCATCCCGCGGTCCCTAGATGTGGCAAAAGACATTCAAGTTAGTCTCTGGCGTTAAATAATGTGACGGACGTTAACAGAATGCTGACATGATTTTTTTTTTGTGAAAGCTGAAGCTTATGTGACATTTGAACTCAAAAAATTAATAAAATAAAATAGTTAAATAAATAAGAAAAAAACTCCAGTACATAAAACAACTATAACCCTAAATTAATCTTCATCATCTCACCATCTTCATCCTCCTCCTTAACCCAATAACCCCAAAATCAAATTCTCCACACCAGAACATCGTCAATTAATTCACTCTTCATCTTCACCAGCATCTTCTTCAACCCATAAACAAACCAAGAAACCCCAACCCCCACAAACCAGCAATCCTTTTCCCTTCTCTTAAAAATGAAACAATTCCACACCTCTTATCTTCACGAAGTAGATCAAAGCAGATCAAAGCTCAAACATCCTTCTTCTTCTCTTCACGGTGCAGATCGAAGCTGATTAGAGCAGATCGACGACATGCGGCGGTTACTCTCACCGTTTGGATTCTTCAGAACTTTTGCTGCTGATTGGGGCTTTGGGTCTTTTGGAGGTTGGGGTTTCTTTCTCTCTCTCACTCACTCCTGATTCCTTCGTCCGTTTTCTAGGCTCTGTAGAAATGGTGAAGGCGAACCCAGAGACCAAATGAGAGAGAGGGAGAGGTTGGTGGACGGTGGTGAAGATGAGTTGGTGGCGGGTTTAATTTGAATGGTTTTGGCATTCTGGGTTTAATTTGAATTTTGTATGGGTTATGAGTCAGAAAATAGAGGGGAACATGGGTTTTGGATTCAATATTTATGGGTTCTGGGTTCAATTCTTTCTGGAATAGGAAGATAATTATTTTTTTCCTTCAGTTACTTTTTACAGATTCAACTGATAATTGCTCCATCAAGGGTCAAGGGCAGCTTAAGGATGTTGAATATCAATGACATGAGTTTATTAAAAATGGAAACACGATTTATGTTGGGTTATGGATTCCTATTGTTTTGATTTATCTAATGGATATCCAGATTTGGTATGCAATATATTCATCTTTGAAAGTGAAATTGTGGATTTTTTGGGAATCAAACATTTCTCTAACACAAGAGGGAACAAAGGTTTGATTTTTATCAACAAAGAAGACAAGAAGAGGAAGGAGGAATATGAAGGTTTTGAGTTTTGTAGGTTTGAAAGTTTTGTAGGTTTGAAAGTTTTGTGAGTTGAAGGGTATGATGTTCAAATTTGAAGGTTCTGGGTTTTGTGGGTTTGAATTTGAAGATGAAGATAAAGATGAAGGTTATGAAGAATGAAAAGGGATTAATTTGGGGACTAGTTTCCCATATTCAGGGACTAATTTGACGTCCTAACATTCCAATTCCACATAAGCAGTCCAGCTGGATTAAAAAAATATAAAAAAAAGATTTTGTTAACGTCCGTTAACAAATTTAACCCCAGGGATTAACTTGAATGTGTTTTGCCACATTCAGGGACCGCGGGATGCATTTTAGAAGTTTAGGGACTAACTTGAAGGCGGCTGACACATTTAGGGACCAACTTGGCTATTTACCCGTAAAAATCGCATTCTGAGAAATTATCTCCTCCTTCTCGTAACCATTCTTCCTCTCTTTCCTCCGTTTGATCTACCGCTTCAGCAAAACAATTATTAACATATCTATATCCAACGGCTTAGATCAAAGAACTATCCTATGTTTGGCAGTAGCATAATCCATGATCACCTTCTATAATTAAAAAAGAGTTATGATTTATAGACACCTCACTATTTCTTCTTGTATCTCATTTCACTTTTTTTATCTTCTTATCTCTCATCTTTTCTCATCACATCACACATCTTATCTTTTATCTCTCTTTTCTTCTTATTCTAACAAGGTGAGGGTGTTTAAAGGTGTGAATTAAACTTTATTTTAAAAGAAGAGTTTAATTTTGATGCACTGACAGTGTACAATTTTTTTACACCATCAACTGATTAAATTTTAAAGATTTGTCGTGTTAGATAATTTAATTAAATAAAAAATTTATCTTTCCCACATTCACGAAATCTGATTGGTTGACGGTGTAAAATAAATTTACATTGACAGTGCATCAAACTTTTTCTCTTAAAAGAATATGAGTCTTGTTGGCAACACTTTTTTTATTGATTAAGATTCATGTAAGTCCCACTAAATTGAGAGTTAGATCTTGTAATTTAGTGGGTCATATATGAATTTTGACCAATTATAAAAGAAAGTTAAGAAGAGTGTTCATAGTATTTTACTGAACTTTTTTAATAACACTCATTTTAACACTATCTTTCTAACACTCTCATTAATCACTTGAAATTCAGGTGAAGATCCACTTAAAATATAAACTTCGCTTTCAATTTAGTAGAACCTATATATTTTACAACCCTCCAGGGCCAATTCTTCGACCTCGTCGCGTGTTCCCTTGGACTTCTCGTCACCGTCGACAGAGTTATCCCTAGAGCTGCTCCAGGAACCATCGTCCCTACCTTCTCACAGCCCATAGCCGCTCTGTCTTACTCTCTGATCTCCTATCTTTGCCTCATTTGTTTTCTCCATCTCTCCCTTGTCGATTCGACAACTGTGAGTAATGTTCTTGTGGTCGGGTTCTTCTCATCTCCAGATCTAGCGGAGCAAGTAGAGGAGGCAGGAGAAGATTTGGTGGTGGTTGTGATGAAGAAGAGTGTTGCAATGTATAATTATTAAAAAATAAATGTCCTAAGTAAATAATTGAAAGTATATCTTAGAGCATCTTCAATGGGGGTTGCTTAATCCAGTTTGAGCACTTAAGTAACGTTACTTATTTTGGAGCAACATAACGTGATAGTCTGGTTGCTTAAATTTAAGCAACGGTTGCTTATTATCTTTCTTCTTGCTTTTTGATTAAAAAATTATATTTTTTCTTTTCATCCATAAACTTGAATAGTGTAATGATCTTAAAATAATATAAATATATGAGGTATAGTAGGACTCAAACAAAAGTAAAATAAACAACCGTGGTTGGAGCGAATCTTGCTTGGGTTGCTTAAATTCTATGTGGCAGATTAGACCCACCAGAATAGTATTTAAGCAACCCAATTAACAACCTTACATTGGAGATGGTGACTTCGGGATATTGCATAATTTAGGGCCAAAAGTCAAAAAAGCATTAATCTTATTAAATGAAAAAGAAGAAAATCTGAAAACTCCCTATATAGTGGATCATATTCCTCTTGTGCAATGTTACACAAGAAAAAAACTTGTGTATGTTAGATGAGCCCATATCTTCTAGTTTTACTCTGAAGCCGAAGGACAGCTGTGAGCTCGAGATACCAAGCCGATTACTTGGACAAAAAATGAAGCCGGCTTAGTGGGGCCCACATTCAACACAATGGAAATATAAGTTGTCCCACTTATCTCATACCTTATCAAACATGCAAAAACCTATGCTGATAAGCGGGTGTGCTTATCAGCTCATCTCACTGTCGCTGTCGCCTCATATATAAAATTCACCTATTTCAGCATAGTTCAAGTGTCCCATATAAACATGAAGTGATTTCTGGTCCTGAGGAGAGAGAAAGTTTTGATCTTTCACACTCTCTTCTTCTGGGTGAGAGCTTTTCCTCTAGTTTTCGAATCTGTTAAAGTTTGCTGCTTTTATAATTTCGACTTTTCATTGTTTGTTTACTTTTTCCAACATTTTCATCTTGGATTCCTTCATAGGGGGATAAAGCTGCTTTACAATTGAAACTCAATCTTGGATTTCTTTTCACTGCTTGCATGCTGCATCGCTCTATTTTTTGTTGAATTTTTCTAGGTACGGAAGGTTTTCTTTTCTTCCATCAAAGCTCTTCTGGGTCTAGTGTTTGTTTTTTTTTTTATGGTCTTTGGAGTACTCGTGTCTATGACTTGCAATTTTTCATTTGTGGATTTTTTTTTTGCAGATCTAGTTTCAAGTTGCTCATTTTGAATCTTCTCTCGTTGAAGACTGGTTGTGATGTCTTCACTCAGTAGGGAGTTGGTGTTCCTGATCCTGCAATTTCTGGATGAGGAAAAGTTCAAAGAGACTGTTCACAAGTAGGGGGATTTGTTCCATTTGATTTTGTCATTTTTTGTTATTATTATATTCGCGGCGTGTGTTTGTTCTGGCGTTAGTTCAAATGTAAATGTGATTTCACTTATCTTAATACATATACATTACCATAGAAACTAAAATTTGCCAATTAAGGAAGCGAGATTTTGACATGTTGAGTACAACGCGATCCACATTGAGTTTGACGAAAATACAAACACACACGGCATCTCTAGTATTTATTTACTTTATCACATTTACTTTGATCACATTAATTGATTAAATGGTTTTCTTTTCTTTTTGAAAATATTAGGCTTGAGCAGGAGTCTGGATTTTTCTTTAACATGAAGTATTTTGAAGACGAAGTGCACAATGGCAATTGGGATGAGGTTCAGAGGTATCTCTCTGGTTTCACAAAAGTAGATGATAATAGGTACTCTATGAAGATATTTTTTGAGATAAGAAAGCAGAAATACCTGGAGGCATTGGATAAGTAAGCTCACAACAAGTTTACATTTATATTCTGTCGTTGACACTTAACAGGGTTTGTTAGTGTAGGTATGGAAACTAAGCTGCTTTTAATTTAAATTTTGGTAGGCATGATCGGTCCAAGGCAGTAGAAATATTAGCGAAGGATTTGAAAGTATTCGCCACATTTAATGAGGAGCTGTTCAAAGAAATCACACAGCTTTTGACATTGGAGAATTTTAGGTACGAAATTGTAGTTTCTTACTTAATTATTAAACTTCTGTGTTAGATGTAGAGAGCAAGTGATTTCTGCTTTTAGTTTACAGGGAAAACGAACAATTGTCTAAGTATGGAGATACGAAATCTGCTAGAACAATCATGTTGGTTGAGCTCAAAAAGTTGATCGAGGCGAATCCCTTATTTCGTGACAAATTGCAGTTTCCCAACCTTAAAAATTCAAGGTTACGGACTCTCATCAATCAGAGGTAATTCAAGGAGCGATGGCCATGATTTTCCTTTTGGTTATCTTTACTTACTATCGGAAGAGCTCATCTACCATATTTATATCTCTGTTTTCTTCGGTGAATACATAGATCGTGTTATAAATTGTTACCGAACCACTTAACTCATTACTAGTATTGCTTTATCAATGCTAGGATTCGTAATTTTATTCATAGAACGTTTCGAATACCAATTGTTGCAATATTTGGCTGTGCAGTGCCGGCTTCAATGCATTTTTTTCAGCTAAATGATGGGTCATTCTCTGTGTACTGGAGATACTCCATACGTGTTTGCAGTGAAGATACTCTTTAAACAAATGATCAATTTATTTTATTTTTTGGATAACTGATTTCCTTCTTAAAATTGAAATTACAGCTTGAATTGGCAGCATCAACTTTGTAAGAATCCTCGGCCGAATCCGGATATAAAAACTCTTTTTGTGGATCACTCTTGTGGACAACCAAACGGTGCACGGGCTCCATCACCTGCTAATAACCCACTGCTAGGATCCTTACCAAAGGCCGGAGGATTTCCTCCTCTTGGTGCACATGGGGTAGGTTACCTAACTCATTTGGTTTAGGCTTACTTACATTTTGGTTCCTATAGTTTTGAAAATGTGTTATTTTGATCTCTATAGTTTCAATTGCTCCAATTAAATCATACTTTTAAAACTGAATAAATTTGGTCCATATGTTAATTTGTCATCTAATAACTAACGGAAAAAATGGACATGTATCACAAGTTTTGAGATGTAAAGTGACATAAATTGTCTTAATATGACATTCACGTATAAAATTGTGATCCGCGTCAACTTTTTCGTTAATTAGTAGATGACAAGTTAATGTTTGGACGGTATTTGTTCAATTTTGAAAGTAGGACTTAATTGGAGCAATTGAAACCATAGGAACCCAATCACGCATTTGTAAAATTAGAGGGACCAAAAGTGCAATTAAGCCTTTGGTTTAATAGGGTTTGCATAACATGTGATATATAGGTTCTTATTTTTGTGCTGGACTGTGTAGCCCTTTCAAACTGCTCCAGCCCCTGCGCCGTCACCCCTGGCTGGCTGGATGTCGAATCCTAATCCTACCACGGCAGCACATGCCGCAGTTTCTGGAGGACCAGCTATCGGTCTTGGTGGACCATCAATTCCTGGTACTCAGTTCTTTTGCTGTCTGTTATCTCCAACTCTTAATGCCTAATGGTAATTAAAATATTCCGACTATGTTAATTACGTATAGTCTTTGACCTCAGTTGTTTCGTTGCCTTCTCAAGCTGCTTTGAAGCACCCGAGGACACCTCCAACCAACCCTTCTGTTGACTACCCATCGGGAGATTCCGATCATGTTTCTAAGAGAACAAGATCAATAGGAATGTCAGACGAGGTAAGCTAGTATCTTTAATGGAAATATGACTCGTGGTCTTGTAATTCATAGTTTCGTACCCATGCAAGTTTTTACCTGTAACATTTCTACTACCAATCTTTCATCATTTTGTGCAGGGAAATTTACCTGTGAATGTTTTGTCAGCAACATTCCCATCTCATGGTCATGGTCAGGCTTTTAATGCACCTGATGACTTGCCAAAGACTGTCCTGCGAACTCTAAACCAAGGGTCGTCAACTATGAGCATGGATTTTCATCCAGTTCGACAGACTTTACTTCTTGGTTGGCTGCGCTTCTAATGCCTTTTAATACTGTTGTTGACTTGTTTTGATTGAATTTATGTACCATTTATACTGTCAATTGACTGAGTTATTTTCTTGATGCAATGTGTCAGTTGGTACTAATGTGGGAGACATTGCTTTGTGGGAAGTGGGTTCTAGGGAGCGGCTGGTCTTAAGGAACTTCAAAGTTTGGGATCTAAGTGCTTGTTCAATGTCATTTCAGGTTGGTCTTTGTCATCTCTGACTCTGTCCATTGATATTCTAGATGGATATTTGTACCAAACCATGAAACTTGTAACTGAAAATAAAACTAATCATGATCAATTCAGGCTGCTCTTGTCAAAGATCCAGGCGTCTCTGTCAATCGTGTGATTTGGAGTCCTGATGGGGCTTTATTTGGTAAATTGAGTGTTTGAAAAAATAATTGAATTTGATATATTGATCTTAGAATGCATACTTTAAAAAGTAAACTCAATCATGAATATGCATTTGTTTGATAAACAGGAGTTGCTTACTCAAGGCACATTGTTCAGATATACTCTTACCATGGTGGGGATGAAGTACGACAGCAACTGGAGGTATACAAACACTCATAAATAATGAAGATTTTTCGTTGCTTTATGTTCTATTTTTAAGTTCTCATAATTGCTTACTTATGAACTTTCTTTATAGATTGATGCGCATGTTGGCGGAGTAAATGATATAGCATTTTCTCACCCAATTAAGCAACTAAGTGTGATAACATGTGGTGATGATAAGACCATTAAGGTAGGTTTATCAGATCATAGGCTTGGTTTGCTAATATGAGTGTACCGTAGGTTGCTAACTATGTTATGTAACTTAAGGTCTGGGATGCTGTTTCGGGTACAAAGCAGTATACTTTTGAAGGTCATGAAGCTCCCGTTTATTCTGTCTGCCCGCATTATAAAGAAAACATTCAGGTAAATGTTGACTTTAGTACCTTCGGTAAAAATGTTAGTTGAGTTTATTGGTATGATTCGGTTATCTCACTTAGTAGAGTGCCACAATGAAAATCTTCTGAATATGTTTCTAGTTGGTTTTCTTGCTGATACTCTGTCTTAAATGTTGTAGTTCATCTTTTCCACGGCATTGGATGGAAAGATAAAAGCATGGTTGTATGACAATATGGGATCTCGTGTTGATTATGATGCACCCGGCCGTTGGTGTTCAACTATGGCCTATAGTGCTGATGGTTCAAGGTCTATATTCTCAACCATGGCTACTTGTCCTCTGAATCTTATTGTTTGGTTAAATTATAATATCTACTTTGATCGCATTCTGTCCTGACATTTCTCTTTGAATGTATACCATAGGCTCTTTTCATGTGGAACTAGCAAGGATGGGGAATCTGCTATTGTTGAATGGAATGAAAGCGAAGGAGCTTTTAAAAGGACTTATCAAGGTTTTCGAAAACGATCTTTGGGTGTTGTACAATTTGATACAACCAAAAACCGATTTTTGGCTGCCGGTGATGATTTCTCCATTAAATTTTGGGATATGGACAATATTCAGCTTTTGACAACTATTGATGCTGATGGGGGTCTCCCTGTAAGTTCATTAATTTATTGCAAATTAGATTCTGGTTTCTGGAATAGTAGTTACTGAATGTCTGATCGTTTCCTTATCTGAATTCTAGGCAAGTCCGCGTATCCGTTTCAACAAAGATGGATCTCTTTTAGCCGTCTCTGCAAATGAGAATGGAATTAAAATCTTATCCAATGAAGATGGTATTCGTTTGTTGCGTTCATTTGAGAATTCTATGTTTGATGCAACAAGAACGTCGGAAGCCATGACAAAGGTAGACTTATAGATATTTTCCTGACCTCTCATTAACAAAGCCTGGTCTGACTCATGGTATTTTTCGCAGCCTACAATAAATCCAATTTCAGCTTCCGCCGTTGCTGCCTCTAGTGCTGCACATTCAGATAGGGCCTCATTTGCGGTAGCTATAACTGGAATGGTTAGTTTTTCTTGTCTTTTGTATCAGTAGGATCTGTTATTTACTTGAATGCTACTAGTAGCCTTTTATTTTTTAATGTGTCTAGTTTCTGTCTCATTTCACAACTCTTATTTGTTAGATTAATGTATCCCAATAGGAAAAAAATTAAAAAAAAGGTTAAGCATCTCATTGTGATTGTGATGATGTATTTATTATCACTGCTTTTGTTGTTGTTAATAAACTGTTTCAATTTCAACTCATCAGAATGGGGATGCCCGGAACCTGGGTGATGTTAAACCTAGAATAAGTGATGAATCAAATGACAAGTCAAAGATATGGAAGCTCACCGAAATCAATGAACCTTCTCAATGTAGATCCTTGAAGCTACCTGAGAATCAAAGAGTAACCAAGGTATGTTATTTACTTCCTAATTGTATTTATTTTAAATATCCACATGACTAATTATATCAAGCACCCTGTCATTAGTGTTTTTATGTCAATGGAATTTGTCTTTTTTTTTTTTATAAACTCAGTTTTAATTGGATAACGAAATGCTGGATATGTGTTGTGTGTGCGTGATTGTGTATTTCCTTGTTATGCCTTGGATTATTGTAACTGCGTGGATTCCAGTCTCCTCTATCTGCAAAATATTTGGGGTACATTATTTTCATATCAAAGCCAGGTAGCATGGTGTTAACTGTGTTATGATTTCTCTGAAAACCATGAGCATTGGGTACCTTGTAACATGAATACCTTACAGAGTGAGCTTTTTGCAAGATCGTCCTGCTTTTGTTTGATGTACTTTCTTTGGGAAAAGCTTGCCTGTCCATCTTAATCTGTCATTTTTATTAACACTTCGATATAATATGGGTCTTGGTGCATAAAAATGTGTGCAGATGCAGTTATTTATTCAATTAGCTTGCTGTTTCCCTTAAGTTTTGCATCTTATTTGTAATTTATTGTAGTCTTTTATGTTAATGTCACAATACATTTCGTCTTAGAGGCGTTTAAGCATAGAATAATGAAAATTTAACAAGCCTTAGTAGCTTATGCTCCAAACTGAAATTGCTCTGAACTTCTAATTGTCTATATCCTTGTGATGACAGATATCAAGGTTGATATACACTAACTCAGGTAATGCTATTCTGGCATTAGCTTCAAATGCCATTCATCTTCTCTGGAAATGGCAACGAAGTGACCGCAATTCACCTGCCAAGGTGTGAAAATATGTAAATTTACTTTTGTCTGATTACTCTATTCACAAAATTGGGAATAGAAATTGCATTATTCTCTGATGTTTATATTTATTCCTGTAGGCAAGTATCACTGTGCCACCTCAGTTGTGGCAACCTTCAAGTGGCATCTTGATGACTAATGACATTAACGATAACAATCATCCTGAGGAAGCTGTTCCCTGCTTTGCTCTGTCCAAAAACGATTCTTATGTGATGTCAGCGTCGGGAGGGAAGATTTCTCTGTTCAATATGATGACATTTAAGGTGAGCTATGATCCCTAGTCACGATTCAAGGCTTTAATCGGTTTGCAACTGACACATTTTGATGTTCTTGGCCAATTGCAGACAATGGCAATGTTCAAGCCAGCACCACCTATGGCAACCTTTCTGGCTTTCCACCCTCAGGATAACAATATAATTGCTATAGGCATGGATGATTCTTCGATTCAGATATATAATGTTCGTATGGATCAGGTATCATGCTGTCTGTAAACATTTCCTTTTGAGTTTTGATTTATGATTTGAGTAATTAGGTGCTTATACATGATTTTTTTCTTTGCAGTTTAAAAGTAAACTCAAAGGTCATTCTAAAAGAATAACTGGTCTCGCTTTTTCGCATATACTGAATGTACTAGTTTCTTCTGGGGCAGATGCTCAGGTAATAATTGTCCATTGTATATCTGTGTCTGGATTCTGGAATCTGTCTTTTATATGATTAAATTGCATGATATTATAATTTTGAATCTGTAACTAGTTTTCAGTTTTTCACAGATTATGACTCCCTTGGAGATGTTTTTTGCAATTCAAATTTCATTAGTAATCATATGGTATCTGTCTATTGTGCAGCTTTGTGTGTGGAATACCGATGGATGGGAAAAGCAGAAAACTCGGCTCTTACAACTTCCTGCTGGGAGGACTCCACCGTCGCAGGCAGATACCCGTGTACAATTTCATCAGGATCAGGTCCGCTTCTTGGTTGTACATGAAACTCAGCTTGCAATTCATGAAGCAACTAAACTAGACTGTTTACACCAGGTTAGTTCAGGAAGTTCAGTTTTATGGTAACTGTTAATAGTTTAATTTTATCTTTTGTCTGATGCATAGAACCTGGATTGCAGTGGTTCCCAAGAGATTCTGCCGCACCAATATTGCATGCGACTTTCTCTTGTGATAGCCAGCTGATATTTGCCAGCTTTTTAGATGCAACAATCAGTGTATTCAGTGCTACAAACCTTAGATTACAATGCCGGATCAATCCTTCTGCTTATCTTTCTGCAAGTGCCAGGTATTATTTCTTGCTTGTTAGACGTTCTATCGCATTTTGCACCACGCTTGTTCCAAGTTATTAACGGTTTTCTTAGTTTATATTTTTGACAATGTAGAAAAAAATTAAATTCCCAGGTAGAAATTGCATTTACAGTTATGATTTCATTTTCTTTTGGAAGAAATTGGGTTGTAAATATTTAAAATCCAAAGCAGTTCTTGTTCTTCTACCTCTATTCTTTCTTATCTCATTTTGTTATTCTATTTTGGTAGAAAAACCTCACTTTAGTTGGAAATATTTTCTTGTGGATGAATTTTAATTTTTTCACAACACTTTGAGGTTAGTGGTATGCAGAATCACTGCTTACTTGTAAAGATTATATAACATGAATAAATTAGAGGAGATTGTCAAGTATGTTTTACTTTAAAAAGTGTTTCCACAAAATAGAAGGAAGTTAGTCTTCAGTGAATCTAATTGTTCTAATGCACATAATTCATTGATTCAGAGTTCGCTTGTTTTATATTAGAAACATCAAAATGTTTTTTGTAGTTCTTTTCTTTTTCGTTCTTTGACCAGAGTGCCCCCCCCCCCCCCCTAAGGGCAACACTAATCCGGTTTGGGAAATTGACAGTCCCTCCCAACAGATTATTTTTCTGGGGTTTGAACTTGTGACCTCACCTTTTTTGTAGTACTTGTTGTTGAATACTATGCTTCTGTTTCTTTGCAGCAATGGTAATGTGCAACCCCTTGTAATTGCTGCACATCCACAAGAACCAAATCAATTTGCTGTAGGACTGTCAGATGGTGTTGTTCATGTCGTTGAACCCCTTGAGTCTGAAGGCAAGTGGGGTGTGCCTCCACCTAGTGAGAATGGGTCAGCAAGCAATGTAGCAGGGGCAGCTTCTTCAGTTAGAGCTTCTTCAGATGAAGCTCAGAGATAAACAACTAGTTATTGTCAACATTTGTGAGATTTTCTTATAAAATTCTATAGATGTAGAAGTTACTTGAGTACTTCCTAGCTTTTTGTCTGCCTCTTTATTTAGATTGGTTTTATCCTAACTTAATTCCATTTTGTCTTTATCACCAACTTTATTTATATGAATATATACTTTTTTAAAATTGTGCAGCTTGTGATTCATTAGGAACCTGAAGAATGAGTTTGCAAAGTTGTAAATTTGATTTGTCTTGATGATGGATTCCTTTTTCATGTGGAAACCATTTGTTAAAATCCGATTTGCTGACCGGCTCCTCTATCTCACTTTAGAGGGTAAAATAAGTCATATTTACCATTGATTGGGTTTCTATGTTGACTTTTCAAAGTAAGTAATCATTATTAGCGATTGTGATTACTTACTTTACCTTATAAAGTAAGTGATTTTCTCATTTTAGAATAGTCAAATCCAGGTCGGTAAATGTTTGTATCCAAAGTATATGACTTCATAAATTTATTTGGCTGATGACATATTCCAGTGGCTCATGAAAATTATTTATGATATCTATTATAAGCAGATGTGGACGAGAATGGTTTTCTTAAGTAAAGAAGAAATTAAGTGAGAATGGTTTTCTTAAGTAAAGAATAAAATCGTGATCGTTAGATTTAATTATGAATAATTAAGATTAAAATACTTAATTATGTGATTTTTTTTTAGAAGTCACATAACATGGTCGCATGACTACTATATAACATTTAATCTTATTTATATTTATATCCAATGGTCTAATTTATTTTTACAGTTCTCATGTAAAATGTCATTCCCACATACATCCTTGAAAGTGTATTACATATATATTTATTTAAAATGTGAACTATATAAAATATTACGTTCATATTTTATATAAAAACGTATATTGTAGTATATGTTACGCTAAACGGATCTTTCCATTTAGTAACAAAAGTTGTGTCACTTCTTTTTGTGTTGTCAACTCAAAAGGAGCAGCAACCTTGTTCTTTTAATTTTAATTTGTTGGGTTGATTCGCCATTGTAAAAAATTTTGGATGCTATACTTGAGGTAGGTAAGTAAATTGATAGGAGTCAATAATGATAGCATGGCACATGACAATGACATGAGAGTGCGAATATTTATAAGCTTAAAACATATGAAGTGCCACTTTCGCCTATTAACAAGCCTGTTTTTAACTACTACAATCCACATCGGCTAATTGGGTTCCTTCACCATTTTTCTTTGTGTATTATTTCAAATTTACAAAGACTAGAATCACGTAAAAATAAGCTACAACATGTAGCTTCTACATTAATTGGTTTGAATGTGTTAAATTTGTTCCCATCCCAAATCCAAACATGCAATTTCTTTGCTCTTATTGCTCATACCCTCACACCTCAAAGGAACCGATTCTGGGTTGGCTTAAATGGCTCCTCTGTGTTACCTAACCTTTGACATGAGGGGACTTTCAGAATAGCAAAACTCACACTCGTTCGTAATTGTTATACCAGTGAAAAATAATCAAATTTCAAAACATCAAACATTAGAACAGTCACTGATTGCATAATTGAATTTGAAACCACTTCATACATTTATGGATCAATGCAGATTTACATTTAGTACTTCCCATCATAAAGCCACATGGAATATAAGTGTTCTAAACAATAGTCAATAACTTACATAATCATAATAATTATATAAAGGTTTAAAATAAAAGAAAGCTTTACAGAAAGCAAAGAGGCAATTCATCAAACCCCTCCCATGAAGCCATTACCCTATATAAATATTAACATTGAAGTTGACTAACTGAAGTTGTTTTTCCATACTTCACGCACAATTTAAAACACGATAGCTTTATAAGCTACACTTATAGTTTCTCCCCATAAGCTATTATAGGACTTCTCACTGCAGAACCAAACACCCTAAGTATCATAATACTTCCCAAATTACTCGGGCCGAAAGCTTACCAGATTCGGGAGGTATGTTGTTTGAAGTTTCTTAATGTCATTAGCCGTCACCTTACAAGACTCCAATGACAGAAACCTCAAGTTCTTGAGTGTTTTCAAATGCTGCAGTCCTGTATTCGTGATACGAGAATTGGAAACATTCAACGAAATCAAACCAGTAAGCCCTGAAATTGCATCAATAAACATGTCAGCACAGCGAGGTAATTACAATCACATTCTTAGGCTCACAAAGATCATAGGCAATAAATGAAGCTATATGTTTTTTCACCATGAAAAGCACTAAGACAACACAAAAGTCAGCAATCAGCAAAAATACCAGAAATTAGCTCCAACGTAGTGTCTGTAAGGTTGCAGTTTTGTGATAAATTTAAACATGTCAGAGAAGAAAGCTCTTTGATATTTCTCGCACCATCATCAGTCAATTCTCCGCCGCATATTTCCAGTGACCTCAGGTTCTTGAAGTCTGTTTAGCCATCACCACAGTTAGCAATTTTGTGAATTCAGATTATAATTGAAAAGGGCTCATTATAAGAGCTAATACCAACATATAGATCATTCTGCAGAATACAGCTAACCACAAAAGGAATAAAGATTAATTTTGAAGATTGTTTGATAGAAAATATTGGCCAAAAACGTCTATGTAACTCGAAGGTTCTATTACCATTCATGTGAATGGTAATACAAACATATATATATCATTGGAAAATGGTAGGCTACACATATCCCACCAGCACAACCATTTTCAGCTTTCAGTCATGTGAAAACAAAATCACTAGTGATAATTGTGGGAAACTAATATTGGTTCAAAATTTCATACTTCTCAAATAGTTTGTTCCAAAATCTGTGATTCTTGCACCAAACAAATCCAGATCAGTGAGCCCAGTCAAACCTGCATAGGTAAATTCAGAATGATGTGTCATGCCACATTAAGCTTCAAGTCCAGCATACTTAAAACTTGAAAATAAAATAAAATCATGCAATATATGTTTTGGAAAAATAAAAAGGTCAACCTAGAAAATATTATAGTGGGAAATAGTGGTCAATTTCAAACCTGAGATGATAAACATTTAGAATTTGATACATAACAGAAAATAAAATAAAAAACATTCTTTGAAGTGTAATTTGCATAGGATTATTGGATCGCATACTTGCTAGGGTTTCTAGTCCAGAATCAGTAACTTGGCCAACATCCAAATTTAGTGACTTGAGAGATGAGAGTCCGCATAGTTTTCTCAAAGCAGTATCATTAACCATAGTGAATGACAGATTTATTTTCTCCAGACTAGACAAGCCTATAAGAAATAGAATAGCAAAATAGTCAAAATAGCGAAACTAGAGTCTATGATGCAGAATTCTACATTAGGATAACTCATGCTCATGCATATAAAACTCTTTGGATAACAATAGAATCATACTGCATAAAAATGAAATCGAAGCACAAGTTACTAAGAAAGTAAAAGTAACATAACTATAAAAGAGTACAAACTTTTGATTGAAAGTACTATAATGTAGCATACCAGACCTGATAAATGCTGTAGTCCATTGGTTCCAACATATGTATCTGAGAGATTCAAGCAACTCAAGTGCTGATGGCCTATAGGGTAAAAAGCATTCAGAAATGACATAAATTAGAGACTAAAAGATGACTGTTTCATAAATTAGCGAATGTGAGCAGTGTTTTCACAACGTTACGTGTGTCTTAACATGTTTTCTAAAATTTAGGATTTGTGTCCCCTAAAATAATAGCTATGTTTTAACAAGTATGGAGTTATAATGTCAATCAATTAAGGTATTATTCATAGACTAGTGCATTTTTAAATGGAATGTCGGCGGTAGGCATTGTCTAGTTAAAAGTTAATGAGAGAGAAGGAAAAGTGATAGAGAGACTCAAGACCTGCGAGGTGGACCAATCCTTCACCATCAATCCAACAGGAATCTAGGTTCAAGCTCTTCAACTTTGTCAATCCTGCTTGAAGAAAAATAATGTTAAAATAACCAATTAGTCCCAATAGTTTCACTGACTTTAGTTTTAGTTCTTATTACTTACAGACTTGCGGTATATTTATTTGGATACTGGTTCTTATAATTTCACTCATTTGGATTGTGGCAGACCAATACCTATTTAATTTTTTATAATGATTTTAGCACAACTTTAGAGGTATTTAGAATTTGTCATAAGCTGTAATCTGACTGAAATCACCTTTCAAGTGTGCTAAACATGCATCTGTTATGCCATTGAATCCCAAGTTTAATACATTAAGATTTTCCAGTCCTGAAAAAGAAAAGCCAATCCTCCAAACTTAGTACCCCAAGAATTTTTAAGATGCCAAAAAGTGAATCTCAATAAGCATTTGCTAGGTAGCTGTAAGAGTTTTAACAACTTACGTGAAAAATTTTCACATCCATTGTTTGAAAGATTACATCTACTAAGATTCAAGTATGACAGGGCAGGAAGCTCTGGCAGAAAACAAAACATTGTTAAATTAAAACTTGAACGAAAGTAAGCAGAGTTCAATGAAAGTAATCAAAATAATAGCAATTTAAACTCCCAATTACATCCAATAAGCAGAGTTCAATGTAAGTAATCAAAATAATAGTAAATGGTTCAAAATCATGTGTGTTCATATAATAACATTCAATTGAAACCTTTTCATTTTAAATAAGTCAACCAGAGAAACCTAAAATTAAAACCACAAATCAATGGAAGAAAGCAAACAGGTGAATACTATGCTGACATCGTGAAGTTTTAAAAAATAAATCCATATAAAATATTTGAAAACAGTCCTAAAATTACCTCCTCTACTTGACTCTATAACTTTCTCAAAACACATGCTTGAAGGAATGATAAACACATAATGTGGTTCAGGTTTACTGCTTTAGGTGTCAAAGCATTCATAGGACAATAACCAATATTATAGCCTAGCAACTAGTTAAGGTAGGTAAGTCTCAATATTATCATGACAAAATTAACAGAATAAGAGTAAAAATCTATGAAGTAATTCAACCTGCAAGAGAGTCCAAGCATTCAGCTGTTACAAGGCATCCTTCCAAATTTAACAAAGCAAGCTTTCGTAGTCCTGAAATCGGCTGAGAAATTATTGAAAATGGA
Organism: Lotus japonicus; assembly: GCF_012489685.1. Lineage (NCBI taxonomy): Eukaryota > Viridiplantae > Streptophyta > Magnoliopsida > Fabales > Fabaceae > Lotus > Lotus japonicus. The sequence goes on from NC_080043.1 coordinate 861,735, forward strand.
AGGGAAGGAGGATGAATATCAAAGGATGAAAATCTAAAATTCCTTTAAACTTTTGATCTCAGACACATTGACACTGAGACACCCTAACACAAATCCAGTACATTGGAAAAACAAAACCAGTGGATATTGGAATCAATGACAGCATGCAACATGCATAGTCAAACATGGACAGACTTGATGCTGCAACTTGTTTCTAACCAACTTTGCAATGTCAACTCACAAGGATAAGTGGCAATTTTATATTATCAAAGAAACAGATTTTCAATAAATCCTTTTCAGCCCGGACTGGACTCCAACTGTTAAACAACTCGAATATATGTTCTGTTTTAACAAAAATGATTAAGTTGACCTTCAATATTACACATCTGAGAGATGAAAATGCTGAAACTAATGAAGAGGATGACAACGCTGGGTTGAGCCTGTCAGTTACTGAGCAATATAAATAAACCTTAATGAACACAAAAACCTTTAAGGGTACCTTAACTAGCATAAGATAATCATATATTTCCCAATGTTCTGAAGCATAACAATAATACAATGCAAGGCACAATACCTTTTAGAAAACTGATGCCAAAATCTGTGACTTTATTGCAGGAAATCTCCAGTCTTTTCAAGTTTGTAAGGTCTGGAGTTAAATTAAATTGAATAAATTGTACCATTAGTCAACCATGTATCCCCTTTCAGTGAATGTAATACTGAGAAAATAATATCAGGCCCCCTTCATAAAACACATTTGTCATAATCATCCATTATTTTCCAGAATCTTCATCCATGAGTTAGTATACCTAATTTCATTTGATAAAAAAGTAGTCTTGTAATAGTAACGCAGTTCTAAGGGATGATGTAAAATGGGCAACTAGTTTTTTAGGATTTTAATTTTGAAATTAAGGTTTTTGATTTGGGATGGTTTCTTTGAGTATATTATCCTATGTTGGGATTTTGTTCTGGTAAAAAATAGGGTTAGCATAATGGGATTTTTTGTTACGTTGGGCAACTATGAATGTAAGCATTTTGCACTCTGCCCTAGAATACAATAGGCTTATTTTTCTACCTCAAGTGGAGATACCAGTAATATTAACAGAAACTACTACAAGGTGGAAAACACACAAACTACATAAAACAAGTGTCTCCAGTCACTTTAATAGACTAAGAAAGTGAGTGGTCAGGTTTGTTATTGGTCAACAGCACAAACAGTACCAAAATTACTGTACTTAAGTTTTCGCCTTTCTGAAAAATCACATTTTAATCCCTCATTTACTGAAATACCCTCACTTTAGTTATCAACGTTAACAAAATGATGGATAAATCATAAAACAATACAAGAGTGGTACCAAAACAATATTTGGTTCCCTACTTTTTCATTGCAATTGTCTAACATATATTAGATGGCATTCAAATCAAATATTATCCATTTTACAAGGACTAAAAACATATTTTACCTAAAATTTTCCGCTATCCAAACTTCTGGTTACCGCAGTCAAAAGGAAGAAAAATGCAACTAACCTGATAGAGGCTTCATATCAACATCTGTTAAACAGTTACAGCAGTTCATATTAAGAGATTCCAACTTGGATAAACCTGAAAAATATGGACCATATCATTGAATTGTAGATAGAAGTTCTCAAATGTACTCCATAATTGCAAGGCATGTAAACTTCAGGCAATCTTTACCATCAATACGGGATGGTCACACACTCACACCTCACCCACACAGGCCCAACCATTGCCATGAAGTCACTCAAGCATTTTATTGATTCTATCAATTTTCAGTTAATTTCTATTTAACCCTTCAGTTTATAACCATAACTAGACTATATCTCATGCAGGGAAGAGACAGAGGAGATTAAGAACATTCTGCGAATTCAATGTAAAGAAGCATTGCGCACATGACACCCTTTTCCATTTAGATGTATTCATTGAAAATTTATTTTCCAACATCAAAATAACAGATTAACTTTTGGCAACTATTTAGCAGGCATTGGCTGCAACAGATGGAAAATCAATAACTACATCGAATCCTGAAAATTGAATCCAACTTGTTCTGCTAGCCATTTTCTGTTCAAATTTTAGTTTGAAAACTTAACATTGTAAAGGGTTAGACTACTATCCTATGGAAGATGATTTGAAAGGAGTACAGTGAGATTATCTGATTGATATATCTCCATCAAGTGAAATTATGCAATCAAAATCATCTTCTAAATGTTGTATAATTAGTGGGGTAGTTGAAGTGCACCCAAGAACACTGGTTTATTAAGTTCTCACGCAACATTGCATATAAGAACCGACCTTGAAGATGAGCAATGCCTCCATGAATCCGAGGACATCTCTCCAAATCCAATTTCACCAAGTTAGAAAGACCAGAAATGTTACTCAATCCTTGAGCTGAAATTGCTGCGTTTCTTCTAAAACTCAAACTTTCCAAGTTTGAGAGACCTGAAAATTTCGATTATGGACAAAGCTTTAGGCATTAGTAACATCCGAATACCATCACATGCATAAAGACACAAAGATGAGAAATTGGGAAAAATTTATGTGCACATGATATTCATAAACCACTATAACATGTTGCATATGATATTCATAAACCATTCTAGCATCCTATGCAGAATTGGATATGTAAATGAATAAAATATGAAGAAAATGTACCCACTCCCACATAGATGCATAGTCGCATAGACGCTTTTTAAACAGAGAAAATGTGATTATGGGATGAGAATGAGATTTTTATTCTTTTCTACAGATGAATAAAATTCATAGGAAAAATGTCAAGGCATGAACAACCAAAAAGCATGGAGAAGTGAAGATGCAGAAATGAGAAAGGGTCAGGGCAGAAAACAGAAAGAATACCACTGATGTACTCCAATCCACAATCTGAAATTTGGTGACAGTAATTAAGATTCAGAGAAATAGTATTTTTGCAATCTCTAAGACAGGCAAGGCCCTGATCTGTGAAATCAGTGCCAGAAAGATCCACATGCAACAAAGATAACCCCTGTGATGAGATTACATCCATCCAACCATCATTGACAACAGCACCAGCATATTCTCCCAAGTAAAGATCCTGTGAAACAACAACAAAAACCCTAATAAGGATCACTGGGAAAGTTCACCCCCTCACGCAAGAGCCTATTGAACCTTGAAGAGTAGACAATGCACAACTCAACTACCTTGTGCTAAAATTCAACTTAGAATAATGAGGCAACAAGGATCAATCTCTAGATCACCAGGTCATCGAGCCTTTGATATCATATCATGAACCAACTATATTATTATCCCAAAAGCTAAGCTATTGGGTGAAGATATAGTTTTATATTATATTTGTAACAGAGAATTGATGATGGATTTTAGAATGAAATATTTACCTCGAGGGAACAATCTCGGAAAGCTTGGAACGAAACAGGTGTGAGACAACATGTATAAACCAAGGTGTTAAAAATTTGTTGAGTCAAGTCCCTTGGCAGTGAAGAAAATGTGTTATAGTTATGCATCTCCTGTTGTGTTAGATTAAATCATATTGGATTATCCAAAAATATAAAGACTGTGTGGAAAGTGAGGAAGTGTAGAGGAAAAGCAGTACCTCAGTGATTCTGTGGATGCACAAGTCCAAGAGGGATGGACATTTTGGTTGTTCATTTGAAGAAGAATATCTGAAGAAGAAAGTCCCATTTTTGCTGCATAGCCTGGAAGGTCCTCTCATCTGTGAAAGTCAAATAGAGAGAGAATGAAGGAACATGAAGCACAGCTAGCAATAGAATTAGAAATGGTAGCAGAGAAGAGAAGAAAGGTAGCATCTCCAATTTCTCTGACCAAAGCAATAGAATCATTACTCTAATAAATGCAATAGACGTGCTCGAAGATACGTACAAGAGAAGATACTGAGATTAAAATACTAATGCTGGAAATTGTCTAAAAAAGCCAGTCCCGACTTGAAAATTGTTCTTCCTTATAGAATAACAATCCCAGAATAAGGAAATACTAGAATCGAAAACTTTAGTGGACAATACCTGAGTGATTGCATTCAGATATTATTCTTGCTTGAACATGATTGGTCCCGCACCCGGTGTATGTGCATGACATGTGGAGGAATTTTAGCAAGAATCTTCTTCTTTCCGTATACGTTGCAATCTCAACTTCAGCATGATTGACACTGTCTAAATGTAGAAACCCAACTGATAAATAATTGAATAAAATCAAACAAATGAAAAATAAATAAACCCAAGTCTAAAACTACATTTAACTATTTGAAAACCGAAAAAACTAAGGAAATTAAGCATGCACTGTTAGATTATATAGCTTTGTTTACCCATGGTGCTGATCACACTAGTTAAAAGTGGTTGTTTGAACCACTAAGTTCGAAAGTTCAATCCTTACAAGATGCATGACGCATTATTGAGGAAGTATTTAACATTTATCACACCCAATTCAACCATATTTATCATCAAACCAAACAAAATAAAATTATAGAGCTTTTGTTTAATTACTTATGTTTTAAGGGTAGTATAGTTTTTTACTTATTATCTATTTATATTTGTTCAGTTGTGTTTCTAATGAAACTCTAGGTCAAGTACTTTCCCCTTTGTTATCTCTTCATCCACTTCCCCTTTGTGATGCTCTTCTCTTAACATGCTATCAAAATTACTCTAAAACTAACAATAAGGTATGGCGTAGTGGTTAGCTCACTTCATCATTTAACTATGAGATCGGGGGTTTGATCATCGCTCATGGGAATGAATAACATATTGTGGTCATTCGTTTACCGCTTAGTGCGAGCACCCGCGACGAGTGGATTAGTCATTGTTGTCGGCGGTGAATACTCTGAACTCACCGTAAAATTACTTTAAAACTCAATAAGGGTATTTTGGTTCAATGAAATAATACATCATGTGACATCTATTAAGACTCGTCTACTTCCATTGATTGACCACACATCACCCAATTTGTTAGACTTAATAGACGTTTGAGGAGGTAGAGACTAATATGATTGACGATTTCCATCATCAGTGACCCCGAGGATATTTTCTAAGTTCAAAGACTAATTTAACCGATTTCACACATTTATGGGCTAATTTGAGTATTACCCTAATTGGACCATAAAGGAGTGAGTGTTGACGGGTAAGAGAAAGAGAGGGACATCATTGAATTGAATGATCCAATTGAAACATATATGAGACTGAATTGTTTCGTTTGTTTTAGGTAGCTTATACGTTGATGAGATTTCAAAAGGTGTTAATCTTATATCCACATACAATATATCCAATTTTAAAGGTATTAGCTCTTGAAATGAGTGACGAAATTCAAACAAATTAATTTTTTGGGGTTTCATTATATGATGAAGGGGAGCTTTAACCAAACTTTTTCAAGCCAAAATTTGTTCAAATTTTTTAGTATTAGTTGAAATTTTCAATTTTTTATTGAAATTCTTGAATTTTAAATGTGTTAGCCCTTGGAATGGGTGGCAGAATTCTTAAAAATTAATTTTCCGAGTTTCATCGTATGACTAAGAGGATCCTTAACCAAACTTTCTCAACGTAAAATATGGGCAAATTTTTTAGTGTTGGTGCAAATTTTGAACTTTTTTGTTGAAATTCGTGAGTTTTAAAGGTGTTATCTCATGGATTTAGTTGCGAAATAAAAAAATAAAAAAATTGAGCTTTAAGGGTGTCTTTAATTAAGTTTTACTCATGATTAATATTATGAATTTTTTTTAGTATCGGTGTAGTTTTTTTGTTTTTAGCCGTAATTCCGACGTTTTAAAGATGTTAGCCCATGGAATGAGTGACGAAATCTGAAAAAAAAAATTAAATTGCTCACGTTTCATAATATGATGAAGGAGAACTTTAACCAAACTTTCTCATGCTAAATTTGTGCAAATGTTAGAGCGTTGGTGGAAATTTTCAATTTTTGTTCGAAATTCTGGAATTCTAAAGCTAAAATGGCCATGGAATAAATGACGAATTCCAAAAAAATTAAATTTTACAAGTTTCATCATATAATGAAGGGGTGCTTTAACCAAATTTTTTCAAGCTAAAATTTGTGCAAATTTCTGAGTGTTGGTGGAAATTTTCAATTTTTTGTCGATAATCTTGAATTTTAAAGGTATTAGCCCTTTGGAATGGGTGACGAAATTCAAAAAAATTAATTTTTCAGGATTTCATTATATGATGAAGGGGAGCTTTAACCAAACTTTCTCAAGCCAAAATTTGTTCAAATTTTTTAGTGTTGATTGAAATTTTCAATTTTTTATCGAAATTCTTGAATTTTAAATGTAATGCCTTGGAATGGGTGACAGAATTCAAAAAAATTAATTTTTTCGAGTTTCATCGTATGACTAAGGGGGGAGCCTTAACCAAACTTTCTCAACATAAAATATGAGCAAATTTTTTAGTGTTGGTGCAAATTTTCAATTTTTTGTCGAAATTCGTGAGTTTTGAAGATGTTAGCCCATGAATTTAGTTGCGAAATCTAAACAATTTACTTTTTTTGAGTTTCATAGTATAAAGAAGGGCGGCTTTAACTAAGTTTTACTCAGGATTAATATTATGATTTTTTTAGTATCGGTGTAGTTTTTTGTTTTTAGTCATAATTCCTGTGTGTGATATAGCTCATAGAATGAGTGACGAAATTTTTTTTTCATATTAGTCTTGAGTAAAAGTCATAATATTAGTCCTGAGTAAAACTTATTTAAAGTCTCCCTTCTTTATACCATGAAACTCAAAAAATTAAATTTTTTATATTTCGCAACTAAATCCATGGGCTAACACATTTAAACCTCACGAATTTCTACAAAAATTTGAAAATTTGCACCAACATTAAAAAATTTGCCCATATTTTACGTTGAGAAAGTTCGGTTAAGGCTCCCTTAATCATGCGATGAAACTCGGAAAAATTAAATTTTTTGAATTCTGTCACCCATTCCAAGGGCTAATACATTTAAAATTCTAGAATTTCGACAAAAAATTGAAAAATTCAACTAACACTAAAAAAATTTAACAAACTTTGGCTTGAGAAAGTTTGGTTAAAGCTCCCCTTCATCCTATAATGAAACTCCGAAAAATTAATTTTTTTGAATTCTTTGACCCACTAACTCCCTCCAATGTTCAAACTGCTCTGAGCTTGTTCTGAAGCTGAAGAGAGATCTTTGCTCACTACTCACTCCTAAATAGACAACAGTGGAAGAAGATAGCTGGAGTGACAACAAAGCCAAAATAGCAAGAAGCAAAGACATATATGCATGGTGGGTAAGAGCTTGAGAAATTTCTTAACACTTGGAAGCTTCAAATTTAAAGAATTACTCATATTTGAATTCAGGAGACCAAAAGGTAGTAAAACATGTCAAGCAATGCAAAAAGCTGAGTCAAGCTCAAAAACGACTCGAATCGGCTCCAATTAGGTAGGGACTATAGATAACAGTGCTAGAAGAATCCCAAGAAGAAAAGAGACAACAGTATCTGTGCATTTTTTTCATTTCCACATGAAACTATTTTACAAGAATCGCATGAACACAGTTTACAATATTTATCTTCCCAAGAGAACAGGGAAAACTGCTGGCTGTTTTAATCAACAGGGACTTCAACATCCATTTTTAGGTCAGATTGGCCAAGAACCTGTGACAAATTCAAATTAGCATCAAACTATTCATAAATAGCATGAGAAACAAGGGGCAAAAACAGTCTTTCTAACACAAGTTCTTGGTGATGCCATCGGATTTTGATGTTTAATTTGTCTTTTTTTTTTTTTTTGAAATATAATGTTTAATTTGTCTAAATTATGAGTCTTCTTTATCTTTCTTTTCATTGTTTTGCCCTTTTTGGCGCCTAATGAATTGACTCTCTCAAATGCATTAGAAGCACAAATGTCGAACAAACTATGAACTTCAATATGCAAGTAAGTAAAACACTGAACAATATTCTTTCATTATAACAAAAAAAAACTAATTGAGGTATCAAATAATCTTGTCTGTATTCAGATATCTCATCATTTGTATTAAGAGATACCCAATCAGGATTCAGGCCATGTTTCTGAATTAAGAAGGCACTAGGCAAATTGATTTTTTAAATGCTCACGGTTGAAAAATTCCCTTCCTAGACATTGATTTCTTTCTGCTTTGTTGCTTTAGTTCAACCACAAGTAATAACTATTTCCTATGAGGCCATAGTGGCCAAGGAAGTATTAAGGAGAATAAAACCAAATAAATCAAAGATCATTCCAGTGTGTTGTGCCGCTCACACAAAGGTATGACAGGTCTACAGTAGACCAAATGGGATAAAAATGAAAATAAAATGACTTAGGTTTAGCTACTCTGTGATATTTCATTTCTTTTTGAAATGTCCATTTAAAATTGTCAAGAGGAAATATAACAACGAAATGTACAGAGTACAGACCTTAATGAAGTCATCCAATGTCAAATAGGAGTCTTTTGAGTATCCTGCTTCTTCGAGAACTTGGCCCAGGACTTCCTGCAAATCAAAAAATAGGGAACAAAATTAGACAAGCTCCAGTTGAGTCTAAATATACCAATAGCAGCACATTAAAAAGGTGTATGCAAAAGGGAAATGCAACTAATCTATAGGTAATACAAACAGCAGGCTAGCATTTGAGCCATTGGTTTCTCCTTTTGGTTGTAGGGGAATGGAGGGGAGGGGAATGCTTTTTTTAAAGTTGTCTTATTTGGCTCAAATAGTCAAATTGGGGAAGGAAGGAGACCAAAAATCCATTCCAATTCAATCTTGGCACCCCTCCAAAATTGGGGGATATAGAGGGAAATAAAGTATGTTAGTAAAATATCCTTGCTTCAAAATCCGAAATTGTGAGTTGAACTTGAAAGTAAGGGCATAAAAGGTAAATCTGTTTTAAAATCATTTCCCTTCTATGAACCAAACATGGTTTAAGCGAACATGCAAAATGTGAGACTAACAAAATCAACTAATGAGTAATGGCCCACTTTACATTGTCAAGCAGTGTTCCGTCTACCAGATGATGAATATACTGATCTTAAGGAAGCTAGATGATGCTAAAATTCAGATTTCAGCATGCCAAACTTAAATAAGGACTTCAAACAAGTAACAATTTATACATCTCAATGAAAACCTACTTTTCTATCTAGTAACTCCCAGCCAAACTACTTAGTGATGAAACTCCCAGCCAAACTACTTAGTGATGACTCCATATAGGGAAGCATATAGATCTTTGGCCATACCTCTCTTTGTTCATCAGACATGAATGAACCAGACAAATCGTTTAATACTTCCAGCATATCTTTGAAAGACACCTTTCCATTACGGTCTGAATCATATACTTTGAAAATAACTGCAACAAAGATAGGTACGCTCATTACAGGCAATCACAAAATACCAGTAGTAGAAGATAGTATCCACAAATCATTAAGGAAAAAAATTAACAAAATTCTCTCAACCCCACCCCACAAAGCAATCCATCTTTCAAGAATGAATATTCATATCATTTGAACTCCATATTTGCATAAGAAATTCTTAACTGTTAAATTAACTTGATTGCTGCCAGTATCAGCACTCTAAAATACATTAAGAATAAATCCTTACTTTGAGCTCTAAATTTTGTAACATATAAGGCAAGTTAAAGCTCTCAATCTCACAACCACTCTTCCAAATTAATCCGGCTTTCTTGGGCTTTCATGCTTCCATTAGAATACCACGATTCAATAACTAACGACACTTATTAGAATGATTTGAGTCGTGTGAAGGGAAACTATGACGTACAGTTTGTCTTTTTTTTTGTATAATAACCACGGAGGACCCAGCACAAGACTTGTAGGTGCTGACATTTTATAAACTCCATAACCCAGGGTTGGGTCCTACTCAAAGAACTCTTAATATGTCACAAGTATTTAAAGCAATACGTGTTAGAGGAGACTCGAGATAGGAGGAACACATCAATAAATCCCTTTCCACTATTTTTGTAATTGCTATTATCTGAACCGGTACCTATCAAGAAGCTCAAACCTCAAACTAACATGACTAGACAACTTTACATGTTATCACTTACAAATGAATTATGTTGCCCCCCCCCCCCTCTCTCTCTCTCTGTATTTGTGTCTCTCTACATCTCTAACCTAGCTAGCATCAACTGCATTTAGTCAAATCATTTGTGAGATTTTGACACCAAGGCCAGAGACACCTAATTCATCCAACCAAAAGCCAAATCTGAAGCCTTAAAGAATAACCCCTAAACCAATGTTAATAATAATTGATAAATTCAGCAATGGTGTAAAAACAAATTCAATCCATCCCAAGCTCAGAATTGCATGTTCTGACTCCCAAAGCTTTATTATAATTGATAAAATAAATTCTGAAACAAAAATAACTCAGCTATATGTTATAACTGACACGTACGTTCTATTTTGTGATATGCACTAGCTTTGGTACTGAATGCAGACAAGAAGGCCACGAAGTCCTTAAAATTCAAACCATCCACCATCTTAAGCAGTCTCTGCAAATAAGCCCATCAAATATGGGATAGATCAGACACCATCCTTAAGCATATTGTGATGGCAAAAGAAAGTGCACAAGTTCCAAAACAAACTAAGAGTATGTTCAGAAAGTATAATCAATTCTACTGAATCAATTCCACTTTGTTAAAATAAATTCTAACTAGTTGGAATGATGTTTAGGTGTACAAGGTAAAGCAGATAATTTCTTCATAATCAATTCCACTTGTCACAACACAACAAATAATTGCTTATGCGTTAAACATAATCAATTCTGAGACTTTACAACTGAATTTCATAACATTACTCTACAAAAATCATACCACTTTTTTCATAAAGGTATTCAAACATAAATCACATCACTTTTCCCATACGCAATTTTAATAAAATCGGTTCTGCTAACGCTGATCCAAACACACACTAAGGCTATGTCTGGATATTCATTGGCACTACGTAACTCTTCTTATGAAAGTCGATTGCATTCAATTGGTATCACAACATATCTAAAAGTAAAATCTAAACAGCTCACTTTACCTGAGAAAGTGGATTCATAGCAAACTCAGGGACAGACATAAACTCATCTGCTGAAATAAACCCTTTTGCGCTGCGGTCAAGTTGACAAAACCTTTGATACAAGGACACTATTTCCTGCTGTGAAACTGAATTTAACACACAAAATCAGACCTTTCACCTACCCAGAAAAAATTGAATGCAGAACAAGATAGGGTGGACCCACATAGATTGTTGCAGTGTTCTTGAACTTCTTCGATGTCATATTGAGTCAGCATAGAAGAAGCACTACCCATGAAGCTTCAAAGTAAAATCTGAAGAAGCATTTATTATTATTCACCCAAAAAACTAGAGTATAGAACAAACATCACAATAAGAAAGGGAACAGAGAAGAGAACTGAGTGTTGAAATACACGGATGGATTCAGGTGACACCTTTGGTCGGATGATGGTTCAGAGTTGAGACCACATAGGACTGTTGTTCCTGCGACTGCGAGAGAATTAATATATACACGTGGATTGCCTTGTCATCATCGACTCTCTCGAAGCGTAGTAGTTGCTCTGTTGCGTCGGATACTTTGATGTTAATGCCCTAATTAGTAGTACCTCTTTCATGTTGAATTTATTCTCCTAGTAGTCAGTCACTAGTAGTAAGTATCGTACGATACGCCGATACGATACGCGATACGATACGTTTTTTTAGCCTAATGATACGTATCGTACCTGTGTATCGAATTGTCCCTGTATCGCACCTGTATCGGCTGTATCGTATCAGGTATCGTTGTATCGTGATACGAATATGTATCGCACCCATTCACATATTTATTATTTTAAGCCTTTTTTTGCGTTTTTTTTTTAATCTGAACCAAAGTGGGTCAACCCAACTGACCCAATCAATTTAGGGATTGAAATCACCCTAAAACCCCCAATTTCAACGCATGTTCTATCTGAATCAAAACCAACCGGTTCAACTTCAAGTCTTCAAGGCCGTTCACCTCTGTTATTAAGTTGTATGATCAAAGCATAGTTTAGCAAGTATGGAAGTGCTTTGCATTTGTCATGTTATTGATGATTTTGAAGGAGATGAAGACTTGTATTTTGTCATCCTTTGATTAATTATATTATATATATCATATATTTTTCATTTATAACTTATTTTTGTGTGTGTTTGTATCGTACGATACATAATACAATACGATACACGATTCAACTACCATGGTTAGTAGTACTTTTTTCTGGTAAACTGTAAACTTAGCAATTCCTTATAAACAGGGTTTTTTTCTCTGTGTAAACCTGCAGTAGATCAAAGACAAAGGGGGAAATTATTTGGTGTGAGACGCCTACCCATTAATGTGATTTTGAGTCTCGAGTAGATTAGACTCATGCCGACTGTGGTGATATATTGGAAAAAAAGGGGAAATATATTAATTTCATGTTTGGATATAATGATAAAATCATGATGGACAATTTCAAAAGCTAAGGGAAGTAGCTTTTGTCTATTATAATTTTAGCTCATAGTGGAGTGCATGTTTTAATACTGTTGGAAAACTACAATGAGTCCAAATCAGAGCAGACAGACTCTTTTTTGTGATTTTTCACCGTGATTTTAATTTTACTGTGTATCCAAACATACGCTAAAAGAAGTTGTGGTAGATAAAAGTTTATGTTAGTAAACTCATTCAAGATCCACGATAAAGTCAAAATTTTGATGGACTGAAGTTGTTTGTTCACCTTATCTCTTAACCATGAAGTTAAGCGCCCTATATTTATCCATGCGAATGTGTGAAGACTCGCGGCGTAAGGATTTATCACATAATACAAAGAATAGATAAAGATTGAACATAGTGCAAGATAGATAGATAAATTCATGGTCTCAACTGAAAAAACCAAGAAGAAAGTTTGACTCCATTAAACTCAACCTATCTTGAATAAAAACAATAAATTATAATATGCCCACTCTAATACATGTGTATCATTTTTACATTTACCTATACATTGACATGATTTACATCCTCGGTTAAACTTTTCAAAATCATTTCTTTCCCTACAAGAGTTATTCTCCAAAACTTATTTTTCTCCCACAAAAAGTACTTCTATTAACTTGTCAGAATCACTTTCTCCCCAATCTTTAAAACCTACCAGATTTCCAAACACACTTTCTTGTATTGCACACTTTAGACATGATCATTTTACCCTGAAGTAGAACAGTGAAAATGAGTTTAGGTGGTTCACATGATAACTACAAAGGAATCGGATCTGTGCCCTTTGTAAAATCCAACCACCAAAGAATATACCATTTCTGTCTGTAGTTGTTCAGGCTTCAGTAAGATGAAGAAGTTTGATTGGACGAATAATAACAAATGAAACATACAAGGAGGAAAGAGCAAGTTACTATGCATTACACGATGATTTTCATACTTGATTTCCCAATGTTTTAATGTCGGTCCTGCCAATGACTTTCTCTGACTGTCAAATATCGACATTTCTTCAACACAATTGCACTACCACTGTTGAATGGTTATAACTCAACCTCATCCACCCACATGGATATAACATACCAAAATAATACACTTAAAAAGAATTATTAGATCCCATCGAAATCTCAAATTTCATTTATGATGATGATTAATGTACAGAGTACAGAAAAGCATAAATAACACTGATAAAAACAAGCCAAGGGATTTATGGCTCTTTGAGGAACAAGTATTTTAAAGGGAAGTTATTCCCTGCAGGTTAATACAAAAATTGGCAGAGCATCTAACAAATTGGCAATGTTCTGATTAAGGCAAGCTCGAAGACAGCAAGCCTAACATTATTCAAGGCGATATGTATCACACTTCAGCAGGCATCCAGGTCACGGCAAGGAGGAGGCTTGGGCTCACCTAACAAAGTAGTATTCCCTCCTTCTGGCCCACATTTAATCCGCTGTGGATTTTGTGTGCCGGGCTAAATACAAAGAAAAGAAATTCAAGTTGAGAAAGTGTAAGTGCATGCTTGAAAATCATTCTATAATTGTTTCAAAACAATTCTGGGTGCCATAATTGATTGTAAGGAAGGAGAGCTTGATTCAAAGTTTCAAACATGTTGGTGTCTAAAACATGGACAATGCTCAAATAAAGTGTGGTCAATATCCTTACCGGTGGTTTCTCCCCCTTTCTCAGCATTTCTACTAACTCAACTACTCTCTTTGGTGTTACATCTTCCTGGAATCAAACATCAAAATGACATATTAAGAGTGCTTCAGAAGTGCAGTACCCCCCATCCCAAATGTGAGAGAGAGAAGAGTAAAGGCATACATAGTAATTATAAGTATATCCTTCTGATCCATTTGAGTAATCAGCCACTGTAATCATAGGAGCATTCACGCAGCATCCCTGCACAACACCAACAACTTCAATCATGCATTAATTGTAAATCGACAAAACTCCAGCCAAGAACATCATACTTTCACTCCTTTGGACACTTATAAACACAGAAGACAAGTATGCACCTCTTTCACATCCTATTGGATTCTTGTTTTTCTCTAAAGAACAAAAGCCATCCACCACAAGAGGTGATTCTTTTTACTAATATCACAAAGTTTGTTCTGTTGTTTCTTCAGCTAACAATCCAAGAGATTATTCTGATAACTTAATATAACTTAAAAGGGTAAAATACTAAGAGTTAAAAAGTCCATAATTAATATCAGAAATATCCAAAGCTAACAAAAAAAACGACCACTAGAGATTCCAGTTTTTGTTCTTCACGTAATTTTTCCCCACATTATACAATCACTATGCCAGTGCAAATCAAGCAAGATCAAGACCACAGCTCTGAAGATAAGAAACATGCTGAAACTAATATCAGATATTGTTCATAGAAAAGACTCACCATGCATTCCATTTCTCCAACAGAAAACAAACCATCTTTTGTTACTTCTGCAAATCAAAGGTAAAAGGAAGCCAATTCTTAGAAAAGTCTCTTATGGTTTCGGTTGTCAATAGTAAGATATGGTCCGGTGAAAAGAAATTGGAGAAATTAAGAAAACCAGAAAGGTGAACTAACCATTTCGCTTCACTCCCAAGTGGTTCAGTAAAGCTTCTTCAATTTCTCGAGAACCTCGTATCATACAAGGTGTTGTTCCACAAACCAATAGATGATACTTCCCAACCTGAATATTTAAAGCAAGTTGATCCAATTAGCTTTAGCCTGTATTAATGTGGATTAGCAAAAATGAAAGCTTCAAAGTATGACATGCTTTTCACCTTAGCTCGATTGAACATTGAGTAAAATGTGGCAACCTCATACACTCGAATAGGAGCGACCTCTATAATCCTCGCCACCTGAATAATTCACAAAACTGTTTATTATTTCTAAAGGAGTTAAATAGCTTCCTCCCTTATTACTAAGTATTTTAACTTCCAGTTTGCAAACATTATGAAAATTCAGGTACCCTTCACTCTAGCAACAGGAAGCTACAAGTAAAACTGAATGAAATCGCGATGGGTATTTATACTGTAAAAGAAGAATAAATATTAATCCGTGTTGCATGAATAGACTTTAGTCATAGCATGTATGTAAACCTACAAAGTGATGCTCTGGCTATAGAAGGATGTACATGGCAAACTATCACTAGCACAAAAGCCCTCACTCAAACAAACACGGCAAGGATTCCAAAAAGACCAACTTTACAAGAGTTTATTGTGTTTGTGCATCAACATAATATTCTCATCACAAGAATGTCAAGACTATCAAGAGGAATTATTCAGTGGTCATGCAAAGCAATAACAAATTCACAGGACATATTTAAGTGACTTCCTTTACTTAACACTTGATAGACATGAATTATTGAGCACAATAAACCAAGTTCATCAACTTGCAATCCTGTATGTATTACCTACATGTTTTTACCACACATGCTCAAATCATGTAATGCAAGATAAAATAGGTTCTGGTGCTACCTTAACTGTCTCTGATACTTTTTTTAATCTTATCTTGTACTCTGCGTCCATTCATCCTGTTTTTTCTAGACATACTAAAAGGAATACTTCAAGCATGAGGCCAACATACCTCATTCATTGCCGAAACAGGGAGCCACCCCCCATGCTGCTGCTGGGCAAGATCCAGCAGAGGGATCACCGCAGATTGCTTATAGTTGGATGGGTAGTTAGATATAATCTCCTTAGCCTGTAATTATCATAGATTAAAATTATTGCGATTGTATAAATAAGTGCTAGATACCAAAAAGGATCAGACAAATAATGTCAATATTAAATTAAAAATCAATAACTCTTGGATATGGAACCAATCAAATTATCAATAAGGCATAGATTCAAAAACTTTACACTCTAATGCAATATTTTCAACTTCAATCAGAAGCTTTTGACTCTGCATGTTGAATTCAATAATCAAGTAATCAGAGTAAAATTTAAAGCTAGTTAGGCATAAATAGGGCAAAGGCTGGGTTTGGAAGAGCTTATTTGAGTTGATCTCATAGAATGAATACTTATTCAAGTGTTTGGTTAAGCTTATGAAAGTAGTTTATGACCTACATATAAGCTATTTTAAGCTTATTTTCATTACTCATCTAAGCTTATTAGAAGTGCTTATAACTACATACTACATAGGGTTTTGATACATTCACACTGACATTCTCATCCATCCCATTTCCACCCAATTTCACTTCCTTTCTCACTCTTCTTTACCTACCACATCATCTATCATATACACATTTATCTCTCTTCTATTCCTATATCTCTCTAGGTGGAGGTGAAACTAAGGTGTGGATAAATTATTTTCCTATCTACAAAAAAATATCTCATTTTGAGCCTATTTCATTGAGCTTCTCAAATAAGATGAAACTAATAAACTAAGGTGAAACTAAGTCATTTTGAGCTTTTATTTCATCGAGTTTCTCAAACAAACTTATCAACAAGCGCTTATGGCTTATAGAAGCTATTTAC
Source organism: Lotus japonicus (assembly GCF_012489685.1). NCBI lineage: Eukaryota > Viridiplantae > Streptophyta > Magnoliopsida > Fabales > Fabaceae > Lotus > Lotus japonicus. The sequence goes on from NC_080043.1 coordinate 878,648, forward strand.
CCAAATGCGCCTAAAATAAACATCATAGTAAGCTGCAAGGCAGTACAAACATGTCCTTGAAGATTTTTCATGTACACCAAATGTTTCAGAACCAAACCCAAATTCACTATAATGGAATACATAAGGGTAATCAATAAAGTATATTCTATGACAAGTAAAAGTTGAAATTGTGAAAACGTTATGTTCATAGTGAGTGATTAAGCATCAACATAGACCAAAATCTACAAATATAAAACATTGATAGCACTATACAAAACCCTCATTCCACATTCCACACCAAAATTGATCATAGGTGCCCACTTGTCAAGTACAAATTTTGACAATTCGAGAGCAATGAAACGTTAGTTACCTTTTGTTTGTTGACATCGGTGAATTCCCAAGGAACATTGGGGTTGTTATCGGGAGAATCGAGGTGCTGCCCAAGTCAAAAAAAAAAAAAACGGATACATCAACAATCAATCACAAGCGTGAAACGGAAAATCGAAGAGTGGAAAATGAAGAACACTTACATAGTTGAGAGCGGTTGAGAAAGCTCTCCTCGTTGGCTGCGAAAACGAAGGGGGAAATTAGGAAAATGAAGTGAGGGAAATTGAAGGGAGAGGGGAAATGGAAGGAAAGAAAGAAAACCTGGCGGAAAATCTGACGGATCTCGGTGAGGCGATTCGCGGCGAGGCGTGCCAGCATTTTGGAAGACCGGAGGATGAACCAAACGCAGATCGGAATGGCAGAGAAAGAGAGTATGAAGTGAAGGGCGTGTGTCTTGTGTAAGAGAGGACATGGAGAGGTGGTAGAGTCATGGCCGTTCGATCGCATCAACTGGATATTGACACGTGTACAAATGGAATTGTGAAAAAACAATTTCTTTTAAAATGATACATTTTTTTGGCCTTCTTAAAACTACTACTATAATTTGATTAATCTCTAAAAGCTTTTTTTTTCAATAAATTTTATTATCATATTCATAATTTTTAATCTACTTTCATAGCATCATAATGAATAATCATTTCTTCGCACCTCATTTTTTAGGTGTGAAGAGGTGGAGGAAGAGAGAGATAGGAAAAAATGAGAGAAAAAGTAAAGATTCGATAGGTGTGTCTGAATCATAACTCCATAGTATTTTAAAAGAAACAATATGAAAGAAACACGTGTGTAAGATAATAAGTATATGTAGATGCGTCACTTCCACTCCACTATGTTTTCTCCTATATGTAGCACTCTCTTAGGAGTTAATTAGAGCATGATAAAGGTCTAATGTTTCCAAAGCAAGTTAACCTCTTCAAATAGTCATGAACCAAGTATGGCCCAGTATGGCTTGAAGCCTTTGAGCAATCATTTCAAACCTCTCATTGACTTGGCAGCAACTGAGTTAGGTTTCAAAGCTAAAAATGTCCAAATGCATCTCATTGTCCCTTTCTTTAGTTTCTCTCGGAAACCCTAAAGTGTTTATGCTAATTGGCTTTTACTTATGTCAGAGAGTTAGATTAGATTTGTGCATTTAATGCTTTTTTCCGTTTGTGTCGGATACTAGATTTCATTTAATACTTTAAGTGTAAAACAAAGTTTGTCTATCTGACTTTGTAACTGGGCCTCTTTGGGGCCAGTTTTGAATGGAGAACTTTTTAAATGACAAAAAAATAAACCTCTCATTGACTTATTATGACTCTTCCTCACTCGACCTGGATGGCATGAGGATTGGATGTGAAATCCTACGAGACTGTTCAAATGTTCTTACACTCAATATCCATGAGTTGAGTGTTGATAATAAAAGACTTGAGCATAAAAATGTGAAAGTGAATGAATGGTACGGTAAGATAAGATGAGAGGGAAAAGGAAGGTCTTGCTCTTGTTTATTTTCTTGTGTGTGTTGATGACCTTCTGTTGAGAGGAAATGACAACACTTTCATTGCACAATTTTCAGAAGCATTGGTGTTCAAGTTCTCTCTTAAAAACCTTGATGTGCCATCACATTTTCTTGGGTATTGAACTCATCCCCACTACAAGGGGTATATATCTTCCTGATTAAATACCATTACATTTGAGAACTTATTGAATCTATTTAGATGCATCACGGGGAGCCCCTATCCACATGAATGTCCACATCCTTATCACTTGCTTCACTACTTGATTCATCCGCGTGTAATGTTATTGCATATAGACGCTTAGTCAGCTCCCTTCAATGCTTGTCTATCCCCAAACCAGATATCACCTTCTGAATTAATAAACTCTCGCAGTTTATGTAGGCTCCCACTGGCACTCATTTGCAGGGCGGCCAAATTAGCCAATTATAAAATTATGGTGAACAATTGCAAAAATCAATTGAATTTGCTCCTATCGATTAATATTTTGACTTTATCCTAGTTTTCCAACCAAATGTCCAAAACTTGCATGTCAAAAAGCTTTGGTTGGACCATCCAAGTCCAAATGAGAAGAATCTGAGCCATTGGTTGGCATGCAGCGACATAAACAGCAATGGTCACGATTTGAACACGTAGTCTCCTGCAGCGGGCACATGAACCCAAAAGTAACCCTGAAATTTTACACTGGTGTCACTACTCAGAGTCAGTAGAAAACGAGAGCGCGGGAAAATTGGAGAGTGAGAGAGAGCAATGCCGGAGCTACCGGAGGTGGAGGCGGCGAGGAGGGCGGTGGAGGAGAACTGTATCGGGAAGAAGATAATCAAGTGCATCGTCGCCGACGATTCCAAAGTCATCGACGCTGTTTCCCCCTCCGATTTCCAAGCTTCCGTCGTCGGAAAGACCATCGTCGCTGCTCGCCGGAAGGGCAAGAACATGTGGCTTCAACTCGATTCCCCTCCTTTTCCTTCCTTCCAATTCGGTACCCTCTCTTTAATCTCCTCTTTCCTTTTCCTTTTTTGTTTGTTGATTTCAAACCCTAGCTAGGTAGCTTCATTTTCATTTTTCTCTGCTTGAAATTCCATGTTAATAGGGTCTCTCTCACAAATGCATCAAATATCAATGTCGATTTTGTTTGTTCTTTGCAATTCCTGCATGCATTACAAGTAATGGGTTTCTACTTCTATCTGTCTCAGGCATGGCTGGTGCTATATACATAAAGGGGGTTGCAGTCACACAGTATAAAAGGTGAGGCCACTGGAGTAATCTTTACTTCATATTCGTACCGATAGGTTAAGCTCAAGTTGCCAAAAAAATTGATGATGTAGAAGCTCTGATTATCATGCATTTGTCTAGTGCACAATGTATTGAAATCCTTTTACTGGTTACTATATTGATATAAGTGTGCGTGTAGGTCTGCCGTAAATGATAAGGATGAATGGCCTTCCAAATATTCAAAGTTTTTCATTGAGGTAAGAGCTGTCACTCTGTTGGTGTGGAATGCTTGAACAACTGTATCATATTTTGGACTTGTAACCTCTCGGAATTAAATGCTTTGATTTTGATCTGATGACAAATTTATGTGTATTATTTGTCGTGGACTCATAAGATCTGTTTTCAGCTGGAAAGTGCAAGTAGACTACTGTGGTGAGGCTAGATTTTTTTTTAGGCAACTTTGATATTGTATACAGATTTATTGGTATACTTCCATAAAACTTGATTTCATGGTGTGAGCGAAAATTATTTTTCTTGTCAATCAAGTGAAGGTTATTTAATGGAATATTTCACTCTGTTCTACTCAAGAGATAAACTGTTAGGATTGTCGAGCATCTGTAAGTGTACAAATGTTTAGGTCTTTGCACATTATTGAGAAAATAGAGAAAGTGAATAGGTTGAAGTGAGAAAATGCGATGTATTCACTGAAAGCTCTTTAGACTTTAGAATTCAGTTTGTTAGGTTCCATGACCACAACCTATATTCATAGCAGAGTACAACTCTGACCACACAAGGGATTTTGTAAACAAGCTATGAAGGTAATGCAATAAACTAGTTTCTCCACCATAGGATGAACCCAATTACTTTTACTCCTTAACACACGTAGTGGATTTCAATGATAGATTAACAATTTTTCTTTTAAATTTCACAAGAATATGAAGAATATTATTTTATTGAAGTCTTAAGTAGTATCAATTATCAAATTGATGAACCGAAGTTACATTTTATTGATGAAATCATTCTGAACTACATTTTTTTTTATAGGAAAATGTTAGTGGTTAGTTGTTAGTAATTACAAATGCTCCTCCTCAGGGTTCGAACCCTGGACCTCCATCTCCAACACCTATTTCTACCCTTAGCTCAACCAAGTGAGCTACCCCTCCCACCCATTCTGAACTACATATATAGTGGAAAGAAAAACTTCTAATATTTCTGGGGTGCAGAAGGGTGTAAACTTCTGATTATATTCAGTTTCCCAAGTTTTTACGATAAAGCACCTCTGCAATGAAAGAGCTAGGGGAAGTAAACTTCTGTATCATCATTTGTTGCCTTTCATCTTTTTTCCATATTGATAAATTTAATTGTGGACTGGTAGTGCTTGTTGAATATGTTTTGTATAGGATGATGACCTTCATCTCTGCTTTCATATTTTAAAATATTATTATATCATGGTTTGTGGTGAAGCACCTGAGTTTCTCAATATCTGTTGTTTAAAATTTCTATGGGATTTCCTATTATTTCATTCTTTCATGGCATACACTAACTTAATCTGTTGATGTTGTACACGTATGTGAAGGTGATTTTTCAATTTTCTTTACATGCCTAGTCAGCCTTGAGATTTGAAATGTTACTCCAGCAAGTATTGTTATTCATGGGAACATCCTCTGCGTAATAACCTGATTATATCACATTGGTGCAGTTAGATGATGGTCTGGAGTTGTCTTTCACTGACAAAAGGCGATTTGCTAGAGTTCGACTGCTCAAAGATGTATTGTGACCCTACTTGCTAATTGTCTTCTATATCAATAACAAATTTGTTATTGACTGTTTTTTTTTTTGGTATAGCCAACATCAGTGCCTCCTATATCTGAGCTTGGTCCTGATGCACTTTTTGAACCCATGACACTTGAGGAGTTTTCCAAGTCCTTGCACAAGAAGAAAACTGAAATCAAGGCTTTATTACTTGATCAAGTATTAAGTGCTTACCTTTGTCACTCTCAAAGATTATATTCTACTCGTTTTTTTAATTTTTTATTTATTATTATGACATCATTCTTTTACTATTGTATATGTTTTCCTTTTCTTTTGATCAAGTGTTATAATTATGGGAGTATGTCCTTCTCACTTGATAAGTCATGATGTGATGTTCTTTGTTCAAACTTCATTGAATATCATAACATTCATAACATATACTTAACTGATCACTTGAGCTTGAGTACAAGACAGTATTCTACTGTAATAAAAAAATTGTGGTCCTTTACATAGGCATTTTTTTTATATCTGTTAGATGCACCATCTTTTCCTTGTTGTGTATTCACAATGAATAGGAATTTGACTTTCTAACTTTATGTTTCAGTCGAATTTATCATATGGTATTGATTATAAAAGATCTGAAATTTCCAATCTCTGCAGAGCTATATTTCAGGTATTGGAAATTGGGTCGCAGATGAAGTACTATACCAAGTAAGTATAATTTTGAATCTTTGATATTTTTCAATTATTTGTAATTGAAGTTCTAAATGTGGCTTGAAAGGTTATATATCGCTTGGTCAGTTTTAATATTCTTCAGACCTTAGTCTTTAATATGAATAAGGATGACCTTAGACATTGATCACGTGTGAATTGAAAGAAAATACTGTAATAAATGTGCTCTATTGGTTTTTAAAAGACTAATATCATTTCCTTGATTATATTACATCAACAAGACTATTGGTCATACACTGTTCTCAAGGAATAATGATTCTTTATAAGAATAAATGGCTAAGTTTGAATTCACACTTGTGTTGTTAAGTTATTATTTGGGTAGTTGAAACATCTTCCCATATGATATAGAAATGAAATTAAGCTGGCATCAAGTGATTTTGTACTAGATTTTTGCATTGGTATTTTTCATCAGGATCTTCAATTTATTCTGGGGTATGCATTTTGCAGGATTTAGTATCTCCTCTAGCATCCTTTCATAGTCAGTGGTTAATAAATTATCCTTCTAGTCTTGGTTAGAAATCAAATATTAAGTTTACTTAAGGCCTATATTCCCCTTTTCTCCAGGCAAGAATTCATCCGCGGCAGGTAGCTTCTAGCCTGTCTGAAGAAAACTGCTCAACTTTGTCCAAGTGCATTAGAGAGGTGGGCATGCTGATTTCTTTTCACATTCTCATGGTTTACAGAACTTGTATGCTTCCTAAAAAATATAGAGGATAAAACCTGTAGGTTATTCAATTGGCGGTTGAAGTTGATGCTGACTCTTGCCGTTTTCCTCTTGAATGGTTATTTCATTTTCGATGGGGAAAAAAGCCTGGAAAAATAAGTGGTGAGGAATACTTCCTCTAGTATGCATTAGTTGACAAATAGATTCCTTTTACAGGTCATTGAAAAAGCAGTTGAAGTTGGAGCAGATAGTAGTCAGTATCCCACTAGTTGGATATTTCATTCACGTGAAAAGAAGCCCGGCAAGGCTTTTGTTGATGGTTTGCTTCCTCACTTTGTATTAAAAAAACTTTTAGTGCAAAATGGATGGTACCCCGATCTTTCTAAGGTTTTGTGGTGCATATATTTTAATTTCACGTGCAATTTCCCTAAAATAATTATAGTAAATTGAATAACTTGTATTCTTGATTGGTGTAATTTATTATTGTTGAAACCAAATTGAAAATTGAAGCATCCAGAATGTATCAATCTGGGCTTGTTTTGCCATTTCTGATGAGATTGTTGATACAAGGCTGAAGTTTTTGAATTTGTCTGGGGAATGATCACACGATTAGTAAAGTTTTAGAGCATTCACCTTTGGTGGAGAGTGAGATTGAAGTACTGATTTTATATATTAATCACTTCAAATTTGACAAATAAAAGCACCATTCATGTGTCATTGAAGACTCCATTTTGAAACCCACAGCTTTTTCTTGTGGAGTCAAGCTTTGCTACTATTTATGCATATTTTCTTAGACGAAAGTTAGCCAATCTCCATTGTTTGAGATTTTTTTGAAATTGTGTTGCTCTCTAAAGAGGGTTTCTGAAAATGGCTGATGTTTTCTTTTGTTATATTATCCAATGGTTGTGTTGTAGGATCGACATAAAACAAAATGTCTTATTTATCCATAGTCAGAATTTTTAGACCTTATTATTTACCCGCTGTCCTTTTTTCTGCATACATATTGGATGAAATGCACATGCTTCCCTTCCAAGAGTAATAAATGAAAAATCATGTTTTTAGTGCCATATCCAGACATTTATAAATCTTTATACCATCGCAGGGAAAGAAATTGACTTCATCACAGCTGGTGGCAGGGTACACCATTTTGAACATTGCCCTTAATTGTTTTTGGTCATTAGCTTTTATTTATTTCTGATGTGCAAATGTTATTGCTTGTAGACAACTGCTTACGTGCCAGAGTTGCAAAAGCTAAGCGGGTCACAAGATGTAAAAGAAACTGCTAAGCCTAAAAGGCAAACCTCGAAGAAATTAAAGGGAGCTGATGATAACAATGATGACATTGAGAAACCGACGCCCGGGAAAGAGGAGAATTCGGGAACTCTCAAATCAAAGAAAGGGACAAAGACTGGAGCTAGAGGAAGGAAGCCTTCCAAAAGGAAAAAGTCTGAGGAAAGTGAGGATGACAATGATGGTGATGCTGCTACTGATGAAGATGATGATATGGATCAAGCTGAAAAGAAGAAACCAGACCATAGGGGTGCTAGAAGGAAAGCTAAGTAGAAACTATAAACTACTGGGGTTGCATGGTTTTGCCATCACTGTGATCAAACTAGAACGACAGAAAGATGGTTTATCGTATTCATGCAACTCAGGTTCGCTGTTGTTTTGTACTTATTATCTATTGGCTGTGCTTCCAGAAATTATGGCTACTTTTCAATTTCCGCATGTTAACCGAAAAAATGTAAGGTTTTCAGCCTTCAGTTTTTGCAGCTACTGTAAAGTTTTAGAGCTTGTCAATGCAGCTCCTACTGATTTAGCCTGTCTTTATTTTAATCAATTGCCTGAAAACATTTAGATATCCTTCACAAGTTCTCCATGAGGTTATTTTACTTGCTGTGTCTTAGGTATATAATAGCATGATAAGTGGTACTCTGGTCTGGTCTGGTGTATCATGAAAGGTTGCGGGGTATAATTTTAAGAATTGGGTGATTGTGGTTTTGAATGTGCAATCGCTCTTTAAAATTTTACACTTATTTGTAAAAAAGGTCCATTGGCCATTAGAGAAAGAAAGCCATTGCGTGAACTGTAGGTGATCCTGGCCCTTCGACTATGGGGAGGTGTGCAGGAGCATATGTACTATGTTAGCCTCTTGCTGAAAGTTGTGTTTGGTAAATAAAAATGAGGAGGACTCAATTTACTCGAGGAGTAAGTCAAAATACTCACTCCAAATCTTAGCCATCAATTTTATTAAAAACTAATGGTTGAGATTATTTCCTATTAATCTCCCACGTGACCCTTCCCCTCAATCAGTGACCAATTTTAGAAATATGGAAAACTGAAAAACTCCTCCCCAAACCCTATCGATCTTTTTGGAACCTTGACTTTGTCGTTTCCCACTTCCCCAAACCCAAGCTCCAACGCCTCTCCGCCATCTTCTGCCACAGCAGCGAGATATTTGTAAAAGAGCCCCAACACAGAAACAAATTGATCCTATAGTTATATATTGAAAATCAATTGGTGTCCCGACAAATTACTGAAATCCTTTAAAATCAATGGTTCAATTTTACATATTTTGATTTTCCCTTTACTTGAATCCTTCAAAATCAATTGTTGTCCTTGTCAAATTATGCAGATAACTAACTTTATCAGATTCAGGATTTTTGCAAATAAACCAGTTATCATGTTTAAAATTCTGCATCGGAACTTTGTGATTATATGCGCACAGTATACCGGTCACAATCATGTAAATATTGTCACGTGCATGTTCAGTTCAGGGTTTAAATCAGTGGCAAAGAAAGAGGAAAAAATGGAGGAGAAACAAGAACGAGGTAGACGGGAAAGAACTGGAAAATGAGAAAACGGGGAAGGTTCACACAAAGAATAAACGTGAAGTGATAGGTTTTAAATTAAAATCTCAACCATTAGTTTTTAATAAAATTGATGGCTAAGATTTGGAGTGAGTATTTTGACTTACTCCTGGAGTAAATTGAGTCCTCCTCAATAAAAATTAGTTGAAATATTTAAAAAATATAAAAGGACGTTAAAAGAAGAATTTAATGTGTGTGCACTGTCAGTGTAAACTTTATTTACACAGTCACCTAATTGAATTCCACCACATCAGCAAATATATTCTTGTTTTAATTAAAATTTAAGGTGAAATTATTATTCCACCTACGTTGGCATCATGTGATTGGTTGTCAGTGTAAAACTGAGAGTGCATATCCATTAAACTCATATTAATATGATTGGTTGTCAGTGTAAAACTGAGAATGCATATCCATTAAACTCATATTAATATATAACAAATAAATGTTAATATTTTTATTTAAATACTTCATTTCATAGCATTCCTCTTGTAACAAAAAAAAATACTTCTCATTTAATTCAGTTTTTAAGATCTTAAAAATGGTGATATTAATTTTTTATTTTAATATTATTATTCAATTACATAAGATTATATAAATGAATTTAGTTTATAATTTAGTAAAATAAAGTCCTGTTTTTAAATTTTAATAATTTTTTTCATTTGTTTAACATTTTGGGTAATAATTTCAAAAAAAAATTAATGGAGAAAAAAAAGTAAAAATGGAAATAAAAAACCAAGTTATAAGTTCCAAAAGTATTTGGGTGCTCACTAGGGTGGACAACTTTAAAAGTGGTCCACCGGTGCACCCAGGGTCAGTTTTGGTAATTCACAATATATTAAAAAAATATGTCAGCAGCCCCTTTCTTCTCCACCTACAATCACCAAAACCTAGCCGCCACCCCCTTTCCACAAAACCTGCAACCCCAAACCTTCCTTCTTTACACCGATTAAACCACCCCTTTTCATACCCAGAATCAAGACTAGAACTCTTCACCCTCTAAGAGACACAGGTGTTTGAGATACTTCTACAGTTGGAGTTTTATATTCTGCATATTTCCCCAAATCCACTTCACTGATCATCCTCCATAGACGAACCAGCATAACCCTCTCCAACACTCTAAAAATGCGATTTTTCAGTTCTATCAGTACCAATTTCTTCAGGCACAAGCTCGAAAATTTCCCACCGATTCATCATCGCAAGCTTCATCCACAACCCCAGTTTCAATCTCAAATTCATCAGAGAAAAGTCACAATCCACCACAATCTCCAAGAAGCAACTAAGGGTTCGCGACCATGGCGGATTCTTCACCCTCTTCAACAAACTCTTCACCCTCTTCATTTACCACCCTAAACCCTCAAACCTTCATGTTCTCTGGTATATGTTCTCCCAAGGTTTGTTCAGATCTTCACATCCATGCTTATGTTCTCTGTTCTTTAGATCTTCATACACCACAGGGGTTTCTCCATGATTTTATGGGGGTTTTTGGTTGGTTGGATTCTGAGTTTAATTTGTAGTGGGTTATGGGTATTTTTTGGGTATTTGGCATTTGAGATTTCGGGTTTTTTGTGGCAGTGTGGGAGTGAGGGGGGAGGAGGGGGGAGAGGTTCTGAAACTGGAAATCATCGGAGCTGTGAGGTCAAGGGGTGGCGGCGGTGACATGGTCGGCGCTGGTCAGATGAAGAACAGTGGGGGTTGGAGAAGACGAAGAACAGTAAAGTGGGGAAGATGAAGAGGGATTACAAATTTACATTTTTATCCTTTTTATCATGATTTAATCCTAACCATTCAATAAAAGAATATTCCAAGATTCTCAGATCCAACGGCATATAATAATGGTGCACAGGTGGACCAGTTTCAAAGTTCCCCACCCTAGTGAGTATTTGAAGTAACATTTCAAAAAGTAGTAAAGTTAAGAGCACTTCTATTTTCTCTCTTTTGTTCCTTATTATAAGTCAATTTTACCTAAATTTCTAGGATTAAGAAAAGTGGTTAAAGATAGTTAAAAGCAATTGTCAAGTTTTTAATCAAGTTTAAGTTCAAGCTCAAATTCAAATTCACTTAAATAACACAAAAAAGATTCTTAATAAAATTACAAGCTCATATTCATACAAGATCCTTTTATGCCGAACACAGTAAATTAGGTCGATGCCTAAAAACTTCCAGGTTTTTCATTGAACCTATGATTCATTGATCTGATGTGGACAAAAATGGTTTTGGACAAAATAACTAGAATAGAATCAACCTTATATTATGAACAAGTAAAAAATATATCAAAACTTGAAACATGAATTACTTGACCGATATCAAAACTTGAATACCTACAAACTACTTGATAATATTATCCCCAAGTGAGAAAAGCTACCCCTAATATTCCACTTTCACAAGATCATTTGAAACATTGATTGGTAATGATTCATACCGGAACCAGTCCTTGGTACAAATTAGGGCCTCAAGAGTAGGAGAGTCTAATGAACTCCGATAGCTATCCATTTTCCTAATTTCTGTATCAAAAACAGAACTTGCAGGGAGAGTAGATGCAGAGATAGACAAAATATCTGATGCCATTCTAGATAATGTTGGGTACTTCAATGCATTTATTCTCCACCATCTCAGAATATCAAAGTCTGGTACTCTTGGCTCTAGAGGCTCTTCCAAATACTCACTCAATTCTGACTTGAATGATGGGTTACTAATGAAATCAGATATGTAAAATTCAATATCAGGAAGTCCATCTTCAGCATCAAAAGGAGATCCATCAAAATCAAATGACCCTTCTGGAAATGGCTCAATCTCAAATGACCCTGACTGAAACTGAAATGGCTTAGTCTCCAATGACCCTTTTTGAAAAGGGTCCGTCTTCATTGTTATAGACTCATCCCCTTCATCCCCATTTGATGGGGTCAAAGAAAGCACATCTACACTATTATATTCAAGGAATATCTCATGAAGTCCATTCTCAACAATTCTTATCCATAGCTCAGCATTCTCTCCATAGATGTTAGCAAAGGTGGACTCAACAATTTTCATTTTATACCTTGGATCCATCGCAGCAGCAATTGCCAAGACGAAACAGTTTTCTCTCCAATATTGGTCAAACTTTTCTTGCAAAGGCATGATCAAATTACGACAAAAAGCATCCTGGCTTAGGGATGCATGAGTGAACTCCACCTGAAGCTTTGATACTACAGGAAAAAATAAGTTGGCAGTTGGGTATGGTTGCACAGTTAAAATGTTTGCTGCATCATACAAACACTTTAGATATGTGCAAAGAATTTCCACCTGCTTCCAGTCATCTAATTTTAGAGTCATTCTGCAATCAGGATCACCGACACCAAAGCAGCAAAAGATTTGCTTTAATTCACAGGCAGCAACAAGCATGTGGTAAACTGTATCCCACTTAGTTTGGTCATCAATTAAAAGGTTGCTCTTACTGGAAAGTTGAAGCTTTTGCCTCAGCTTGAGAAACTTCTGTTCACGAGATTCAGAAGATTTCACATACTTCACACTCTTGCGAACTTTGTCAATAGTTTCTCTCATTGCCCAAAGCGCATCTGATGCAAGGCGAGTAAGCACACGAGAATAACAGTTCTGGCTTAATAACTGACCATTGAGGATCTCAGGGTTCTTAATAGAGAAAAGACCTCTCAGATTTCCAATCAAAGTCTCACTGAAGAAGAATTTATCAAGCACAAGAGTAAATATCCGACCCTCCAAATGCCAGTCATGTAGGCAGGTGTTTATGGATTGATTTAGGGAACCACCAGAATCAGGAAAAGGCATCTTCAGAACACTAAGAATGGGATGATGTAAGTTCCAATCACAATCAACAAAGTGACCTCGAAGAAAAACATAGGCTGATGTCTGATCTGAAGTCCATAAGTCCAAGGTAAGGTTGACTCGTCCAGGAATCCCATCAATAAGTTTCAGCAGGTTTTGCTTCTTTCTGAGGTATATGGCAACACAATCCTCTTGGACAGCATTTAAACTCAGCGGGTTGAACTGTGGTTGAAGTGCCCGCGCAAAATCAATGAAACCTCGGTGTTCTACAATATGAAGTGGATAGTCATGCAAAATAATCATTTTAGCTATCTTATCGTTGCAGCGCTCCTGATCAAATGAAATAGCAGCAACTTTCGCTCTTGCTCGTTTCTTCTTTGGTGGATCAGCACCAGTTTTGGAGCACAGGGTTTGTTGATTTTTCTGACAGATTCCCAGAGAAATGTGTCTCCTCAGATGGCTGGTTCCAGATTGCTTTGAACCATTGATATAAGCGAATGGTTTTTTGCAACTTTTACAGTAAGCCTTGGAACATCCAGATTCATCACTTTTCACAGTGAAGTGTTCCCAGACACCAGATTTCTTTCTACTACGCCAATTGGGTTGTGCGTCGGAATCAGGGCACTCCATGACAAGACTGCAGATATAATCCTATAAAACAAAAACGAAAAAACAAAAATGAGTGAAACATTAGAAAAGCGCGATTAAAAAGCAGTTGAAGTTCTCAACCCATGCAAAGGAAGTAACTTTAAGACAATTCACCTTGAAAGCATTAGACAAAAAAAGTCAAAACCTTGAAAAGTGTTATATCTACTCTAGCATGTTTCATTTCGAAATGCCCTTCTCCTCTATTCATTCTTATACCCCATATATGTATTTACACGAGGATGCATCAAGCGAGAACACAAGTGATGGAAACTAATCTTGACTATATAACTACACATGGATGGTGAACATTAATCCCTCCCATATTCTCAACTAATATGCTCCATATGTACACATATAGACACACAAACACACATGGCACAATACTAACGCCAACGAGCCCCCGGACTTAACTCGCAATCTCAAATTCCCATGGCACCAAATGTCGGTGCCATCATATTTATAACTTATTATCAGGGTATGCCCAGAATTAATATATTTTCACCACAGAAGGTATCCCTAACCAAATACATTATGGCCAAAAACCCTAACATATAAAATTGAATAATCAAGATTAGTTTTTTTTCACATATACATGTTCATGAGTGAATGCAATCGTTAAATTAAAGTGAAGGCTAGGTCTAAGAAAAGTGAAAAACAAGAAGAAGAAGAAGAAGAAGAAGAAGAAGAAGAAAAAAGCGGGAAACAAGACAAATCCACCATCACATCAAGCAACCAAAGATAGCGAAAAACGAATTGAATCAGCCATGAATGAACCAGTAAAAGCATCACTGTATTTGATTCTTTTGAACAACAAACGGAAACAAAGAGAGAGAGAGAGAGAGAGAGAATGAACCTTTGGGCGGAGAGAGTGGTGGCGCGGCGGAGAGTGGCGGCGGGAGAGAAACCTACAATACGAAGGAAGGCGATTAATGCTGCGGAGTACTCGGTCCTTGCGGCTGAAGAAAAACCACAACTAAACCCCTTATAAGGGTTCTGAATATTGCATAAACTATATAATTTTAAACAATAATATAATAATATTAGTAATATTTCAATCCTTGTATTTTATTTTATTATCGTGTGCTATCATTTTATTTTTAGAATGTATTTAGTAATTTTTATTATTCTGGTAATAAAAATAACATTTGAAATTTATCCTAACTATTTTAGAAATGTTCTGATCTTTCAAAATCTTTTCCATATAAAGACTCCAATATTTGCAAGGATTATTATTACCAGATAGGAAAATATTCAAGGATTGAGAAATATTATTAAAGGATTTTGATATTTCGGTATGTTTCCTAATTGTGATCAGCGAATTTCAGAAAAAAGATACTGAAAAAATCTTTGACTGAAATAGAGTTTTTTTTTTTAAAAAATGAAATAGACTGAAATAAAGTTGAACAAGCTAACTCTTAATATTTTGAGATAAAGATTGATAGCTTGAAGATGATAAATAAAGTTTCAATATTTTATTTTGTTTGCACAGCAATTTCTTTTAAGGTTGTTTTACCGTTTAAGTAACAAAGAAGATTGTGTGTTTTTTCTTTACATTTAAAAATAAATGACTAGTAAGCAAACTACGTTGTAAGTCTAAGCGTAAATAAGAAATAACAAAAGAATGATGCAATTTTTAAATATGGAACCTGAGCTTTGCGTTGTGTGAGATGATGATCTTTTGCACAATAATGGCACTCTTGAGCTCAAACCTATAGCTATCATGCCAACAATGAATAATAACGCAAGAAATGCAGCGGTAGAGTTGCATGTTTATGGTAGTTGGATCCCAAATTTGAAAAAGGATGGTTGATGTTGCCTCATTGGTGTTTTTCGTGATTCAGATGAGCATCGGTTGACAGAACTGTCAATATTGGAGAGAGTGGGCCGTTTTGTGCAAAGCTTTTAGTTGTGGAGAATGATCTTCTCAACGCTTGAGAGTTTGGGCAAACAGAGATTTTGTGTGCACCGGTTTGTAAGGTTGGCATGGACTTGCTTAACTGTAGTATAGATATACATACTCACAGTTGCATGAATGTGATTATTACGATTAAAGACATTTTGGACTGAGATTTGAAGGTCAACTTTCTTCCTTCCCACGTGAGCCGTACATCGTTGCCTATGCTTTAGCTAATCTAGCGTCGCGGGACGTATCTCTTTTATATAGATGTGCTCTTAACCCCTATTTTGAAATCCTTTATTTACTTAGTTACTATTTATCACTAATTTTTTTATTTCATGTGGTTGGGGTCTCAATATTATCATTATTATTATTTTGGATATATGTTATTATTGGTGCAAATGGATTAAACTAAAATACCTATTGACATACAAATAAATAAATAAATAAAAAAAGACAATGATTTCATTGGACTGTGTTTTTCTATCCACGGCGGAGAAGGAAAGCGGTGGTAGGTGGCGACAGTTATCAGTTACTGTTCTTCAACTTCATCATCATCATCATCATCATCGGAGAAGAAGAAGATGCATGCGTATGCACACGATTTCTCTTCTCTAAGCTTATTCGACAATCTCAATTTCCCTTATCCTTCTTCTTCCTACGACGATGATCACGAATTCCCGAACTCATTCGATGATGGCCTTTCCCTTCCGAACGACACCGTTTCGGTCCACTGTCACGACGGAACCTCCCCTCTTCCCTTCGGCATGGATTGGAGTCCTCCTCCTCGCTACTGGAACGGTCGCAACACTGTTTGGCCTCATCATCCCCATACCACTGATGCTTGGTCTTTCTCTGTAACGCTTCCTTCCTGGCTCACTGTTCCTCAATCCAATCCTTCTTCTGATCCTGTTGTGGTTCGTATTTTTCATTTTCATCCTGTCTTCAATTCTATTTCATTTGTTGTTGTGTTTTAAGCTGAAATTTGATGTGATATTATAGGAATTAGGAAGATAGAAGTAGAAAATTGAGGTATATTTATGTGGGGTGTTCTTACTTCTTAGTGTTTAGGGTATGAAAATGGGATTTTTTTAGTAAGGGAAATGTTTGATCTACACCAATTTTGAGTGTAAACACCCAAATGAGGAAGTTAGAGAAAGGATATATGATTTGATGTGATGGGAAGAGAGATAGAGAGAAAAATTGGGTGTGTGTTGTTATTGTTGGGGTGTATGAAAAATTGGATTTTTTTTATGGAACTTGTTAACATTCTCAGGTTGTTATAGTTTTACAGGGTTCAAGTTGGTATAAGATCCCCGGAAGCTATCACCACTACCCGTATCATTTTGCGCAGATTTAGTGATTTCCTCAATTTGTTCACTGATGTGAGTCTGTCTTTCTATTCTATGCACCTGCAATTTTGAGCTATTATGGATGTGATGATGTTCAACTTATTCTTGTTTTGTTTCCCTTTACTTTTCCAGCTGAAAAAAGAATTCCCCATGAAAAGTCTGCCTCCACCTCCACCAAGAAAGATTTTGAGGATTAAAAGCCATACTCTTTTGGAAGAGGTACCTTACTTTACATCACATTACATGCTCTTTATGTATTACACTATTACTGCACTAATTGTTTGTTTTTCTGTTAAGTCCATGTTATATGCTTGAGAAATACTTTTGTTTTCATCATCTGAATTATTGTTTTATTTGCCATATGATTTCTATGCAATTTGATACTGACAATTTGACTTCTTTCAGCGCCGGTGCTTATTAGAGGATTGGATGGAAAAATTGTTGTCAGACATTGCTGTATCAAGAAGTGCCCCAGTAGCGATATTTCTTGAGCTTGAAGCTGCTGCTAGGTCTTGTATGTTTTCCCTTACATACCTAAACATTATGTTTTGCCTTTGTATGTTGGATTTTGAACTGGTTCTTTGTTTTTTGAAAGAGTATAAAGAACAGTCAGTGTGATGGTCCACAAACATTTAATACCTTACTGTTTTGATGTTTTTCAGCATTTCATGATGTGAATCAGCATGTTTCGGATGAAACTGCTGCTACTGACACTGCAACATCTCTTATGCTGCGAGATAACTTGCATAGCTCTATGAAAGCTCATAGTTCGTCTGCTGCGTCCGTTTCTGGTGATGATACCCCTTATGAGGTTTCTGAGCTGGGAACACCGAGGCATGGAAAAGATAAACGTTCTGATCGATTCATGGCAAATTTCACATCTAAACGTGACTTTATTAATCCATCTGAAACAACTGCTGAGCATGCCACATCCAACAGCAATGATTTTAGTTATGAGGATAATCGTACAGACGAAATCACTAAGAATACTTCTGATGCTGTAGCTTTTTGTCTAGATGGAACTAGGTTTACACCAGCTATACAAGATTATACCAATGCTCATGTCAGGAAACTGTCAATGGAAAGTAGTGGAAGTGACTTAAGTTCTGTGAGGAATACTGAAACATCAAATTCAACTTTGAACACTTTTCCTCAGAACATTTCACATGACCTTTCTGGGAGCCATGAATCCTCCAGAAACTCAGATCTATTGATGGCTTTTCCATTGGATGAGCGACATAAGCTGAACAGAATTCTTAATACCCATAAGCAGAGAGTAGCCACAGCTAAAACAGATGTAGAGGATCTTATAGCAAGATTGAATCAAGAAATGGCTACAAAACGATATCTTGTGACAAAGGTGCCCAATATGTGTTTTAAGATTTTCAGTTATTACTGAATTTTGAAATGGAAGTTTTCATTTGCCACTTGCTTTATATGTTTTAGTAAATCTTCACAAGCAGTTTGGTGCTTTAACCTTAGCAGAATATGGTTTCTCAGTTCTTTATTCATAAAATATTGGAGTTTTTATGTTCATATGTTCAAATATTTCATCTTACTTGTAGGTCAAAGATTTGGAAGTTGAACTTGAAACTACCCGATTGAATTGCAGAGAAAACATGCAGCAGGCTGTTTTAACCGAAAAGGAAAGGTTTACACAAATGCAGTGGGATATGGAGGAACTTCGGAGGAAGTGCCTGGAGACAGAAATGAAATTAAAGATTGAAGAGGTCTGGTAGTGATTATTAACTTCAATCAATATCTCTTATCATTCAATTTTGACAGTCTACAGTGAAAAGTTATATTGATTTAGGATGAAAAGCTGCTAGCAGAATCAACAAAAGCATCCATCATTCATGAGAAGCAAGTGTTGCAGCAAGAGCTAGATGTGACTACAGAACAACTTAAGAACCTGCAGAAACATCATGATGAGTTTGAGATGAAATCAAAGACAGATACAAAGTTGCTAATAAAGGAGGTAAAATCCCTTAGAAGTTCTCAGTTAGAACTGAAGCAACAGCTCAGCGAATTAATGAAGGAGAAAATAGATGTAGAGGTATTGTCCTTTCAGTTCTTGTAATTTGCAACTAGTACTGAATAATTTTAGACATATCTTAGACTATGAAACTATGAATTTGACTGATTCCATGAGTTTAAGAGATGGAGGGAGGGCAGATCTTATTAATCTATTCTGACGAGTTTCTGCGAGAAACTTATTTACTTGTATTTTTTGAAATTTCTCATTCATGATTTTTTTTAATGGAAAAAATTGTTTGAATCTTCTGTTTTAGGGTGTCCTAAAAGTTTGGTATACAATTAATTTCATGGTATTTTTTACTGTATCTTCAGAGAATTCTCCAGAAGGAAAAGCAAAGAATTGAAATTTCACATAATGCTAATGCAAAGTTGCTGCATGAGTGTGCAATCCTTCAGAAGAGACTTCAGGAGTGCAGTGTAAATTTCCTCGTGGAAGAGGAAGATAAACTAAATGTTGACACTTCTCCATCCGATGCTTTGGATTTATTAGCAACATCAGATAACCGGATTGGTCTCTTGCTTGCGGAGGTATGATATCCACCTTGAACAACTAAATCATCCTTAGATTAGATATTCCCTTTTCCCCTACTCATTGTTGTTCCAGTGTTGGGCATTACACTCCATTCTTTACCCATTATTATTTCCATGGGCATCTGCTTTCTTTGAAATCATGCTAAGTGATGGGTCTTTCAGAGTAATGCAATGGCTGTGTGGTTTAGATTGAATCTGCTTACGTTCAGTGTGAATGTGTGATAGATAGTTTGTATTTTAAGTCCTGTCAAATATAATTGACTTGTTTCATTAGAAAGACAAGGATCTCTTCAATTTCACGCAGACAAAATTCTAAAAGTCACATAGCACTTATCATTCGGGTTATACCATGTTTACTGCATAGTAACTTTCTATTTGGTGTTCCCTCTACTTACTGTTTTGGTTACATGCTGTCTGCAAAAACGGAACAGGCACAGCTGTTAGCACAAGATGTAGAAAATGCTGTTGTTGCTATGGAAGAGGCACGTGATGTAACTACAGATGATACGGGGAAAACTAGCAATGAATTGAGGACGATGCTGGCGAATATGTTTGTAGACAATGCCAGTTTAAGGAAACAAATCAATGCTGTTCTTCGATGTTCTCTAAATGCCAATATCAAATATGAGGAAGACAAGGAGGAAGAGGAAGACGAAGTCCATTTGCAAAAAACTGTTCTAAGCAAGTTTTTCGAAAGATGACATGTTCAATACTACACGCATGCACTCTATATCTATTACTGAGTTATTTCTGTTAATGTTGTCCCTGTATCTTGCACCAGTATGATTTCACTGCCAGAATAGCATTCTTTGCGAACAGTAACCGAGCTTAATCATAAAACCAATCATCAAATTTAATGAACAACCATGCCCTGTTTGGTTCTATAAACTGGTTTCAAACGTTTCTGGTTCCGCTGGAAGTAGAATGAATGGCTGTGCTTAATGTGAATAACAAATATTGTCCCTAATTAGTTGTAATTGACAAATCTAATGACAGAATTTAAACCTTGCATCTCTTCCATTGACCAGCATATAAAATCAATGCAGCATTTTTTTGTTACTCATAAAAATTCTGATTTTAAAAAAAAATTCCGATTTTTAAAAAAAAATTAGATTACTTGGATTGATATCTAAGACTATATAAATAATAAGTAAATATATAGAAAAGGAAAAGAATTCAACATTACAAAAAAAGATATAGCAGTAGTGGTTTATTTAAGCACCTATTGAACTGAATTCAACATTACAAAAAAAAATTATGCAGAGCCTATCTAGCACCTATTGAACTGCTTAGCCTGCTCACAGAGTCTGGTTCTGAAGCAGTAGTGGTTTATTTTAGCACCACTCCACTCAGCTCATATGTCCTGCCCAATAAACTAATTACCACCACCGCCAAACCTTCCCATCATGTCTTTTGTAGATCCCATCTGCTTCATCAAGTTCATGATTTGCTGAGCATTCATATTTCTCGACAGGGCACTCATATCACCCTTCTTTGATGTCTTGAGCCCTTTCATTTTGCTCCATATCATCTTTGTCAAACGCTTGTATTCTTCCAACATCTCCATCACTTCCCTAACTTGATGACCAGAACCTCGAGCTATTCGCAAAATACGTGACTCATTCATGAGCTTTGGGTTTGAACTATCCAACTCTGAAACATTAGCAGTTAAAGATTAGCATATCAGAATGCGCTATTTCAATGAAAACCAGAATCTTCTATACATGAAGCTGATCTTTGTGACAATCAAATCACAATGCTTGCCTTTGTTTGTCATTGAATCCATCATTGTCATGTAACGCTTAATTTTTGCCTGGCCTTCTTTCTCACTGCCTTTGGGCATTAGTTCAGCACTAAATCCTGGAAGCATAGAAAACACCTACATAAACCAACTAAGAAATTAGCACAACGGAAGCCATTATTAGGTGATTATATAGAAACAGTCAAGTAAGTACTCATAAGTATTATGGTACATTAAATATCAAGGGCAGCCCGGTGCAATAAAGCTCCAGCTACGCATGTGGTCCGGGGAAGGGTTCAACCACATGGAATTGAACCCGTGACCTCAGTCACATGGCACCGACTCTTTACCGTTGCGCCAATGCTCCTCTTTAACATCAAATATTAAGGGGGTAAAACAAATGAATAAAACATAATAAGGTAATAACCTGGTTTAGAGGACCCATTTTAAGTATGTTCTGAAACTGCTCATACATCATCCTCAATGTGAAGTGTCCTTCTGACAGCTTCTCAAGCAGTTCAGGCTGTTGATCCCTAGGAACAACTCCATGAATTTTGTCCATAAGCCCAGACAAGTCACCCATGCCTAGTTCAAAATCAGTTTAATATGATTAAATAATATGACCTTGGACATACATAGGATGTCCTTAAAATTATAATGTATTGGGTGAAAAGAAAAAAGAAATGAAGAAATATGCACCTAATAGACGACTAACGAACGGCTTAACATCAAAAACTTCAACCTCATCCATATGTTCTCCAGTTCCAATGAATATGACAGGACTCTTTGTTGCTGCAACACTGCACGTATAAGATTAATAAGACTAATGTATCCAAACCACATATGCATATACAAACATTATATATACACAAAAGTATATAACAAACATTTATTTTAAAGGCATATAAAACTAATTTTCGAAATCCTTCAAATGGTGTATATATAATTTCGGCATTAATGTAGAATTCAAACCACGAGGATGGTTCAAATTGAGGTAAAATAAATTGCAATGCCCATGCATGTATGATTGCTAGACTAGAATTTGTTATTAGTTGTTGCTAATTTCATTTGTTTATGGCTGCAAAATTGATAGTAAACATGAAACAATTATTCTGAAAGTAACACTTACGCGCTAAGAGCACCACCACCCTTGGCATGGCCATCCATTTTGGTAACAATTACAGCTCCAACTGCGACACTCTGTTTAAATGCTTGGGCCTGATCAAAAGCAGCCTGGCCAATACTGCTATCCATAACAAATATAACAAGATCTGGGTTCTGAGCAATACGAAGAAAAGATATTACTATATTAGAATTCATTGGTTTTTGGAAATAGATGTCAAATGCATATAGCTTAAACAGGAAATACCGTTGCTTCCGAAATTTGGCGCATTTCTTCAAAAAGAGCAGCTTCTTGTTTGTGCCGCCCACTTGTATCAACAATTATAAGATCACAGTTTTCTTTCTTGAATCTCTCCACACCTTCCACAGCAATTTTCACAGGATCTGACTCCATATAGCTGTAGAAGAATGGAACCAGAGCAATGAACCAATTACTTAAGCATTGAAATGAAAGACAATGTAATGCAACGGGTATTAAAGGTTCCATAAACAAATGATATTAAGCACAACATACCATAACTCAATTGCAAGGACTTATACCAAGAAGAAAAATGGTTGAGTGTGGATACCCGCTTTCAGAAAATAAAGGAAAAAGAAAAATGTGAAATCCTAAGGCTGAACAAAAATCCATTGGGAGAAGAAAAAAAGGCTAAGTTTGCTTTATGTTAGTAGTATGATATCTTCCACATTACCAGCATATTTATAATGAGCCAACAATTTCCTTTTTCCTAGCTTTTACATTTTTCCCTAAGTATTATTTTTTTTCCTCTATTCGAGAACATGAGTACTATACTCATGTGCGCTCAGTTGTATTAGATCTGGCCCTTTAGAGGAAGTTAGTTTGTTAGCAGACTGTTAGTGAAAATTGTATATTGGTAATAGCTTGCTGGGTAAGCTACCTCATCAGCTCTATATAAAGAGAGCTTCTTAGTTTACAATTCAGTTAAAGGAAAATACACAATTCTATCATTTCTGATTTCTCTCTTAATATCTCTCTCTCTGATAGTTCTCTCTTTTTAACATCCTCCAACAGAAAACATGAAAGAAGGAAAAAATAATATCAAAGGTTATTACTTTTTTTAGAAATTAGAATCCAAAAAGGTAAATTGGAGGTGGGATTTCAAGAGTGCACAAGATAGGATATAATTTTATTTATGTTTTGGTCATTAAAACATGATTTAAACTTGCTCATATAATTGCCATTGCATGATTTGGCTATTTAAGCATGTTTAAAGCTTTGCTGTTGAGTTTTTCATCATTAATATTGTTTTTAATGATTATTTTTGCATGATTTAAGAGTTCATGAGTCGAGTTTGCAGGCACTCCACGAGTTTATCTAAACTATCGAGTTTGACAACCTTGATTCTGAGACAGCATAACATTGTACAGTATATGATCTTCAGGAAAGCAAGTACAATCTCCCATAACAACTACAGGCCATTCTCCTAGAAGAAACTCTTCAGATTGTATCTCAAGGAAGATTGTTCCTCTCATAGTTTCAGAATCAACTTAAAAATTACGATTTGTAATCAGAGGGCATGGACTAACCAAAAGAACATTAATAGACAGCATAGTCATCTATCTCCACTATGTCACTCCTCTTCAATGAGTAAGTACCATATTTCAAAATTGCATGCATGATACAACTGCAACACTAACCTATTAACAAATATCAACGAGAACCTTACCTTCCGTAGAAAGGGATCTTAGCTTTAGCGGCATTTTGCTTCAATTGATCAAATGCACCAGCTCTGAATGTATCTGCACAAACTAGAGCTGGCTTCCATCCTTTCTTCTGATGATAATGTGCATATTTTGTACAGGTTGTAGTTTTTCCAGAACCTGAATTTATTTTAACAAAAAATTATCATATATCACAATACTTGTGAACCTTTGAATTATTCAAAAACATGGAAAAGAATTATGAGAAATCTGAGAAAGTAAAATCTGAGAAATGCCACACATTGCTCAGAACAATGTACAAGTGCAGAATACAAAATTATGTCTGCGAGTGTCACTTAGTTGTGTCAGTTGAATAAAATCATTAAAAACATACGATAAGGAATCAGAAGTAAGCTTAATTAACAGGCAACAGACCTTGTAAACCAACGAACATGACCACACTTGTATTTCCTTTCTTGGGAGCGAAAGAGGGCTTCCCAGGATCCAGCATTTTGCAGAGCTCATTAAACACAGCCTAGAAATAGAATCAATGAAAAGCAAACAAGCATAAGCAATAATACACATAACCATTTATTTATTTACAATAAAATAAGAAAAGATTGTTGTACTTGTTGGATGATCTTGCGTTTGTCGTGACCGGCGGCGAGATGGTCAAGGTTGACAATCTTCTTGATGTTGGTCTGCATGTCGGCGACGAGCTTGAATTGAACATCGGATTGAAGAAGAGCTCGAGTGATCTCCTTGAGGCATTCGTTGAGGACCTTCTCGTCGATCACCGTGGCATTGCTCATCTGCTGGAGAGCACGCGAAATGCTCCCCCCTAACTGCGCTAGAACCATCTTGCCTTGCCTGATTCCACAAATCAATCACCGGATTAGGGTACCGAAACCACAATACAAGGTGAAGACAAAGGGGAAGCCCTATAAACTATGAAGCACAGACACCAGACACAACATCACAACATGACTAAAATCAAAAAAGTATGACACTAAGACCCCGCTTATTTATCTATATCAATCCTCTTGTTCAACTTGACTAGAAGCAGCACTAATTTCTAACATGATTTCAAACAAACATTCAAGGAAGAACAAAACAGTCTTAATGAAGAAACAATAAACAGAGAGAACAACAATGTAAAAGCAGCACTCAACAAGGGGTGCAAAAATATAATACTAAAAAAATAAGGGGCTAGAAAACTAAAGAGTACACTCATAACAATGAAGAACAAACAATACTATTTTGATTTTTGACAATGAAAACAGGAACAAGTGTGAAAAGATCTCACCTTTAACTCCTTAGGCGAGCGGCGATGAACGGAGGAAGTTGAATGAAAGGAAGATGACCGGTGAAGGAGGAAGGATGCTGGGAAGTGGTGGCGTGAATGGCAGGGAAGGTTTTGTGAAGTATGTATGAATACCCAAATAATTTAAAATATACTCGGTTTGTTATTAAGAAGATTAAAAAAAAAATTGAACCAATAAGATAAAAATTTGTTCATATATATCTCTATTTTTTTTTTAAAACCATATATCTCTATCTTAGAATTTCAAGAAAGAATTTATTAATGTTTTTTTCAAATAATATCTTTGTAAGAGCAATAAATAAGAAAAATATATATTCTAAATTTTAAATAGGAAAATGAATAATAGTTTTCTAAAAGTTAATAAAATTAATTGCACTCATATTCATTAGTTTTCTTTTAGGTGAGCCTCGTCTTTATGAAAACCTAGTCTGGCTTGGTAGTCTATTTAAAATTGGCTTAATTGCAACTTTGGTCCCCGACGTTTACCAATGCCACGATTTTGGTCCCCCACCTAATTTAATTACATGGATGGTCCCCGACGTTGTAGGTCGTGTGCAACGTTAGTCCTACCGTTTATTTCTTAATGGAGGAGACTTATGTGGACGTCTAGTTGGAGAGAAAAAGAAGGTATGAGGAGAGAGGGAAGCACGTGAGTATCACGTGAACTCACGTGAACCTTATATGAACCCATTATACCCAAATCTGAAACCCTAGGGATCTAAATCATGTTACCTTCTTCGTTCTAAGGAGGTCAGGGGTTTGGGTATAATGGGTTCAGATAAGGGTCATGTGATACTCACGTGCTTCCCTCTCTCCTCATACCTCATTTTTCTCTCCAACTAGACGTCCACGTAAGTCTCCTCCATTAAGAAATAAACGGTAGGACTAACGTTGCACACGACCTACAACGTCGGGGACCATCCATGTAATTAAATTAGGTGGGAGACCAAAATCGTGGCATTGGTAAACGTCGGGGACCAAAGTTGCAATTAAGCCTTTAAAATTCTATTTTATATAAGACGTTCGAGTAGATCAATAAATTTTTATGTAAATCAACAAACTTACATGAAAATGACCTAAAATATAGTAAAATCAATTTTATCATATGAGTCAAATTAAATAGGTTTATCAGTCCATTTATAAAGAGACATATATGGTTAAATCATTGTATATTCTAACATGCTTAAGCATATAATTAAGTTGATGAGTAGATTAAGATATTATAAAAAATCCAATGTAAAAATAATAAAATAAATTTATATTAATTACATTGATTTGAATGAGTTGGTCTATTATGCTTACAAGACTTTTTGAGTGGCATAAATTTAACATTTTTAACTGCTTTTAAAAAAGCTTCGACCTTATGTATTTACCAATTTGGCTTGGTCTGACCTAAGCCTTGATGTTTGTCGCTAAGAACATTCATAGGACGAGCTGGGACATGTTCGACTTGACTTTCATTCGACCCTGAATATTGATCGAGTCAGTTTTTAAACCTAAACTTGTCACTAGACCTGAAGAAACCCGATGAGGCTCGAGTTTAACAAAGATCAGGCCACAAAAGGACGAATCTGAGTTGGGCCGAAAGACAAATTGAATGTCAATTTCAAATTTCTTCTATGAATTGTAAATACTTATCATTCTGTAAAAAAAAAAACTATAATCCTATTAATGAATTATGAAAGAACCTAAATCATAAATGTTTCATAACAAGATACTAAACTAGAAAAAATAATACAAATTTTATTTACTTGAAACCTAACTATTAGGGCTCGTTTGGCACGCCGTATTAGGCATGATAGTATAAGCTTATACAATACATTATGAGTTTATCCATTGTTTGGTGATGACATTGTATTGTATAAGCTTATCCATCAAAGTCCCCTTATACGTTAAAATGACGTATTATTTAATCCATCATGTGAGTGATGGATAAGACATGATAAGGTTGCGACGTATAAGTCACCATCACCACCACCCTCTATTGCTGCCAACTTACACCACCATTGGCACCACCACCACCACCACCACCATCCGATCACCGCCGCCGCCGCCACCACCGCCCTACCGTCACCACTGGTGTTGCCACCACCACCACCACCGCCGCCCTACCGCCACCACCACCATAATCGCCGCCACCACAACCCTATCGCCACCACCACCATAATCGCCGCCACCACCGACACCACAACCACCACCCTATCGCCACCACCACCACCACCACCATTGCCTCCACCCTCCACCGTCACCACCACCCTACTAAGCCGCCACCGCCTTACTACCACCACCACACTCTATCGTCGCCAACACCACAACCACCATCGCTGCCACCACCGCCACCACCGATGTTGCCGCCACCGCCACCGCCCTACCGCCACCACAACCACCACCCTATCGCCACCACCACCATAATTGTCGCCACCACTCTATTGCCACCACCGACACCACAACCACCACCCTATCGCCGCCACCACCACCACCATTGCCTCCACCCTCCACTGTAGCCGCCACCGCCTTACCACCACCACCACCACCCTATCATCACCACCACCACAACCACCATCGCTGCCACCACCACCACCAACCTATCTCCACTGTCACCACCACCGCCACCAACACCAACCTACCACCATTGCCACCACCACCACCAACCTACCACTACTTCCATCACCACCGCCACCACCGTTATAATCACCTCCATATTTGATTTTTATTTTATATCATTATTCAATACTTCATTAAACATAAAATTGCATTAATTTAAACGATATGGTAAATTATACAGTGTATGTCCAAACGCTGTATAGTATAAGAAAATTATCAGGGCTTATACTATCAGGCCTAATACTATCAGGCCTTATACTATCAGGCCTTATACTATACGTCACACCAAACGGGTCCTTAATGAAAATATACAGAACTGTGTTTTAGAGTTAGTGGGTAAGAAGTGTTTATAGGATGGGTTGGACTTGACTTTTACTCGACCATAAATATTGTTGGATTCCATTTTTAAATTCGAACACGTTCCTAGACCAAAAGAATTCCTATGAGATGTAGTTTTAAGGGATGTGGATCAGGATTAGTCATTGGACAGAGTCGGGTCCTATACTCCCCTACTTGTCGCAACTCGACCTACTACCATCCCTACCCGTGAAAGACGCAGTGGGGGGCAGTACAGGAATTTCCATTATTTGTAATGGGCCTGATTTTGGACCCGGTATTGTAACCCATGTTACGTTTCTATTTTCGTAATTATCTCTCTCAGATAGATTATGTAATGCAACTGTCACCGTTGATGTTCCTGCTAGTGGCTGTGAATAGATAGATATGGCAGTTTCAGTTGTTGGAGGAGGTTGGAGGTTTCTGTGTCACCGGAGGGAAAACCCACCAAACTCACCCTTGTTCCTCCAAAGCCCAATGCCAATTCGCTTCTCCACAACTACAACGAGCTGGTCTTGTGTTATCCCTCGAGCTCGGGACCCCAAAACAGGAGAACAAAACTCCACCAACACTTCTCAAGTAAAATCTCCCTTTTTCTTTATCTTATTTATCACCTCAATTTTCTTCTGAAGTTATCTTATTGTTTGCTAATACACATGTATTTTTTTTCTTGGTATGTTGTACACTAGGTGGAGGATTTAGTATATGTTGCAAAACTAGCAGCGGGTTCTTTTGTGGGTGCTGGTGCAGTCAAGTATGGCAGTGCTGTTTTCCCTGAGATTACAACTCCCAACCTTGTTCTTGCTCTAAGCATCATCTTAACTCCAGTGGTTGTTGCTGTCTTGCTTTTGATCAAGGAAAGTCTCGCAAAGCCGTAGAGAGACATTGTTTATTCGTGTCTGAAACAAAACAGTGTTATACAATACCATTTGTATTTTGTATGTTATCATAATGTTTTTGTATGGTTGGTTTGTAACTTTGTATAATGGACATCACCAGTGCCAAAAAAGAAAGGACACAGTTGTCGAATAAATCTAGTATTGATACCTAAATATTCGATCTCAGGTTATTAGTGGTATAAGTGGCAGTTATTCAGCTGAATTTGTGGAGCTGGTATTTGGAAAAAGGATCTTTGAAACTAAACACCTAAACTAAACATAAGGATTCACTTAATAACGACTAATGCAAACGGACCTTTAACACGCACTTGAAGGCAACAGGTGAACGAAACTATCTTTATGAATTGAGATAAAAGTTAGTTTAAGTCACTAGTATCCAAACACACTAATTTTCGCTCAAATAGGGGTTGGATATATACTAGTTTTCACTAGTGCAACCTCCTCGTAAAGTACAATTTGAAGATCCTTGAACAAGTTATTCTTTATATACTAGTTTTCACTAGTGCAACCTCCTCGTAAAGTACAATTTGAAGATCCTTGAACAAGTTATTCTTTATAAGTTGTATTGTGCCAAAATTTACAAGTAAAATAAATAAAAGAATAAGCATGGCTTCTTGTTTGATTTTGCTGCGCAGTTAACAATTTTCAGTTAAAGCATCTGAAAAAAATATCTGAATACTCCCTTCCCATCCAGTTGTTGCTGGAATCATTACAACTCAAGCTCTAATTAGAAGAAATACTACATCCCGAAGTCTCCGGACCACCTAGTAAATAATAATCCTATGGGACTAAAGATTATCTTTCAGCCACTTCAGAGCTCCATTTGCCACAGACCTGCAAGTTTCAGTAGTGGTGAGTTTTAGTGAAATCAGCAAATGCACAAAACAATCGCCAAAGATAAACCAGTACAGTTCAACATTTCTCTTCCAGTCAAAACATTTGTGAGAACTCAAGCAATAATAAAAACTAAAAAGCACCATAGCAGTAGCCACAACCTCAGTTCCTATATGTATTATTTACTCGATGAGAAAGAGACTCTTGTCAACGAATTAGTTTACTAGAGAAAATAGCATTGGAGTACACAAAACAATTGTATATAAAGAACATAACCCCAGATCAAACTTATTTAAGGACAGTATCATGAGTCCTTTTCGTAACTCATTGTATATAAAGGATTAGTCAGTTCCATGCTACTAAAACTGATTTTTTTTTTTTTTGCTTTTGCATAAAATGTGAAAGTCAGAACTAGAATTTTTCTACTTATGAAAACTACAGGCTCTCTACCAATTGATGAAAAAACAAATAAAAAGAAAAAAATTGTAAACTATTACCCAGCCAAGTCCTTTAATTGATTCCAAATATCATTTTGTTCTTCTGAATTTTCTGCTACTGTTGGTGATGGACTTTCAGGTTTTTGAGCTACAGGACTTTCTGAACTTCCAGCTGCAGAAGGTTAAACATCATGATTCACAACTCAAATATCAACAGTCTACTCACTACATTGTAAGATTTCTCTATT
The DNA here is from genome assembly GCF_012489685.1 of Lotus japonicus. Classification (NCBI taxonomy): domain Eukaryota; kingdom Viridiplantae; phylum Streptophyta; class Magnoliopsida; order Fabales; family Fabaceae; genus Lotus; species Lotus japonicus. Next base: position 909,183 of record NC_080043.1, read on the forward strand.
GTAGACATTTTGAAAATACAAACTTCATATGCTTAAGATAGATTTTAGATGTCAAATGACTAACTGTTCCTATAGATTGTTGGATAGGGACAGCGGGGGGAAAAGAACAGATATGCAAATAATAAAGAAGCCACCTACTGGAAGATTGAGTCCGAGGACGGGATTTTGAACGACTGCTTGTTTTGTCAACTATCGAACCAAGTTCTTCAAGCAACTCACGTTCCTGCGTACTGAAGGTGCAAAGCAGGGGTGATTCATATCAAACTTCTCAGATGGACTACAAAATAATCTATGGAAAGAGGGAGCAACAGAGATGATCAAAATTATAAAATGACTTATTACCTAATACGTTTTGGTATTGTAACTTTGACTGTAAATAAGTGGTCACCACGTATTGATGGTTTGTTTAATTTTGGCACACCTTTCCTCGCTAGAACGAGGACATCTCCAGGTTGGGTACCAGCAGGTATTTGTAGCTCAGCAATGCCTTCAACTGTCTTTACCTGATTAGGTGCCAAAAATTCAACCATTGATGGTAATGCCACAAGGCAACAAGCCACATCAGTGACGCCACACCCAAAAAAATGCTAAGTGAAATAGAATTTAATATCCAGCAAATATCGAAAACACAAAATCTTATTAAAAAAGGTCAAACATGTGAACAAAAAAACAAAAGGAGACATCAGTTCTGATTTTTTCATGCGTCACTAGTGAGGCAACAAAAATGGTTGCAGGTGAAATAACAAAACCTTGTCCTGCAATTACTCTACCTAGCCATGATTCCGTTCAAAGGAAGGTATGGTATAATTATCAATCCATTACCATTTTATAGGCAGATATAGCACTATTATTGCACAAAATATTTTACTTAAGACCAAGCCTGAATAGGATATTAGTGAACAACGAGCAAAATGTCATGTTCTACACAAGGATATCAAAGAAAACTACATCGATATTGCAACTGAAAATAGACCAAAATAAAACTTTGGTGAAAGTATAGACAACTACAAGTGTAATTCCAGCCAATTAAAGAAAATCCAAAAAATACTCAAGCTCGAAATTAGTAAATTAATTTACCTTCGTGACAGTCCCCAGTATAGCATCTAGATAACTGATTGATATTGTTGAGCGGAGATTAATGTCATCCCTTTGAATTCCTGGTATCTCTTGGACATCAAGATATACATAAAGATCTCCTGGAGGGCCCCTGCTATGACAAGAAGATCAATAGCCACTTCTAAATCATTTTATCATGCAACCATATAGCTAGAATTCACAGACAAGTAAACCATTTTGATAGAGACATTTAGGATGCCCTCTTTGGGAAGTTACATGAAAAATAGGGGACATTTGTCCCTGAGCAGCAGGACTTGCTCCAGCACAGGATTTTTCATGGCTTCTGAGCAGGTGTCCTTTGTAAATGTATTATGTCTTTGCTTTCTTTATATCTATTTGTTTAAGATTAAAGAGGACGGATACTAATCCTCCTTTTACTTTATAATAAGACACTTCACTCCTTCTAGAAATATTTCATCTTTCATCAAAGCGTGAGCAAAACTTACTGACTGATGGCAACATGTATATCATGTAGCAAATACACTAAAAGCATTACACAAAAAGCATATCATATAACTTAAACTTCAATCCAATAACTGACCAAAGACTTTCACAATGAGAAGGCCATAAATAGTTAAATACAGCATACCCTCTAGGTCCAGCATCACCTTCCCCAGTAACTCTTAAAATACTGCCTGAGCTAACCCCTGGAGGAACTTTAACTTTTATATTTTTCTTAACCCTTATGCGTCCTTCACCACTGCATTTCCGACAATATTCAGATATGACTTCACCATCCCCTCCACAGCTTGGACAAACTGAAACCTAACATTGAATTAGAGATTAGAATAGTACTCTCCAGCATAGAATAATTACAATATCATTATCTTATGTAAGAAATCCGTGTACAAAATGAAGATAGATGAAGTAATCAAAGCAAATGAAAAGATATACCACTTATTCCCAAAAGTCAAACATGAGAGTCACAGGAATTCATAAAAATAGAAGGAAAAGTATAAAGGCACGTGCAGAATAATTTCACAATGTAAGAACTTAATTTGTCCGCGTATCAATTTTCTTACCACACCAAACAATTAAGTTTGGTTCTGCACTGTATGCACAGCATCTCATAAGAAACATATTGATCAACAGTTCAACACAAACTTCATCAGAGGTTATATTTCAAGTTACAACCTCTGTAATGTAATTACTCATCAAGTACATCTTATCAAAAAATTATTCAACAAGTATTTCTCATGGGACTGAACTCAAATTTCAAAGAACTTTTATTTAAAACAAACCAATGATATCAGTATTGAAGAGAAGGATTCACCAAAATAAATTCATTGGTCAATTTACTTTTATCCATTTTTTTATTTTCCTTCTTTGGTTGGGGGACCAGGGGCATAGGTTACAGGATTTTGGTTTACTTGTCTCTTCCATAGTCATTCCATGCAACAAATGGGATTCTTTTTGCAAGAACTACTAGAGTGGTAATCAATTTCATCGAAGAATACACGTTAGCAGGAAAAATTAAAAGTTCCAGTTTGATTACAAATAATGAAGAGTTCTCATTACTTTTTCTTCACAGCAGCACAACATACGAAATTGAGAAAAAATAATAACCAGACCCATTGGGCAAAGAACTCAAATTACCTGTGAGAACAATCCAAAAGGTGTTTGTTCAGTCCTCATCACCTGACCCCTCCCACCACAAGTTGCGCACACTCTCTTCTTGGACCCTATCTTGGCTCCGGTACCCGTACAGACTTCACATGTTTCCAAATGCGAAAGATCGAATTCTTTCTCTGTTCCAAAAATTGCCTCAGAAAACTCCAATGAGAAATCATACCTGTTGACATTTGAGTCAAAAGTTTTCTTAATTTACAGCAAACTCATTAAAAGTTTGAAAGCTGTAATGTTAGCATAATTACATATGTAGAACTGTCAAGTCACATATTCTGATTACTGAATTGATATGAGAACATGACATTAAATATTTAAATGTCAGGACATCATATAATAATTAGAAAAAGATATTACTGATAAAATTCCCGTGTTTAAATTTTATGTAAAAATATCTAAGTATTAACTTATTGTTCACACAGGGATGTTAATAGCACCCTATAACAGCGCTATAGCGGTGGTGCAGTGCGGAGTGGCGGCCAGGTGTGACGGCTTTTAACCTAAAGAGGCCCCTGAAAAACAAAACTTCCGTTTTACACAGCCCCCTTCCACCTTTCTTCTCCCTTAGACCCTTATTCCTGCACCTCCTTCTTCCCAGTCCTTCTTCCTCCTTCTTCAGTGTAGCGGCCATCCCGCTATGCACTATACCACTATAGTGATTTTAGGGTCGGCCACTACGCACCGCTATCCAGGACTGACAACCTTGGTTTCACATTGACTCCTTTCCCCTAATCCCCCACCTTCCAAAACCAAAGCATTAGATCTTGGAGTTTTCTTTGTATTCTCTTAGTGGTTTGATGCTTTGTATCTTAAGGACGAGCATTAATATGTTATAGGTGTTATTGGTAGGCTTAAATGTACCCCAAGGGTGTTTGACCGAGATTAATAATATAAATTAGGGTCTAAATCAGTGATATGTATAAAATATTAAACCATTCTGGGTAGTTAAATAGATATTTATTTTCCAGTGATGGATCTTTATTTCGACTTTCTCTCTCCTTGAAAACCTACACAAGCTACAACAACTGAACTCTATCCCACTAAGTGGGATGGGTTATATGTATTAAACAAGGTCCATCAAGATCTATCAAAAACTAAATTTTACAAAAACCAATTTAGAAATATGGTCTTTTCATGACACTAAGCCATTTTTATTTTAAGTAGCTAAATATAATAATCATTCAATTGACTAACATCGCCAAAACAAAAATATCCAACTATGACAGCACAACTCACCGGATGTCTTCACCCTTAGTAACAGTTCTACGACGTTGTGTTCCAAATCCAGTTGGATCCATGCCACCAAAGCCACCCATATTTGGCCCAAAAAATGTCTCAAATAAATCGAACGGATTGGTCTGCAAGGAAAATATTGTTAAATGTAAATCTACCTTATAGAAGCAACAAAAGAAGGGTAGATAGAGTAAAAGACATTAGACAACTTCAACGAGCATGCATTTCAATTATTTCCCAAAAAGAAGGCAACATATGTTCATAGGAGCTATTGGTACTTGAGCAGTAATTCTCCTAGGAAGGAAGCTTTTATCATCCCTTCAGCTATGTAATTATACCTAGAGTTACATACGAAAGAAACAAGCAAAAAATAAATATTGAATACCGTATAGGCACTTGATCCAGCTCCCACGGTACTCTTAACTCCTGCCTCACCATATTGATCATATAAAGCCCTCTTTTTATCATCTGATAGCACCTGACAGTGTGGTAATTCAGAATTCAAGAGCTAATATGATAAATAACATTAAGGCCCTAAATGGAATCAAAAAACATTGATAGACATGGTGTAGTTTCCATGGTGCATACCTCATATGCATTGCTAATTTCTTTGAACTTATCAGTGGCACCAGGTTCCTTGTTGACATCAGGATGGTACTGGAGAAAGATAAACACGAAATGATATTAGGTTCAGTTCAGTGCATATATATATATATATATATATATATATAGTTTTTCAATTTCCAATAAAATAGGGAGATTGGAATAATAATAATAATAATAGTACCTGACGGGCTAACCTTCGATAAGCGGCTTTGATTTCCTTGACGGTGGCGGATTTGGGGACACCGAGAGTGTTGTAGTAGTCGGCGGAGGCAGCGAAGACGGTGTGAGAGCGCCTGGTTGTTCTGCCAGAGACCTTGGAATTGAAGGAGTTGGAGTTGAAGGAGAGAGAAGAGAAAAGAGGAAAAGAGGAATGAATGGAGAGGTTGTTGGAGCGGAAATTGATCCCGCCGCATAAGCATGAACTGGCGGAGGAGCGCGGCGGAATTGGGAGCGGAGAGAGTGATGTAAGCGCCATTGAATGAGTGAATGGAAGAAGAAGAAGAAGAAGAAGAAAGAGGATTAGGAGTGAAAACGGTTAATTTTGATCATGATTGTTTACCCACCCAGTTGTTGTTGTTCTTCTTCTTCTACTGTGGGCTGTGGGTGTAACCAGAAAGGAAGAGACTGCGTGGGACTCACAAGATAAGTTGTGGTGTTGCGCCTCGCAACGATGCAAACTTTAATATTGTGATTAGGGAAAGCATCAAAGAGGTTTTGTTTTGCCTTTCATTGGATGATTCAACATACAATCCTTTTATTTTATTTTTTATTTTTTATTTTTTTCTTGTAGGACTTTCCTCACTCTCACATTCCATCCCTTTTAGAGGATCTTTTTAGAATTTGTATGTTCTTTTGTACTTTCTTTGGATTTGTTCATCATTAGCAAAAGAGTTCTTATGTTATTTTATTTTATCGCTTGTTGAATACATCGATTAACACCATAAAATTAAAGAATTCTTATACGTAGACATATGTTTTGTATCGACATTTAATCAGCGGCTTGCGACGGTTATATTTGTATCAAATCACTCCAAAAACATATCTTTATTGTGCATTTTAGGTAGTTTAGAGGAAGTTGGTGCTAAGAAAGTTAAACAAGTTGGAGGAAGTTAATCACAATAAATGGGGAAGTATCCTTATGTCATATTTTTCAAGAAGTAACAATGTTGTTGATAGCTTAACTAATGGCTTTTTTCATCCTAATTTTGCAACCAAATTCAAGAAGTGAGTGCGTAGTACGATCTTTTCATTCAAAAATATTTGAAAAAAAAACAGATTTCTATTGAAAATGTTTGAGAAAAGGGTTTGTCTAAATGACTCGTGAAAAAACTTAAGTTAAATCACTATTGGCTTAAGTGAACCAATGATATTTTAAGATAAGTTTAACTTTTAACTCACTTACCTTAAATATTATTGGTCTAAAGTCACTTAGTCAACTTCTTGAGGAAAAGAAAGAGAGGTATAGTTTTTTTTTTTTTTTTAAGAAGCTGAATCATTAATTAATCAAAGTGAGGCATAGAAGCCAATACATCGGCATCAACTAGAGGGAAGAGAGGTATAGTTGTTGGTCCTTTTGGTTTGGCTTTACTCTATCGCACAAAGAGCATTCTCCTTTCTCTTCGTTCCTTTGTCTAGAGGCGGATATGTAAATACTAAATAGTTTTCATTAAGCTTCGCTCCAGTTTATTTTCATAGAAAAACAATGCATTTGAAAGGTCAAGCCTCCGAAGGGCAATAAAACATGACTTATGGTAACAGACTAACTTTCCCAACTCCCAAACTGATCTTGAGCATTTGATTACAGTATAATTGATGCTAAAAAACCCCCAATCCAGAGGGGAATAAATAACCGAATTATTAACTCACGAATAATCTTACTTATAATGTCATTCTATTCCACATGGATAAGATACCCCTGAACTAGGACCAGCTACTATTCCTTGGCCTACAGGAGCTACACAAACTGTAACAATAAACAATACATACTTTTTTATGGATAAAAAAAAACACCAGATATAATCAATCAACCGGATACAGCTATTTTACTGCCTCGATTATGATAACACTCTACAAATTGATTGCATTAGAATTTAGAAGGCATCGGGAGGGAAACGCCCAGGAAAAGGGTTGTACTGTTGTGCCTGGTTCAAATGCATTCTCAAAGTATAGTTACTCACCTGTCAACAAAGCCAAAGATAAAGCAGTCATCAGCATGCACAAAAAAGTCATTAAGATACATTTTTTCAGGGGGGGGGGGGTTAATCTAGATTTCCATGCATGTTTGGAAACTCTTATACATCTCATTCTGAAGCCAGAATCAATTCTGGGGAGAAGCATCATTGAGTAACTTCTGGGTTTCATAAATGATTCTGATGAAAGAAAAAATTATCTAAAGTTCTAAACATACGATTCATTGACCATTTTTTCCCTAGTAACCACTTTGATTAAAACAATGGACCAATTTCAGCATTATGTTAAGATGCAATAAATCCAGAGTTGGCTCAACCCACTTTTCAACATGTGAACGAAAAAATCCCCACAATAACTTGAAAGACCTGTGATTGATTGTAGGTGGTACCATGGTAGATTTATTACCAAGTCTCAATCCTATGATGAGGATTACATGGAAGCTAATCTAAGGCCTTAGATGCACTTCCATGTATCAATAAATATTAAAGATTACGCTTTAGGAATGGACCATCAATCTCCATGGTCATCATCACTATGCCATGTCTATTAATACAATTTAAGCATTCACATCATTTCCTCCTTCCCTCTTCCATTATACAGAGGGGAGGGATTCAAAAGTTTATTTAGAAGTTAGTTGAATTCCCAAAGTTTTAAAACCAAGTTATGATAAGTATTGAAATGTTTTGATCAAAGGGTGAAATGTGTGATAAGAACGGAGATAAAGCCAATCTCTAACCTCAAGAGTTCTGATCTGCTCCTGATATTGAGACACCAACTGCTTCAACTGCTGCAACTCTTGGTTCTTTGCCTCATAATCAGAAAGGCGTTCAAGCTGGATTCTAAATGCACTTTTGAAACAATTTTTCTCCTTAGTCAACACTTCAATTTGATCCTTCAGCATCAAATTTTCCTGAAAAAAAAAACATCTGCTCACAACTGCTATACAAGCTCAATCCTTCAGTAATTAATATCTATCATCCAACCACGGCTTCAATAATCTGTTGATTCTGTTCCCCTATCATATATCAACACATTTACTTAACTACAGCAAGATGACAAGACATCAAAGACAGGGTTGTTTTAATACAAATTTCAAATGCAGCAGGCACCTGGCTAACTAACTCAGTTGTATCCACAGCAAACTAGTCTATTCTACTCAATAACCGAATTCACAAATTCACAAGACCAAAATCCTAATGGGGTGTACAAAATAATAAAAGCAATCACAGCACGAAAACATACACTTTGAAGAGCAGTCGTTGCCTCGGAGCCTGCATGCGCAGTGATCGATTTCTCCAGAACCTCAAGCAGCCTAGCAGCACGTGCCCTGGCATCATCCACACTAGCAGCAAACGACATTTCCCTGACGAACAAGTCAATCCATTCCGCTCCATCAGCAGGCAGATTGTTGGAAGCCGCCTGATTCCCAGAAGCCGAAGCAGATGCAGAAGCAGCAGCAGCATCCCCATTATCTTCCAATGCACCTCCACCTAGTAACAAACACAAACACACTCAATTTCTTTACGATTAAGTCACAAAATGCTAATAAACAACTTAGACCCGATAACAAACATCCAAATGAAATTGCATAAAAACACATAAAAAAAATCCTATTGAATCATAACATGCTTCTTCCCTTAAAACAAAAAGTGACAATCAGCTATATGATTTTGCATAAAACATTATGGTACCTGTCTCGACATTAGCCTCGGATTGCGGAGCAGTTCCAGAATTATCATCAGCAGATCCCAAACACAGACCGTGCAGGCTTTTGATAGCAGCATCAAGATCATTGCCGCATTCTTGAAGTGCCCTCTCAAGGACCTAAAATCGAAATCATCCATCAATTACAGTTCACAACACGTTAACCGATTCATACAGCAATGAATGATAATGATATTAGGATAATAACAATAATAGTAATTTGTGAAATCAAATTGGGAACCTGATCATCCATGTGAGGGAAAATGGAGCGAAGGTGATCGAGGAGGGTGGTGGAGGGAAGGGAAATACGAATAGGGGAAGAGGAGGAAGAACAACGGAGCCTCTTGGAAACAGTGGTAGGTGGTGAAGGAGGAAGGTCTTCGAAGAAAGATCTCTTGCTTCCGCACACCGCAGCAGACATCGTTCACGAGTGCCTCGTCTTTCTTCTTCTTCTTCTCCTTCCTTTTTTGCCTCTGTTCTTCCCCAAATTGATGATTGATTCCAATTCAATCTGAACAAAATTAGGGTTTGAAAGGGGAATTTTCCGATTTTTCTTCTATTCTTCTTCTCTCTGCGATGTGGTGGGATGTTGTTGTTGTTATATACTTGTCTTTGGGGTGTTGGAGAGGAAAACGAAAACCAGGGTTATCTGCCCTGTAGGGAAAGTTTCGTGCGTCTTCTTGTCTTGTATTGTTTCTATCGTCACTCACTATCTTCTACCCGTTTATTTATAAATGAAAATAAATTGAAATTTTTGATACAAATAGTATGTTAATTAACCTCCTTAATTGAAATCACTATTAAAAGATTAAGGATGATTGATTACTATTTTGTAAAATTGTTTCCAAATTTTAAAAACAAAGAAGAATATCTCGTTTATTTTGGTGAATAAAGGAATTTAAATATAAGAAAGCGAAAATTTAAAAGGACCAATACAACAATGTCGGTCTGAAGTAAGAGAATGACTCAAATTAGTTGAGGGTGAGGATCAAAATTGAAGACTAAACTGAAATCGCAAACCCAAGGAAACAAGCATGTCGGCACACATTTTAGCCTCAAGCGGGATATGTCAGAAACTAACACGCTGCAAACAATTAGAAATAACAACTATCTTCACCAACAAAACTCTCAAGTGCGACGTCAAAGGGGAAGAATCCAACTTTTGGATAGCATCAAGTGAGTCGCTCTCACAAATGACATGTTGAAAACCTAACTCCCAAGTTAAGAGAATGTCATACTTGATGGTCATTAGCTCAACTGTGAGTAAGAAAAAATTTCATTTGTTAGTGATATAAATAGTTTTATTTTCAATCTTATTTTTCTTTTCTTCTATTGAAAAATGGATTTTAAAATTATTTGTGAAAATAGAAGATTTTTTAAATATTATTCCACCTCAATTGCTAAGTAGATTAATATTTTATTATCAACATGCAAATTTATTTATCTTTTTAGAATAGGGCCAATAACACACTTTTGTTATGATACACTTCAGCATATTCATTATAATTTGCTTATATTTGAAAAGAAGATTTTTCCTTGATTGCATTACTTTTAGCTAAACCTTTAAGATTCAATTGTAATAAAGTAAATACGGGTTTATCGTATCCATGTGTTGTGTCAGCTCCGCCAGTTAAATATTAATCTGAGTGAATAGAAAGATGTTAAGATAAATTTGTTTTTGTGATTTTAATTAAATAAAACAGTAATCCACTATAGTTCATACCCAATATAGTTTCACCCTAAGACAACTAATTCATTGAGTGGTTATCTCTTGAACCAAACCCGCAATTATCCCCCAATCTCATGCTCGTCCATAAAAATCTAACACAAATCATTGATACTTGAAGTGCAGAAAACAAACTTTAACACGCGATGTGACTTAAGACATAGACGTTTTGAACTAGATTCCATGTTGTCACCCTTCTTGGATTCACACCTATTCGAATACTCAAGAAGTTAAATAGGTATATTCATAGTTGAACAACAAAAAAGTAAGGAGACAACTTCATATTGATGCATTGCGAGCCATTAAACTTAAAGATAAATAAAAATTGAAAACATAAATAAAGTTAGAAGGAGGGATGAAATTCAAATTTAGAAAGGCTTATCGTAACCATAAAACCATAAACGATAAAGAGATGACGTGTTGCATGGTTCTCCCAACAATTGTCTTTTTCCAGATTCGAACTCGTGCATTCATCCTTATACTAGTTTGGTTTGCTTACCACTAAAGCAACACCTTGTTGATAAAAGAACCTTTTTAGAGATTCGGGGTGATATTATTTTCCGAAAATAGAAATTCAGAAAAGATGGTGGGCTATTTTTCTCTTCATTATTATAAGAGTGCATTTGGAATTTTTTTTATCAGGATGTGTAAATACTAAATAGTTGTTTTTTTTCTTCTTGGTGTGTTATCAGTTTTTTTTTTGGAAAGTCCCTATGTTCATCTTGCTGATAGAGTTGGGCCAAAGCAACCAGCCCAAGCAAAGGGTAACCCAATCGTAAGGCGGTGTCCTCATGGCGGCACGTGCTACCTTGAATCCTAGCCATCGAGTTCAATAAAAACCAATTTCACAACTCAATCTCTCGTTTCCGCTTCTAGTTCTTCTCACACTGCCATTTTCACTTTCACACACCACTCATAAACCCTAGAACTCGAAACCCCATTCACTCACTGCTAGAACCCTCTCTAGCGTCTCGATTCAATCCATGAACACCACCACTCTCTGAATCAAAAACTCCCAATCATTCAATTGATCGACCACAGTTTTTTCAAGATGTGGAACAACGGCCAGATTGCGCCACCGGGGACTTCTGTCCCTTCTATTCCTCCGCCTCAGGCGGCGCAACCGTCGTACACCGTGCTTCCACCTCCGCCCCCGGCCCCTGTGGAGACTGAGGCCGATGCGGAGGCTAGGCTTGAAGAGAAGGCGAGGAAGTGGCAGCAGTTGAACTCGAAGCGTTATAGTGATAAGAGGAAGTTCGGGTTCGTTGAGACTCAGAAAGAGGACATGCCCCCTGAACATGTCAGGAAAATTATCAGGCAAGTGTTGTTCTCTCTGGATTTCCTTGGCGATTTGTTGCTACTGTTTTGTTCTGAATCTTGAAATTTTCGGTTGTAGCTTTCTAATTTTCATTTGCCTAGGAAATAATAGCTGGTTCTTGAACTTAGTTATGAAGTTGTAGAAGTTATGAAGTCTGATGTTGAAATTACTTGATTGTGCTGGCTGAAGGATGCTTGGATATTACACTTGTTTGGGTTAGCTGACAAGATTTATTTGTTCCGAATCGTGAACTCGGAAAATGATTATTCGAAGCGCTATTCCCCCTTTTTAATTTTGTAGGTTTTTTTGTGTGAGTGTAAAGCTTTCTAAGTTTGAATGATGCTCATGGTTAGCCAGATAGATAGGTGTAGAGCCTTCACTGTTTTATATTAAGTTAGTTGATGCTGGGCATGTAGCATAGGATGGTTTTTTTTTAAGATTTTGATTTGGGTTGTTTTCTATCTTGTATGATACATTACTTACTAATATGGTTTTTCAAGTAGTAATTTTCCTCTTGCTGTTCTTCATTTCAGGGATCATGGGGATATGTCCTCGAAGAAATTTCGTCATGATAAACGTGTTTATCTCGGGGCACTTAAATTCATACCACATGCAGTTTACAAGCTCCTGGAAAATATGCCCATGCCGTGGGAGCAGGTTCTCTGCATTTTTCCAGTTCTTGTTATTTCTTCAATTTTAGCAGTGCATGTTTTCTTCCACTTATTTGATTCTCTGTGTTGTCCCATGCTAATACCATCATGAATCTGCTTTTGTGAATGTAGGTCCGAGATATCAAGGTTTTGTACCATATTTCTGGGGCTATCACATTTGTCAATGAAATACCTTGGGTTGTGGAGCCTATTTATCTGGCTCAGGTTTGTTGTTCTCTTTTCCCTATAAAACCTGCTATACTGTGTATGATCCTTATACATCCTTTCTTACCTTAATGATTCTCAATTGATAAACTATTGTCTGTTATGCAGTGGGGTACAATGTGGATCATGATGAGAAGGGAGAAAAGGGATCGTCGTCACTTTAAGAGGATGCGATTTCCCCCATTTGATGACGAGGAGCCTCCTCTTGACTATGCTGATAATCTTTTGGATGTTGATCCTCTAGAGCCAATTCAACTGGAGCTCGATGAAGAAGAAGATTCTGCTGTATATACTTGGTTTTATGATCACAAGCCTCTTGTTAAAACAAAGCTCATAAATGGTCCTAGTTACCGGAAATGGCATCTTTCTCTTCCTATAATGGCTACTTTGCATCGGCTCGCTGGGCAGCTTCTGTCTGATTTGATCGACCGCAATTACTTTTACTTGTTTGACATGGAGTCTTTTTTTACGGCAAAGGCTTTGAACATGTGCATACCTGGTACTTGGATTTCTTTCTTTCTATTTTTTTATGCTAAACAAACATTTGAACCTTTCTTGTTATTTATTGGGTTAGGTTTTGATCAAGTTTAAGATCACATCAAGCTAGATATTGGTAATTATAAAACTACTAGGTAACTATGCTGATCATTAAGCATACTGAACTTTTGTTGGTTGACCTATCTGTTTCAACTTTCCTTTATGTTCATGTCCCTTGAGTTTTAGGAATTGATTTAAAATTTAATTTAAGCATGATTTTCTCAACTGTGTATGTAAAATACTGTACAAATCATCTAAAAAAATACACAGAAATATTTCAGATCTGCTTCCTTTGATTGAACTTTTGAGGCCATGGAAACTTGTGATGCATATAATATTAGGCATGTTATAACAATATGGAATTCAGAATCTTGCACTGATTTTTGTGTTTTCTCTGCTCTCCAGGTGGCCCTAAGTTTGAGCCTCTCTACCGTGACATGGAGAAGGGAGATGAGGACTGGAATGAGTTTAATGACATCAATAAGCTCATTATAAGGTCCCCACTTCGGACAGAGTACAGAATTGCTTTCCCTCATCTTTATAACAACAGGCCTCGCAAAGTAAAGCTTTGTATCTACCATACTCCCATGATCATGTACATAAAAACTGAAGATCCTGATCTACCTGCATTCTATTATGATCCCTTGATACACCCAATAACCAGTGCTAACAAGGATCGACGGGAGAAGAGAATCCATGATGAGGATGATGATGATGATTGGATATTGCCAGATGGTGTGGAACCTTTACTTAAAGATACACAGCTATATACAGACACCACAGCTGCTGGAATATCCTTGCTGTTTGCTCCTCGTCCTTTTAATATGAGATCTGGTCGGATGAGGCGGGCTGAAGATATTCCTCTTGTGTCAGAATGGTATAAGGAGCATTGGTAAGTTGTACCCTCCCTCCCTTGCATGATTTATAGATTATCTTTAATAATATATATTGGAATGCATATTTCTCTATCTTGAAAGCTAACCAGTTCTTTTTTAATTGCCCAACAGTCCTCCATCATATCCAGTTAAAGTTCGAGTTAGTTATCAAAAGTTACTGAAGTGTTTTGTGTTGAATGAGCTGCATCATAGGCCTCCAAAGGCTCAAAAAAAGAAGCACTTATTCAGATCTCTCCAAGCAACAAAGTTTTTCCAGACCACAGAACTTGATTGGGTTGAAGCAGGTCTTCAAGTTTGTAGGCAGGGGTATAACATGTTGAATCTGTTGATCCACAGGAAGAATTTGAACTACCTTCATCTTGATTATAATTTCAATCTTAAGCCTGTGAAAACGTTGACTACTAAGGAGAGAAAGAAGTCACGATTTGGTAATGCTTTTCATCTTTGTCGTGAGATCCTACGTTTGACAAAACTTGTGGTGGATGCCAATGTTCAGTTCCGATTGGGTAATGTTGATGCTTTCCAGTTGGCAGATGGCCTCCAATATACCTTTTCACATGTTGGTCAATTGACTGGTATGTACCGATATAAGTACAGGCTTATGCGACAAATAAGAATGTGCAAGGACTTGAAACATTTGATTTACTATCGTTTTAACACTGGGCCTGTTGGGAAGGGACCTGGCTGTGGGTTTTGGGCTCCAATGTGGAGGGTATGGTTATTCTTCCTTCGTGGTATTGTGCCCCTTCTTGAACGATGGCTAGGAAATTTGCTTGCACGTCAATTTGAAGGGCGCCACTCAAAAGGAGTGGCTAAGACAGTCACCAAGCAACGAGTTGAGAGCCACTTTGATTTAGAGCTTCGAGCAGCTGTTATGCATGATGTTCTTGATGCCATGCCAGGTAATAATTATTAAATTTAACATTATTTATGCTTTCTGTATTTGGATTTCTTTTCACTGAGTGGCTTCTGCAATTATTTCCTGTGAGATTTACTAAAGTTAAGGTTTTCTCCTTCCTTGAATGACAGAGGGTATAAAGCAGAACAAGGCAAGAACTATATTGCAGCATTTGAGTGAGGCTTGGCGCTGCTGGAAAGCAAATATTCCTTGGAAGGTAAGCTTTTTTATTGTAATTTGTTGACTAAATTGTATTTTAAGTGAAATAGTACAGCTATAAAGTATGAACACATGGTCAGGTATGGATAATAGCACTTCTATGATGTCTAGATTTTTGTTTATGGTTGTAGTTTTGAGCATTGTGAGGCACAATTAGCAATGGAAAAACGTATTTCCAAAAATACGAACTGATTCATTTATTCTAGCCATTAACAGATACTTGCTCATTTTTAGTCTTACAGTAAATATTTGGCCTCATTTGAATTTGGTTTATGCATTCCTGGCCTTATGGCTGATTCACTTGTTTTGGCAACGTGTAGGTTCCTGGTCTGCCTGTTCCCATAGAAAACATGATACTTCGATATGTGAAATCAAAAGCGGACTGGTGGACCAATGTTGCTCATTATAATCGTGAGCGTATTAGAAGAGGTGCAACTGTGGATAAAACTGTCTGTCGTAAGAATCTCGGAAGATTGACACGCTTGTGGCTGAAGGCTGAGCAGGTGCATTTAGTGTTCTCTATGACTCATGAGTTTGTGTCTCATTATTTTTGTAGAATTATTCTTTAGCTTTTCTTATAGATGTCTTGTTTTCATGAAGTTACTTTCTGATCTTCTATCCTTGCTGTAGGAACGTCAACACAATTATTTGAAAGATGGGCCATATGTTACCCCTGAAGAAGCTGTTGCTATATATACAACTACAGTACATTGGTTGGAATCTAGGAAGTTCTCTCCTATTCCATTTCCACCTTTATCATACAAGCATGATACGAAGTTGCTTATCCTTGCACTTGAGAGGTTGAAAGAATCTTACAGTGTTGCTGTGAGGTTGAATCAACTGCAAAGAGAAGAATTGGGGCTGATTGAGCAAGCTTATGACAATCCACACGAGGCATTATCACGAATCAAGCGGCACCTCCTCACCCAACGTGCCTTCAAAGAAGTATGATATTATATTCAAACTTTTGTAATTTTAGGGTGTTTATTCTCATTCCTATACAAGACAAGTATAATTTTATTTCCTTTTTTGGCAGGTTGGTATAGAGTTTATGGATTTATATAGCTACTTGATTCCGGTTTATGAAATTGAGCCTCTTGAGAAGATTAC
The DNA here is from genome assembly GCF_012489685.1 of Lotus japonicus. Taxonomy (NCBI): domain Eukaryota; kingdom Viridiplantae; phylum Streptophyta; class Magnoliopsida; order Fabales; family Fabaceae; genus Lotus; species Lotus japonicus. Next base: position 925,237 of record NC_080043.1, read on the forward strand.
CGATGCATATCTTGACCAATATCTTTGGTATGAGGGTGACAAGCGTCATCTCTTTCCTAACTGGATCAAGCCAGCAGATTCGGAGCCACCTCCCCTATTGGTTTACAAATGGTGTCAAGGTATAAACAATTTGCAAGGTATATGGGACACCAGTGATGGTCAATGCGTTGTTATGTTGCAGACCAAGTTTGAGAAGTTTTTTGAGAAGATTGATTTAACAATGCTTAACAGGTATGTGTTCGAGAATTGCTAAATCACTTTCTGAATGTAATCATGACTATCTTCACCTCTAATTGTGTTTCTATTGTTGCAGGCTTCTGCGTCTGGTTCTAGACCATAATATTGCTGATTATGTCACTGCAAAAAACAATGTTGTGTTGTCATATAAGGATATGAGTCATACAAATTCATATGGACTTATACGAGGTTTACAGTTTGCATCATTTGTTGTTCAATATTATGGACTGGTATTGGATCTTTTGCTTCTTGGACTGACTCGAGCCAGTGAGATTGCTGGTCCACCGCAGATGCCGAATGAATTCATTACTTACTGGGACACAAAAGTTGAGACTAGGCATCCAATTAGGCTGTATTCAAGGTACATAGATCGGGTACATATATTATTTCGCTTCACCCATGAAGAGGCTCGGGACCTCATTCAGCGATATCTCACTGAGCACCCTGATCCTAACAATGAGAACATGGTGGGGTACAATAATAAGAAGTGCTGGCCAAGAGATGCAAGAATGAGGCTCATGAAACATGATGGTATTTGTTTCTCCTTTTGCCTTGTGTAGGTTTTGCATTTTGACTTTTTATTTGACTCGTTCTTAATGTTTTGTTTGACAATTCACTTCGTTGTAATTTCAGTCAATCTTGGAAGGAGTGTCTTTTGGGATATGAAGAATCGTCTTCCTCGAAGCATTACAACTTTGGAGTGGGAGAACAGCTTTGTTTCTGTTTACAGCAAGGATAATCCAAACTTGCTATTTAGCATGTAAGTAATGATTATTTTAAGCAATTGATCTTTGTGTTCCTCCCCCCCCCCTGCTGTGAAATGTGAAAAAGGTTATGTTTTCAAATTTTTCGCTTTGCATCGAAGTCTTTCAGAATTTTAGACTGCCTTGGTTGTCTTGCTTGACATATTGATTGAAAATGTAGTTTTTTATCTCTTCAGTTTCCTTCTGTATATATCCACATCTTCCCCAAAAGTATCCTCTCTACCAAATTGTCATTACTGACTCCCAAGTTGTTTTCCTTTTTGTGGAATCTTCCTTTAGTGTGTGTATAACGATGAATTAAGCTCTCTTTGCTGACATCTTTCAATGGCCTACAGGTGTGGGTTTGAAGTGAGGATACTTCCGAAAATTCGTATGACTCAAGAAGCATTCAGTAACACAAGAGATGGAGTCTGGAATCTCCAGAATGAACAAACTAAAGAAAGGACAGCTGTCGCTTTCTTAAGAGTTGATGATGAACATATGAAAGTGTTTGAGAACCGTGTGAGGCAGATTCTTATGTCTTCGGGGTCTACTACGTTCACAAAAATTGTCAACAAGTGGAATACAGCTTTAATAGGTATGTGAAGTTGCATTGTATGAACATTTGCAGAGGTTATCATTAGTTTTCTCATTGAACTTTGTTATTTGTTTTTATTAGGACTCATGACTTACTTCAGAGAGGCAACTGTACATACTCAAGAACTGTTGGATTTGCTTGTTAAATGTGAGAATAAGATTCAGACCCGTATTAAGATTGGGCTCAACTCAAAGATGCCTAGCAGGTAAATGATCAGATACTTTTTACTACTTCGTTTGAAGCTTTGAAATTTTAATTGAATATATCCATGCTACTGTCTCTTTTATCAGGTTTCCACCTGTCATTTTCTACACCCCGAAAGAAATTGGAGGGCTCGGAATGTTGTCTATGGGTCACATCTTGATTCCACAAAGTGATCTCCGATACAGTCAGCAGACTGATGTTGGTGTAACCCACTTCAGGAGTGGGATGAGCCATGAGGAGGATCAGCTGATTCCCAACCTTTATCGATACATCCAGGTGAACCTCAATTCTCTCCCCATTATATGTAATAGATGACATTTCCTATTAAAAATGTAATAGTTGACATGCATTTGTGCTCAAATATGATGTCTGTTGATTCATATAGACTCCTGTGTAGATTCATATATATATATATTCATATGTAGTTCATCTTATTTTTATTATTATTCATGCAGCCTTGGGAGAGTGAGTTCATTGATTCACAGCGTGTCTGGGCTGAATATGCATTGAAAAGGCAGGAAGCATCAGCGCAAAACAGGCGTTTGACCCTTGAAGATCTGGAAGTGAGTGTTCTGAGATCCCTCTTAATGATCTGGACATTAGGATTTCGGTGTTCATGTGAATAGTATTGATGGCAATGTGCTTGTTTTTCCTTAGAGGGTAATTTACTTGCTGACTTATTCTTGATTTATTTTGCAGGACTCGTGGGATAGAGGAATACCACGTATTAACACTTTGTTTCAGAAAGATAGACACACTTTGGCTTATGATAAAGGATGGAGGGTGCGTACAGACTTCAAGCAGTACCAAGTTCTGAAACAAAATCCGTTCTGGTGGACTCACCAAAGGCATGATGGGAAGTTGTGGAACTTGAACAATTACCGAACTGATGTTATTCAAGCCCTTGGAGGAGTTGAAGGAATTCTTGAACACACATTATTCAAAGGAACATAGTGAGTCTTATTTTCCTTTGAACTTGCATTGCTGTTTGAGTTGGGGGTGTGCTTTCTCATGCTTAACCATTGTGCCAATTAGAAAAGAATCCTGAGTTTATCCGCTTATTTTTATACATCCTTTTATTAAGAGGAGTATGATATGGACATAGGAACACACCAAATTTTAGAAATTATAGTACAAAGGCACGTGCACTGACACAAAATAAAAAACATTCACATTTCATGAGTCATAATGTCATCTATGAGCTTTATTATTTACAATATCCTAAAAAATGAAATTGGCACGTGATAGAAGCACATCTGTCTTAATTTAATCATTTGGTTCAGTATTTAGCTCTTGCTATTTGCGTCTATTTTATAGAAGTTGTGATTGACCCACTGTTGTTTTTCACTGTTAGTTTTCCAACTTGGGAAGGTCTCTTCTGGGAAAAGGCATCAGGCTTTGAGGAATCTATGAAGTATAAGAAGCTCACCAATGCTCAGAGATCTGGTCTCAACCAGATACCCAACCGTAGATTTACACTTTGGTGGTCACCTACTATTAATCGAGCCAATGTTTATGTGGGTTTCCAAGTGCAGCTAGATCTTACTGGTATTTTCATGCATGGGAAAATACCAACTTTGAAGATATCTCTTATTCAGATATTCAGAGCTCACTTGTGGCAGAAGATCCATGAGAGTGTTGTCATGGATCTTTGTCAGGTTTTGGATCAAGAGTTGGATGCTCTGGAGATTGAAACTGTTCAGAAGGAAACAATTCATCCTAGGAAAAGTTACAAAATGAACAGTTCTTGTGCAGACATTCTTCTCTTTGCTGCGCATAGATGGCCAATGTCAAAGCCTAGTCTTGTCGCTGAATCTAAGGATGTTTTTGATCAGAAGGCAAGCAATAAGTACTGGATTGATGTTCAGCTTCGATGGGGTGATTATGACTCTCATGATATTGAGCGTTACACTCGAGCCAAATTTATGGACTACACAACAGATAATATGTCAATATATCCGTCTCCTACTGGTGCGTGTCTATCATTTTCCTTTGCTCCTTCACATGTTTTAATATTTATTGTTCACTTGATTGTTTTTTCCATGCAGGGGTGATGATTGGTCTCGACTTGGCGTACAACTTACATTCTGCTTTTGGGAACTGGTTCCCTGGGTCAAAGCCACTGCTTCAGCAAGCCATGAATAAGATCATGAAGGTAAACAAACATCATATATCTGAAGTCTTACAAATTATGAATCATTTGGGGTACATGGAATTCTTTTATTTGGGGATAAATATTGTTCCTCTGACTGGTTTCAACTTTCAACCTATACTTACACATCTTATTTACACCATCTCCACTTAGCTCTTGTGGCTGAAGTGTTTGTTTCATTGATTATCTAACACAGTTCTTTTACTTATGATGTTGTGTATATGCAGTCAAATCCTGCGTTGTATGTTTTGAGGGAACGTATAAGGAAAGGTTTGCAGCTGTACTCTTCTGAGCCGACTGAACCATATTTGTCTTCCCAAAACTATGGAGAGATATTCAGCAACCAAATTATTTGGTTTGTTGATGACACTAATGTGTATCGTGTTACAATTCACAAGACTTTTGAAGGAAATCTTACAACAAAACCCATCAATGGTGCCATATTTATTTTCAACCCAAGGACTGGACAGTTGTTTCTTAAGGTTTGTGTTCATGCTCTTGTTCTTATTGTGATGTTTCTAGTGTTAGTTATCTGGCTGTTGATCAATATCATACTTTGTAGGTTATTCATACAAGTGTCTGGGCTGGTCAGAAGCGTCTTGGCCAGTTGGCCAAGTGGAAAACAGCTGAAGAAGTTGCTGCTCTAGTAAGGTCTTTGCCTGTAGAAGAACAGCCAAAGCAGATTATTGTCACTCGTAAAGGCATGTTGGATCCATTGGAGGTTCACTTGCTGGATTTCCCCAACATTGTTATCAAAGGAAGTGAGCTGCAGCTTCCTTTCCAGGCATGTTTGAAAATTGAGAAATTTGGGGATCTTATTTTGAAGGCCACGGAGCCACAAATGGTCTTGTTCAACATTTATGATGACTGGCTGAAGAGTATTTCATCATACACTGCATTCTCTAGACTGATTCTGATTCTCCGAGCTCTTCATGTAAATAATGAAAAGGCAAAGATGTTACTGAAGCCTGACAAAACTATCATCACCGAGCCTCATCACATCTGGCCTTCTCTAAGTGATGACCAGTGGATGAAGGTAAAAGTTTAATGTGCAATTTTTACCTGTCTTTCGTTGGTTAAATGTTTACATTTTTTAACAGTGTGCTACACCGTCAAGATTGACTTTTATTTGTTTGTTGAGTTATATTTTGTTCTCATGTAACCTAAACATGATGCATTGTGACAGGTGGAGGTTGCATTAAGAGATCTTATACTTTCAGATTATGCCAAGAAAAACAATGTGAACACTTCAGCTCTGACTCAGTCTGAGATTCGTGATATTATTCTTGGAGCTGAAATTACTCCACCTTCACAACAGCGGCAACAGATTGCAGAGATTGAGCAACAGGTCATTTTTTTTTTCCTTCCTGGACACATTCAACACTTCGCCCTCCAATCTATCCTGCCGTCTCTTGCTTGAGTTATTTACTCATTCTGTTCTGTATTTTCTATTTTGTAGGCTCATGAAGCTAATCAGGCGACAGCTGTAACAACAAAGACCACAAATGTTCATGGTGAAGAACTTATAGTAACTACCACCAGTCCCTATGAGCAAGCTGCATTTGGTTCTAAGACTGACTGGCGTGTCAGAGCAATATCCGCCACTAATTTATACCTTCGTGTAAACCATATATATGTGAATTCCGAGGATATAAAGGTTTGAACTATTTTTCTTCATTCCTCCCTCGTTTACACTTCTAGAACTTCTGTCATATGCTAATGTTGGATTTTGTGGTGCAGGAAACCGGCTACACCTATATTATGCCAAAGAACATTTTGAAGAAGTTCATTTGCATAGCAGATCTTCGAACACAAATTGCTGGGTACTTGTATGGCATAAGTCCTCCGGACAATCCTCAGGTGAAGGAAATTCGCTGCATTGTGATGACACCACAATATGGGACTCATCAACAAGTCCATCTCCCATCAGCTCTTCCAGAGCATGATTTCTTGAATGATTTGGAGCCCTTGGGATGGATGCATACTCAACCAAATGAGCTTCCCCAGTTGTCGCCTCAGGTTTGCTTGCATTAGCTTACTTATATTTTTCTTTTGTTTTTAATTAATTTCAATTAACACGACATGGTGACGATTTTTTGAAAGTAAAATAAAAAAATTAGATTGTTGTTTTACTTATCAGGGAAATATATTTATGATTCATGGTATACATTGTCTCACTTGAGGAATGATTATTGCAGGATCTCACTTCACATGCTAAGATCCTAGAGAACAATAAGCAATGGGATGGGGAGAAATGTATTATCTTGACTTGTAGCTTTACTCCTGGTTCCTGTTCTTTAACCGCGTACAAACTCACTCCATCTGGTTATGAATGGGGCCGTATCAACAAGGATACAGGAAGCAATCCTCATGGTTACCTTCCCACTCATTATGAAAAGGTTCAGATGCTCCTCAGTGATCGCTTCCTTGGTTTCTACATGGTACGTTTTCCGACCTCCTCAAGTTATCTATTTTCTTCTTTGAATATGATTGGGTGATGGTTTATATATTTATATTGATGTCTTATGTAAAAATATATTAAAATTGTGCCTTTTAACCTTTTTACTTATTATTGCTACAATCTGTTATTTTTATTTTATTTTTTGCATTGTTTGACTGATGGTTCTGTGGCTAAAATCTGCAGATTCCTGATAATGGTCCATGGAATTACAACTTCATGGGGGTGAGACACGCACCATCGATGAAGTATGGAGTGAAACTTGGGACACCTAGGGAGTACTACAACGAGGACCATAGACCCACCCATTTCTTAGAGTTCAGCAACATGGAGGAAAAAGGGGAAACAGTTGTTGAGGGTGATCGTGAGGATACATTCTCTTGAGCTACAAATTGTCTTTTAACTTTTGAAACTTTTCATAGTATGTTGTATCTTGTATGATCTAATCATGGTACTAGTAGGTATCTTGTAGCAACGGTATCATGGCTCTGTAAATAATAGCCAACAGCATTTCTCATCTTTCCTTACCTCTGCTTCTGCAATCAAGTTGTCTGAGGTTTCGGATATTCCACTGTGTTGAGTTTTCTGCCAAGCAGAAGCAACTGCCTTAACTAATTGGTTATGAAACAATTTTGCTATGTAGCACAAGCCATTCCCCATTTTTTTTCATGGGTGTAGAAGTCAACTTGGAATTGAATCCATTATTTGCTTACTTGTATGACCCGGACTGATAGTTCGGGTGATCGTAGGTTGAATAGTTGAATCAGTAAGTTATCATTTTTTTTTTGGAAAGAATATGGACTTCGTGTTTTTTTATTAAGAAGTGTCTCTTGAAGATGCTTTATATTAAAAAATTGAAATAATTATAGTAGTGGTAATCAATGTCGAGTATTATATCACATGCTTAGTTCGATGCATATAAATTAAATAGTTGAATAAGAGTGTATGGTCGAGTCACAAGTGATGCGATTAGTTAAAATAAAGTTTTTGAGAAGTTAACAAAACAATGAGTAATATTTTAATATGGCCAATGCATTCTGACTGCGTAAGACAGGATTGGAGCCTTTTTAAGGTGCAAGTATGTTGAAGATGGTTTTTTTTTTTTTGAGATTTTAAAAACCTGGTCGATTCATTTAAAAGTCTACTTAAGGTGTTTAAATGGATAAAATTATCTCTAAATCATATTTAATTAGTCTCAAAAAAATCTATTATAATAATTGTAGTAAAAAATTAAAATACAGATGCATATACACACATGTCCTTAGAAGTATACGTTAACATTAGCCCAATCTAACTCTACTCAAAAGCTGACGTAAGGGTGAAGTTTGAAAGATTTGACATCCGCAGGTGACTCATTTTCAAATGTGCTTTTAGTACACACAGAAAGAGTGAACGAAAAAAAGACCTTTGCTCTATATTTTTTTTCCTCTTCCCAAGAATGCACGTTTTTCTACTAGTTGGGGGTGGGGGAGGGTCCACAATCTGTCAAGGAGGTGGCTTTCGCCTATAAGGACAGTTGGAGGTTCTAGTACTCCTCGGCTAGCCGACAACTGGAAATCCAAGCCCTTGCAACAACCAAAAAGTAGGCCGTTTGTACCGCCCGAAGGTCATATAAATAGAAACCCAGAGCAATAATAAAAGAGCCCTACCCACAACTACAGCTACTGGCTCTTTAAAAGGCTCAAATTTCATGTTGACAACCACAAAGAACATATAAGAATTTTCTTTGAAGCAAATCTAGATTAGGGGGGAGTGTAGCCCCATAACCTCCATTCTTCACGTCTGGTTTGGAGCGGGATATCTCGACCCTACTATCATTATGCCTTTGCAATATTACACGGTTCACCTCTATTTGTGACATTTTCTCGTATGTGAGAGTATCCATCTTCTTGGGTAGATATTGTATCGCAAGTGCTCTTGTTATCCCCTTAGTCGTGGGCGTGGGTAAAACCCTTAGTGGTTTAGTCTGATTCTATTCTATTCTTAACACATCACTATTCGCTGCAAATTTCCATTCATTGTTGATATATATTAACATTTCCATCAGAGTTATATTCTTAAAGACATCAGTTTTCACGATGGCAGTGGGACACTATTTACTATTGAGGACCTTACAGCCTGTGGGCTGTGGCCCTGCAAGGTGTCGCATAAATTATGCCATGAAAATATGGATAAGCAATTACAATTTCACAATCTGTATATTCAACACATCAAATCCCCAATTCCAGGCTCCTAGCAATTTTGCATGGTTCATAGCCACATTCATAGTAAGGCAAACGTGCACCCGCTGCTTTAATAAACGGATGACAAATGTTTCCCCGCATAAATAAAATAATACCAACAGTACAAAGAGAAAGAAAAAAAACCAATCCTGAAAGCTTCACAATCTGTATTTAACACATCAAATCCATATCGTTTTTGCACGAATCATGGTTCTGTACTCTCTTCCAACTCATGTTTTGATTCCTTCTCCTCAGAGATGAAGTCTGAACTACCTTCAGCAGCTGAAGTCCCATCATCATGTCCTACACCTGGAGGGTTCTTAAAGAGTTCATGGTTCTCCAACTGAGAAAGCTTATCTTTGGACTCTCCCTTCAGAAGCTCTACCACCTCAATCATGGTGGGTCTCTTGTCAGGTTGACTCTGAGCACATATCAGAGCAACTAAAACAATTCTTTTAAGCTCTTCCTCCACATACTCGCCATTAAGCCTTGGATCTGCAAATTCAGTAAATTTCTTCGCACAAGCCAATGGCAGGGCCCAATCGTTTATTGAACGCTTCACTGTGGAACTGAGTTTTTCAAGTGGTTTTTTGCCACTAGCGAGTTCTAGAAGGAGGATTCCGAAACTGAACACATCACAACACTCATTAGCTTTACCTAACATGGCATATTCTGGTGCAAGGTAGCCAAGGGTGCCCTTGACTCTTGTGGTCACATGAGTTGCACCATCAGGGATCAACTTGGCGAAACCAAAATCAGCAACCCGAGCCTGGAAGTCTGAATCCAATAACACATTGCTTGCTTTAATATCTCTGTGGATGATATGTGGTGTTGCTTGGTGGTGAAGATATCTGAAAAGCATTAAATCTTAGTATTACTAAAAAGACAGAGGCATAAGTTAATGAAGAAAGCAAGTTTAGTCCTTAGTACTCACACAATTCCCTCGGCAGACCCTATTGCAATATTCATCCGTCGATTCCAATCAAGAAGGCATTCTGATGAGTGCTGTCCATGAAGATGAGAGAGTAGGCTCAAGTTCGGCATATAGTCATATACGATCAACCGTTCCTGACCTTCAGCACAATAGCCACGAAGACTAAGAAGATTCTTGTGTCGTACTCTTGCCAATATCTCAACTTCAACAGCAAATTCCATGTCCGCTTTGTTGCTCCAGACTTTCAATCTTTTCACTGCAATCTACATGCATACACAGATGAAAATACATAGAGTTGCAAGCAGCCAACAAGAAGAGATCTCAGAAAAAGGTTACACAGTTAACACTACTATTTTGGCCATCAGCATATTTTAAAGAGGTTGGTTTCACAGGCAGCAGGTAAAATGTTTTTATGAGAGGATTTTGAAGCATAAGCACCTGAAACTTCTGATTAAGTGTTTTAGAAATCACATTTTAAGGTCAAATCAAAACTCACAAGTCAGAGTCATTCATTAAGGAACTTAATCACGTTTTTCCTTCAAGCAATAATCATCCTAGCCCGATAGCAGAACTGAATGAAATAAGTTTAAAAAAACTGGTTACTGTTAACTAATAAGGCAGCCAAGGCATCAAGTTGTTGGAAGTTCACTCACAAATCATTGAAAGAGATCTTTCGTACTTACATTGAAGGATTGGTGAAATAGAAAAAAAAGAAGCCAGTGGAGATGCCAGATTTAGGGTATTTTTGCCTGCTACTCAATATTTGATTGGTAAAAAAAATAGGGAGGAGATCAACCCCCATCTATTGCTGTCTTTCTTATTCATACACGGCTCCACATCACAAAATTACACCCATAATCAACCTTACATGATTTTCCTTCCCTTCCATTTTAGTCCTTCAAGTTGGGCGTTTACCAAGGTAATGAAATTCCTATAAGATCATAAAAAGTCCAAACCCAATTCTTCATTTCCTGCTCGTGATGAGCCTGATCATGTAAAATTTCAAGACCATTTACTGCAGTAGCAGTCCTGGGTTGGGTGCTTACATTCATTTATTTCATTTGAATTAGTTCCACCCTCACAATCTGACCCTTTTCAGTGTTACATGATAAAATCATCATAGACTAAGGGTCAACTAAAATTGAGAAAGCTAAAGGAAAACTTTTGAGATGTATACCGCCAGATGCCTAAGATACCAAATGGCCATAATGGCCCCGTATGGAAACACAGCTTAATTAAGCGCTTATGATCATAAGCGCTTATGACATAAGTGCTTATTCATAAGCTATTTTAAAATATTTATTGAAATAAATCGAAAATAAGCATATATAGGCATCAGCTCTTTTTCATAAGCTATCTTGAGTAGCTTATGAAAATAAGCTCAAAACAGCTTATGGTAGGCCATAAGCTGTTTGCATAAGCTCTCTCAAACACTGGCATAAGAGCTTATGCTATCAGATAAGCTCAAATAAGCTCTTCCAAATGGGGCCAATATCTGGGACACATATTGTGTAAAACTAAGCAAATTAACCATACCGAAACAATTCAGCTTAGAATGATCAAGAATAACCATAAACAAAAGCTGATTTGATAACATGCAACAAAGAGCAGAAAATAAAGTATATTCCTACTTGTGATCCATCCCAAAGCTGGCCCCAGTATACACTGCCGAATCCACCTTCACCAAGCTTGTTATCATAGTTGAAATTATTTGTAGCAGAGTGCAATTCTTTCAAAGAAAACACCCTCCATGCGGGTTGCTTCTTCCCTCTCCCTTTGCTGCATTAATAGAGACACTATCATCAACCATCTATCAAAAAAGCACAAGCAAGACAAGACTTTAAACCTAAAACCTCTACTTCAAAACACCTTCAAGTATATCATCAATGAAAAAAAGCAACTAGGTATACCCAGAACAATCAACTATACATGTTATCCTAATTGAGTTAATTCATTAAGAACAAACACAATCTCTCCTCCAAATTAACCATTAATTTGACTAATTCCTGCAATTTAAGCTAAACCCAGAATCTAAAACCCTATTCAGTACTAATTTTCCTCAAAAAATGAAGAAAAAAATTGGAATTTGATATGTCATCAATGTATCACATCTGATCCAAAACAATTATACTGGTAAAAATCAAGTAAAACAAACATACAACAAGGAACATATATTATCAAGTAGAGACTAAAGAAGCATTGTCATACCGATCCGAAGCATTTCCACAACAAAAGATTGGGCAAAAAGCCATAACCTCCCCACCAATCAGCCCCCACTGTCTCTTCTTATCAATCGATCAGAAAAAAAAGTGAACAAAATCGAAACTTGAAATCGACCCACCAAACGAAATCAAGTGCTCTGCTATAAAAGTCGTTGCTTTGGGAATTTGTTTCAGCGACAAAGACTTTTGAGAGAGAAAGTGAAGAAGACAGACATAGTTTGTGGGGTGTTGTTGAAAACGTTGTATGTGAAACTGGAAAAACCCAGCAAAAAACAAGGAAGGGAACAAAAAGGGTTATTGTTGTTGTTTTGATAGAGCAGATGAATGAAATGGAAATGGTGTGTAAGCGAAGTCTTCTTTTTATCCCTTGGTGTTCTTTAACTC